>NC_052147.1:229311353-229637080 GCF_902713615.1 Scyliorhinus canicula
CGCCGGGTCCCCCCCCCTCAACGCGGGTCCCCCCCCCCTCAACGCCGGGTCCCCCCCCCCTCAACGCCGGTTCCCCCCCCCCCTCAACGCCGGGTCCCCCCCCCCCCTCAACGCCGGTACCCACACCCCGTCCCCCTCCCTCTGAAGGCCGGTACCCACACCCCCCCTCTCCTCCTCCCCCCCTTCCTTCCTCCCCCCCCCCTTCTTTCCGTTCCCCCCCGCCTTCCTTCTTCCCCCCCTTCCTTCCTCCGTTAGTGGGGGGGGGGGGGGTGCGGCGTTAGTGGGGGGTGGGGGTTGTGGCGTTGGAGGGGGGTAGGGTGGTGAAGGGGGTAGGGGTGGTGAGGGGGGGTGGGGGTGGGGGCAGCGGCGTGCAGAGGAGGGGGGCGACGGATGCCCGGGGCCAACGCACCGTCGCCCCCCCTCTGCACGCAGCTGCCCCTACCCCAACCCCCTCCCCTCACCACCCCTACCCCCTTCACCACCCCTACCCCCCTCCAACGCCGCACCCCCCCCACCCCCCACTAACGCCGCACCCCCCCCCACTAACGGAGGAAGGAAGGGGGGGAGGAGGAAGGAGGGGGGACGGAGGAAGGAAGGGGGGAGGAGGAAGGAGGGGGGACGGAGGAAGGAAGCGGGGGAGGAGGAAGAAGGGGGGGAGGAGGAAGGAAGGGGGGGGAGGAGGAGAGAGGGGGGGAGTGTGGGTACCGGCCTTCAGAGGGAGGGGGACGGGGTGTGGGTTCCGGCGTTGAGGGGGGGCGACCCGGCGTTGAGAGGGGGGACCCGGCGTTGAGAGGGGGGGGTTGCGGGCAATGAGGGGGGGTTGCGGCGTTGAGGGTGGGGGGTTGCGGCGTTGCGAGAGATGGGGGGGCGGCGTTGGATGGGGGTAGGGGTGGTGGGGAGGGGGGTAGGGGTGGTGGGAAGGGGGGTAGGGGTGGTGGGGAGGGGGGTAGGGGCGTTGGAGGGAGGTAGGGGTGGTGAGGGGGGGTGGTTGGGGTAGGGGGCAGCGGCGTACAGAGGGGGGGCGACGGTGCGTTGGCCCCCGGGCATCCGTCGCCCCCCCTCTCTGCACGCCGCTGCCCAACCCCCCCCCCCCCCCGATGCCGCAACCCCCCCCAAGGATGCCGCAACCCCCCCCGATGCCGCAACCCCCCCCGATGCCGCAACCCCCCCCGATGCCGCAACCACCCCCCGATGCCGCACCCCACCCCCCGATGCCGCAACCCACCCCCCGATGCCGCAACCCACCCCCCGATGCCGCAACCCACCCCCCGATGCCGCAACCCACCCCCCGACACGAACGGCGTCAAACCATCATCAATGGTTGACGCCATTTTAAAGCAAACTGTGATTTTCGCCGACGTGACCCGTGGCCACGTCGACGGGGACTTCGGCCCATCCGGGCCGGAGATTTGTGGAAACTAAAAAAAAAATGAAATCCCGCCGGCGCCAGCTGTTTTCAGAGGCTGCCGGCGGGATTTGCACAGCGCCGGTTTTTGGCCGGTCAGAGATTTAAAAACCCTGCGGGAGCGGGAATAACGCCGCTGCCGGCTGATTCGGAGAATTTCGCCCCAGATACCAGAAATGTTGGAGAATGAAAGGTTTAGTGAGAGGGAAGAACTGAGGGAGGTCAATATTAGTAGAGAAATGGTGCTGGGAACATTGATGGGATTGAAGGCGGATAAATCCTCAGGGCTAGATAATCTGCATCCCAGAGTGCTTAAGGAGGTGGCTGTGGAATTAGTGGTTGCATTAGTGGCCATCTTCCGGGATTCTATAGGCTCTGGAACAGTCCCTGCAGATTGGAGGGTAGCTAATGTCCCTCCAATATGCAAAAAGGGAGGTAGAGAGAAAACATGGAATTATAGACCAGTAAACCTTCGATAGTGGGGGAAATTCTTGAATCCATTATCAAGGACTTTATAGCGGAACATTTAGAAAGCAGTGACAGGATCAGTCAGCATGGATTTATGAAGGGGAAAATATGCTTGACAAATGTTGGAATTCTTTGAAGATGTAACTAGTACAGTTGACAAGGGGGAGCCAGTCGATGTGGCATATTTGGACTTTCAGAAGGTGTTTGACAAAGTCCCACATAAGAGATTATTGTGCAAAATTAAAGCACATGGGGTTGGGGGAAATGTATTGAGATGGATAGAAAACTTGTTGGCATAGAGGAAACAAAGAGTAGGGATTAATGGGTCCTTTTCAAATTGGCATGGAATAACTAAAGGGGTTCTGGGACCCCAGCTATTTACAATATATATTAATGATTTGGATGAGGAAACAAAATAGAACATCACATAATTTGCAAATGGTACCAAGTTGGGTGGAAGGTGTAACCAAAAGGAAAATGCTGGAAAATCTCAGCAGGTCTGGCAGCATCTGTAGGGAGAGAAGAGAGCTATCGTTTCGAGTCCACATGACCCTTTGTCAAAGCTAAAGAGAGAGAAAGTGGGAAATATTTATACTGTGGAGTGAGAATGAAAGATGAGTCATAGCCACAGAAACCTGGGGAAACGGGGTGCTAATAGCCACAGAAACCAAGAGGAGAGAGTGCGAATGGCAGTCCCCAGAGAACAAAAGGTGTGAACGGCCAAACTGCAGTGAAACTGACATCAGAGGGTAAAGTGTGACAGATGTAGAGGAGAGGAAAGGGGAAGTAAAGGGGAGAAAAGGGTAACAAAAGGTGGGGGGGGGGGGCGTGAATATATATAAAGAAAGACACGAGAGAAAGAAATGGTAAAAAACAGTTAAAATGAAATGGGATGAACACAAATGGGTCGATGTGGCGTAGAGCTAATCATCTTATGATACAAATGATTGCAGATGATACAAAGATCTGCAGAGGGACAGGTAGTATTGAGGAAGCAAGGGGGCTGCAGAAGGATTTGGACAAGCTAGGAGAGTGGGCAATGAAGTGGCAAATGAAATACAATGTGGAAACGTGTGAGGTTATGCACTTTAGAAAGAGGAATTTAGGCATAGACAATTTCCAAATGGGGAAATGCTTAAGAAATCAGAAACTCAGAGGGACTTGAGTGTCCTTGTTCATGATTCTCTTACAGTTAACGTGCAGGTTCAGTCGGCAATTAAGAAGGCAAATGAAATGTTAGCATTCATGTTTAGAGGGTTAGAATACAAGAGCAGGGAGGTACTTCTGAGGTTGTAGAAGGCTCTGGTCAGGCCCCGTTTGGAGTATTGTGAGCAGTTTTGGACCCCGTATCTAAGGAAGGATGTGCTGGCCTTGGAAAGGGTCCAAAGGAGGTTCACAAGAATGATCCCTGGAAAGAAGAACTTATCGTGTGAGGAATGATCGAGGACTCTGGGTCTGTACCTGTTGAAGGTTAGAAGGATGAGGGGGGATCTTATTGAAACTTACAGGATACTGCGAGGCCTGGATAGAGTGGACATGGAGAGGATGTTTCCACTTGTTGGAAAAACTAGAACCAGAGGACACCATCTCAGACTAAAGGGACGATCCTTTAAAACAGAGATGGGGAGGAATTTCTTCAGCCAGAGGATGGTGAATCTGTGCAACTCTTTACTGCAGAAGGCCGTGGAGGCCAAATCACTGAGTGTCTTTAAGACAGAGATAGATAGGTTCTTGATTAATAAGGGGATCAGGGATTATGGGGAGAAGGCAGGAGAATGGGGATGAGAAAATATCAGCCATGATTGAATGGCGGAGCAGACTCGATGGGCCGAGTGGCCTAATTCTGCTCCTATGACTTATGGTCTTAAGTTGGTGAATTCGATGTGGAGACCGGAAGGCTGTGGTGTGCCTAACTGGAAGATGAGATGTTGTTCCTCCAGTTTGCATTGAATTTCACTGGAATATTGTAGCAGGCCAAGGACAGACATGTGGGCATGGGAGCAGAATCGTGTGTTAAAAATGGGTGGAAGGTGAACTGTGATGAGGATGCAGAGATCTTACAGCATGATTTGGACAGGTTGGGTGAGTGGTCAAATCAAAGGCAGATGCAGTATAATTGGGAGAATTGTGAGGTTATTCACTTTGGAAGCAAAAACAGGAGGGCAGATTACTATCTGAATGGTTGTAAATTGGGAGAGGAGAGTGTGCAGTGGGACTTGGGTGTCCTTGTGCACCAGTCGCTGAAGATAAGCATGCAGGTGCAGCAGGCCGTAAAGAAGGATAATGGTATGTTGGCCTTCATTGCGAGAGGTTTCGAGTATAGAAGCAGGGATGTGTTGCTGCAATTATACAGGACCTTGGTGAGGCCACACCTAGAATATTGTTTGCAGTTTTGGTCTCCTTCTCTGAGGAAGGTTGTTCTTGCTCTCGAAGGAGTGCAGGGAAGGTTTACCAGACTGATTCCAGGAATGGCAGGACGGTCATATGAGGAGAGATTGACTCGGTTAGGTCTGCTCTCACTGGAGTTCAGAAGAATGAGGGGGGGGATCTCACAGAGACTTGGCAAAAGTCTACCAGGAAGAGACAGGATAGATGCAGGGAAGATGTTCCCAATAATGGGCGTGTCCAGAACCAGGGTTCACAGTCTGAGTAAACCATTTCGGACAGAGATGAGGAGATATTTCTTCACCCAAAGAGTGGTGAGCCTGTGAAATTCATTACCACAGGAAGTAGTTGATGCTAAAACATTGAATATATTCAAGAGGCGGCTAGGCATAGCACTTGGGGAGAATGGGATCAAAGGTTATGGGGAGAAAGCAGGATTAGGCTACTGAGTTGGATGATCAGCCATGATCATGATAAATGGCAGAGCAGGCTCGAAGGGCCAAAAGATCCTGCTCCTATCTTCTCTGTATCTGTATAACACCGGCATATGCAGAATGCATGTCACACTTGTGTGGCCTTGACCGGTCATGGGTGGCGATCGTGTAATGATGCACAGAGTGGATGTCAGTTGCACCCCAAGTGTAGGCCCCTCCTGTGATCCAGAGCATCAGCCAATGGCTGAGACAATCACTGAAGAGGTTGCGAAAGCTTGCCCTCACGTGATGTTATCATCATCATCATCATCAGCCTCTCTCTGACTGAGGGCCCAGTGAAAGCAGCTGTCTCTGCATTGATGCGGATACAGTAATCTCTAGAGGTGCTCCCATGGGCATCTACATGACAAGGACAAACGCCAAGGGTATCGCAGCCACAAACATACACAAAAGGAGTCAAGAGCAAGGCCTCAGTGTTAATAAGAGCATGGAGTGGTGCATTGGGGTTTATTTCACTTGTTAATGTGCATTTTGGAACCTTTGCTAACACGGTAAACATTGATGCGTGACTCCAGGTGTGTGAGTTTCTATTCTTTAAGCGCAAGACTCAAAAAGATTTGATGGGTCAAGGAGACTGAGTAGCAAACGGAAAACACACTCAAAGATAAGGGGCCTCCTTTTCCATTTTGCAGACAATAGCCATGCCGTGGGCCTTCTCCAGTAGTAGCCAAAAGAACATGACAGCAGTGTTCAGGAATGAACAAAAACTTTCAACCCCTGCCTTCTGGCACCAGTCGTGCCAGGAATGCAAAGAAATACAACCTCCTTACCATCATGGTGGCATTAGACAGACATGAAAGATCACTGTGTTTCAACACAGCTTCTAATTTTATGTTGCAAGAAATTTTCACGACGCCAGTGAACCTCAATATCTTGAATCATTCCTGCATCTTGTGCTGCTCTGAGGCTTTCTAATTTTAGGTGTGCTGGCAAATAACATCAGTCAATTGCCTCTAATAATAATTTGATTATATGGTGTTACAGACAATGAACTTGCTGACGATTTGAATCAGAGCAGGCTGCATCCTACTTGTACCAATGGGGCTTTACAATAAAGCAGCAACATGCTTTTTAAAATTTTTAGTTTATAAAAGCACATGATGAGTCATTCTAGTTGTGAGTTATGTTTTCCAATCTTTAAGCTACAGAGGTGCTGAAGCAGTCATATGTATAGCCATTATAAAATGGCCCAAAGGAGCATGATTTTGAAGTGACTGCTTTAAACACTACAAGTGGAGTTTCTCACACTGTCAATGTACTAGAATATCCAAAAAGCTACGAGGGTAACTTAGCTCTATTAACTCGTTAATAAACAGGATTTCCGTGCTGTTAGCATAACAGGTGTTGAGACTACTCTTTAAGTATTAAAGCCATGTAGCCTTGGGAACGGTTACAAAAATGATTAATGTTATTGTACATGTAATTGCCTGGCGAGCAAAGTCAATAGATAGCCACAGATTGAGTAAGTTGCAATTTTATACAGAACCATACAGCAGCTGTATCTTCAATTAGTTACTTGATCAAAAAAGTAACCCTGCAAGTAACTGTTATCAACTATTTGAGTTTGCACGTCAGAAATCTCTCCAAGGACATAGGGCGGATAAGTTATCCAAGTCACCAAAAGTCATCAGCAAATTTGCAGCAATTTTAGAGATTATTTTCAACCTTGTCGCAGTAACCATTCCATTGAGAAATTTAAACCTACACCACATCAACAAGTTCGCATTAAGTATGGGGTTTATGTAGTGACCATTACTATAGTAATGTCATTAAAACTACATCTTACTAATACTTCAGTCCATTTTGAAGTAACAGGTCAACACAACATTACTTAAAATGCAATGCATCATTAATTTTAACTATTTATTATTTTCTGTTCAAGTACCTAATTTTCTGATGTTACAGGAACTACATATTATGTTACCTCAAAGACCAATTGGAACTAGCCATGGGCCAAAGTTAAATCAGGACTGTCTTGCGAGGGCTGTCTTATAAGCACTGAGAAGTAATCTTTTTAAAAGTAGTCCAGAAAGGTAGTTTAGAATAGTTAATGAATTAAATTGATCAAATTGAATAGACATTTACATACATAGAGCAAAGTGAGTCGGTGGTGTTCTGGAATGTACGGCCTGAAAGGATGATGGAAGCAAATGCAATAGTAGCTATTAAAAGCAAATTGGATGGGTACTTGGAAGGGTAAAACACACAGGGCTATATGGCAAACAGGAGGTGAGGGATTATTTGTTTAGCTCTGCCACAGACATGATGGACCGAATAGCCCCCTACTGGGCTGTATCATTCTATGATCAATTATTTAATTCTTTAATAGGTATTCAATACAAAGATGATGATCTACGTTGTGAATATATTAAAACTAGTCATTTTCCGACTAGTCATGTGTATTCTCAAATATAAACTGGTTTGCTTCAGATCACTGCACAAATATTGAAAATAACTGACCCTTTAGCCGATTACCCATGTATGCCAAGACCACTTCAAAATGAACCCTTGCATCATTAAACGGATTCAGTAGCTACACTTTATCAGGCATTAACACTTAATCAACAGGTAAGTATTTGCAAGCACTGACAAGAATGAATTTTAATATTAGTAAAGCTAATGAATATTCTTGCTCACCACACATTATGGTCTGCTGTGTAGAATGATAATATAAAAATTAATCTGGGTTAGTAGTAGATTTAAAAAATTAATTTGTCAGTAACAGTGTTGCATTCAGTATAAGAACTTTTATAATCTATAGCATTCTAATCTGTTAGAAGCTACATTTTAGATTATCTGATCTTTTAAACGATGACTGATATATTTGGTTAACTTGAAGATTAATTTAAAATATAACCAGCTTTATTGAGCAATAGAAGAATTGAAATGTTGGGTCTTTTGTTAATAGAATAATGTAGATTACAGGGTTTATATGGTAGTGTTAATTATGAAAGTATGGTGCAGGAGAGATAAAAGAAAACTGCTTCTAGCACTCGCAAGGCCAAGAACAAGAGATCATAGACACAACATTAAATGTAAAAGGAAACAACAAAAAGAAAGATAAATACTTGTATACAGAGTTGCAAAGCTGTGGAATTTGTTTCTGGAGTTAGAGGTTGAGACAAGATTATGTTGGCGTTGAAGATTTAATTGAAAATGTGCATGAAAGAAAATCGGACGAAGGGATAAGAGAACAGGATGGGTAAATGAAATTAGGAATATTTGCCTTAAGGAGGGCAAACACTGACATAGACAGGTTGTACCAAATTACCTTTTAGCGAACCTCCATTACACTTCCCCTACCCCACCACCCCATATATAGTTTCCATGGGTGAAAACTTCAGTAGCAGCGAGGTTGTCGGTGGCAGGGCATGAAGTGCGAAACACTTGTTCGCGTGGCTTTATGTTCCACTGATGAGCAGAAGTGCTTTGTGCTTCCACTGGCCTGCCGATTAGTTATACATGTGCAAGGAGTGGCAGCAGCAGGCCCTGCCCCATACTCAAGCACTTGACAAATGGCAAAGCCCTGGTCTCCACCCACTCCACACTGTCAACTTCATCCTCCAAGTTCACTGCAGAGAACTCTTCTTGTTAGGGCAGCATAGTAGCACAGTGGTTAGCACAGCTGCTTCACAGCTCCAGGGTCCCAGGTTCGATTCCCGGCTTGGGTCACTGTCTGTGCGGAGTCTGCACGTTCTCCCCATGTCTGCGTGGGTTTCCTTCGGGTGCTCCAGTTTCCTCCCACAGTCCAAGGATGTGCAGGCTAGGTGGATTAGCCATGCTAAATTGCCCTTAGTGTCCAAAAAGGTTAAGTGGGGTTACTGGGGATAGCTGGAGGCATGGGTTTGAGTAGGGTGCTCTTTCCAATGGCAGGTGCTGACTCCATGGGCCAAATGGCCTCCTTCTACACTGTAAATTCCATGATTCATGACAGCCATGTCCCTAAACAATGGGAAGAGAATCATAGAATTCCTCGCATAAACACTCGGACAGTAACTCTGCTCCTGGAAGCCACACTTCTCTTCATCACTCGTGAACCTCACTCCATCACCCTTGCACTACCTTCTGTGACTTTCAACCTAGCCATCATCTTTGATCAGCTTCATTGCCCCTTGAGCTTCCTCCCGAACCGTGAAATTGGCCCCCGTTACTCTCAACCTGCTATCCATCATCCCTGATCTCCCCTGATACCCGACTCTGGACTGCAACTCTGACCTTCCCTGTACAACCTTCGATCTCCCCACAAACATGCCTGACCTCCAGTCCCTCCACATCCCCTGGATAGTCCAACTTCCCTCTCTTTGCCTACACAAGTCTTGATAGGACTGTCATCTCTCTCCTTCCCTCAGACAGCCATGCCCTATCCTCCTTTGACTGTCGCCACCCCATCTCAATCATAAATTCCTCCTCTCTACTGGTTAATCAAAGCTCCCCATAGAAGAAAGTGCAGCTCCATCTCACTCCATATTCACCAAGAAGACAATCATGTCTGCTGCACGTCACGTTTCAGCAGTCATGAATCTGAAGGCATATGTTTCTCGTTCACTGATACTTACTAATTTAAAAAGTATACTTAATTCTGGTGAGGTTTGCTTTTAATTAGCATGCATAACTTGCAAATGTATTAAAAGGAGACTCCCCGTGTTTGTTGTTGGGAAGCCTGATCCGCTGTCAATCCTCCGGCAACTTAATTCAGTTTCATCTCACTGTGAGCCTGCACTCCGCAATCTCCCTCCCCCTCTCCCGTTCCCAGGAGCTTACAGAATTCCACCCATAAGAGAAATTTTCTTTTTATACACTTCTTGATTTTATGTTCGGTAGCATAGAGGCAATGTGGCTAGACTGAGTTGTGACTGCGATGAATGCCATACAAGATCAACCTTGACGCTTGCTGGGACACTAAAAACATGGGAGAAATGACATGCAAGGGCCAGTGATCAAGTCTGCGATTCTCCATAGCCTGATGTGTGTTCAACCGGTAGAGTAAATTTGTGTTTCCGCTTCTACGTACATTCCCGATGACCGCATGTATAATTTAAAAATGGGTGCAGGAATAGAGAAACCAACGGGTATACATTCACCAACCATGAAGAGGTGGCAAGATAAGTTGACAGCCTTTTTTTTTAAATGATGTGGCTTTGAAGGTCTTGTGATGCAATGGTAATGTCCCTACCTCTGAGCCAGAAGCTCTGGGACTTGGTGGCCTTGAAGGTGCATTCATAACATGGCCAAACAAGTGGATTATCAAACTGCAAATCTTTCCAATATGTTCAAGGCAAGCATTAAGAGCTGGAGAGTCTCCTGGTCAGCCACAACCTACAGACAACGGAAAACCACTGCAGTATCAAGTCAAGCATAAACAATGACCAACACATGGAAAGTCTTCTGAGGGAATGACATCCAAAGAGAGAGATATGTCGTTTTATAAATAGAGACATAAGGCAGAATTTGATTCTCCCTCGGAGGTGGGGTGGTTGAATAATGGGACAGGAGACCCATCACCTTCCTGACTCCCCCCAATTACATTGGGGTGGAAAGGATAAAGTATGGCCTTCTCAATAGGAAGTTAATTAATCATCTTGCCACTAGTGGTATTCAACCATCAGTGGGTGGAAGGCATACTATGTAGGAAGGTATGCTGCCAGGTAATTCTGGAAGTTAAGCCTACAGCCTGAAGAGGAGAAGCCTTCCTTCTCAAGCACACTGTACCTAATAGAGGGACTCATTCGTGACACGTGAGGGACCCAGCAAAATACATCCTCTACCTTTTAAAACAAGCCCCTTCCTCTTGGCCTGGGCCTTCCCAACTGGCCTCACCAAACCTACCCCACTCCCCTATATCCCAGGGCTCCAGCAGCAATGTTCAGCCTCAGGCATCCTACAGTACTGGTAGTGGCCACCGGATATCTGCCTACCTCCGATTGGCTGATAACCCTCAGAGCCAGGAAATCATGGAGGGACATTGCTGCGGCAGAGCCAGAAACCCTGACTGGCTGCCTAATTAGGTCTTAATCCCAAAGGACTTCCCGGGAAAGGCTATGGCGGCGATGTCACCAGCTCTCCAGCTGGATAGGCCCACTGCCTTGGCTATTAAATTCCATCCTTACAGTGCACAAGCAAAGGAGTTTTGTTAATCCTTTATACATTACTGGTTAGGTCCCAACTGGAGCAGTGTGCACAAATCTGGGCACCACACTTTAGGAAGGATCTCAAGGTCTTATAGAAGGTGTTGCGTTGATTTACTAGAACGGCACCAGGAATGTGGATAATCTAAGATAACTGACAAAAGAACCAGAGGGAAATTAACACAATTTATTTTAAGCAGCAAGTTATGACCTGGAATGCATTACCCGGCATGGTGGTGAAAGCAGATTTAATGTGAACTTTCAACAGGAAATCGGATAAATTCTTGAAGTAGAAAACCTTCAGGATTATAGGGAAAAGGTCAGGGCATGGGACTAATTAGATAGCTCCTTTAAAGAATTGGCACAGGCATGATGGGACAAATGGGTCCCTTCTACATAACTCTACGAGTACTATCTACAAGGATAATTTCTCTGTAAAAGTCAAGGGTTTGAAGTTTATCTGCTTGATTGTTGAGGTTTAATTTCAAAGAAGTTATGGAATAATTAAGTGCTGATATCTCCTACTCCTCCAAGTAAACTTTTGCAGAAGCCTTGCGTGCCTAGTTGCTTCAATGTTGCAAGGGGATAGACACTACAATGAAAGAGGTTACCTCATCAATCCAGTGAGTTTCAGCTGCACCATGTAAAGGAGGAAGATCTTATATGGATTCTGCAATATAGCTTCGTAATATTCTGTTAGTTCAATTAAATATACTTTGTATAACACTAAAGATGCTGATGCGGAAAAAACAAAGGTTACCACTTTTCAACCAGTTTTTGTTTATTTCCATTCTTAATTTAGGGCAGGCTGAATTAATCCGTCACCTCACAAGTGGACTAGAATATTGAGACCACAATTTATTATTAATGCAATGACATTTACACATTCCTCCTGGGTATGCCCAGTGATATGTTACATATGCCAACTGTGCCTTCCAATGATGTCATATCCCATGAATCAATACAAAAAGAATGAATGCACATCAAATACATACATCTAGATTACTTCCCCTGCATCAATCACACATAATTGACAAGTCAAAGAGCTGAATCTGCATAAATTAAGGGAGTTGATAAACCGAGTGGGGTAGAAGTAGGTGGATAACATCATAATCAATTGTTCCTGATAGTTATTGACTTGAGCTTCTTAACACAAAAGATAACACACGATTTGTCTACCTATACTGACCAATTCAGTCTATTTTCCTGCATTGATTTAGTCACTACTTGTTTTTTCAGATGGAAAGTTCATCACACTGTAGGGGTTAGTGTCATCAAAGAGAATATTATCACTTTGACAATACAAAGAAAGTTATTGATGAAGTAAAAAAAAAAACTATTTCCCTCAGAGACCCCAGCATGGATATTGTGACAAGATGATGAACATCCATTTATCGTGGCACAATATTTGCTTCCTCTGTGGAACAAATATATGTACTTCAGCAGCTTACAGACATACCACAAGAGACCCACTGGCCCCACCTATCAACATTTTCAGGAATACGGGCGTCCATTGCTCTAACCTCATGCCAGACTGAGAGAATAAAACAGTTTTTGGATCATGAAACTGAGATTATCCTAAGATGTGATTTCCATTGAAGATGACTGGAGATCATAGCAACAAAGATATTGCAATAACGGGGCGGCACGGTGGCACAGTGCTTAGCACTGCTGCCTCACAGCACCAGGGACCCAGGTTTATGATTCCTTGTTTAGCACTGGAAATCTGGATGGACTATGCCTTTAATAGCAAAACATTTTTTTCAGGAGAAAGCATATCATAAAATGTTTACAGCACAGAAGGAGTTCATTTGGTCTGTCTCTACAAGCCACTTCATTGGACTGATTGGAGTGAAATACTTTGGTGGAATTTTTGGTAGCTAACCCGGGATCTCAAATGACATTTTAAACAAATACGAAGGCCTATTTTAAAAATATTGGTGATTTTTAAATCTGCATCGATCCAAAAACAAAAAGATTGTTTTTTGAAGTATTAACATCACATTACATTTTCTAATGTAGGTTCAACAAGATTCACTTCTTCAGCAGGAGTAATTTCTCACCACTAATGAATGACAACACAAATGGAAATAATTGCTTGGGGGTGGATTACATCAACTTAAGTTTGCATTTTCTTCTTGATCAAACCCTTTATGGTGCAAGAGACTCAAATTACAATAAAACCAGATTTTATTACCTAATACTATAGGACATTACAAATGCTCTTCATTTGGTAAACCTGAACAAGTTACGCGAAACCTGACAATTTATGCATTATGATACAATCGGAAGTAACACATTGATTTTGAACACATTTGCAACTGGATAATACATCTTAAACTGGCCTCTCTGTTTCGGAAACAATGTTCTCCCACCAGAGCGCAAACGCTTCTTGGTTTGCATTGGTGCTAGAGTGGTTCCCAGAGGCGACTCACTCTCTCCAGCCATGCAAATGGTTCTGATGCTGAATGGGGTCTCTGATGAAAGGGGGGGGGGGGGGGGCAAGATTTGCATTGTTCAGGCCGGGGGGAGGGGGGGGGTGTTATTAAAAAGAGTAGCCCTGCAATGGACTTTGAGAAAACCCACCGCATCAGGGCCAAGCTGGTAAACGTGCCATTCCACGTCTGCGTGAATCCCAACCGAGATTACTGGAACATTATGAGGCGTGGAGAATCCGGTTCCAGCCAGTTAACAGGATGTAAATGGGTTCAAATGACCGATTTAAATCCTCCCCCTGGGCAGGGCTCAAATCCCAAAGTTGTGCCAGTGGGGGACTGGAGCATAAGAACAGGCGCTGATCCTGTTTTTTTCCCCTGACACAAGAAAAAGTCTCCACTGTATCACAAACTCAACTACTGGAGGCAGGCATGGGAGAATCCTCCCCTCCCCGAGGTGCCAAATCGATTTGCATCACTTTGCATTTAACTAAAATGGTATTTTTGTTCAGTTGGTCATACTCTTCTTTATTAACTCATAATACTGAATGCCCAAGCCTCATTTCATGGCCTTACCATGTGATCTAGGGCTGACTACGCCCATCCCACCCACAATGGGTTTTGGTGGTGGACAGAAGTGGAGAATCTAGCAGAGCCAGAAACCTGCTGGCACAAAATCACATGACAATTCTCCCAATGGCAGGTTAATGACAGGTCGGTCTTGCTGCTGGTTGATGGCTTAACATCATTTGCATCAATTTGCATCTCAGGATTGCTCATTAAAACTGCCCACTGGCATCCCATCAGGACTTCCACTCTTGCATCCAACCAGCATGAAATTATTTCAGTCTAAAGCCCAATTGCTAAAGCGTGGCGGGCACAAGACTGTCCTCCATTTGTAAGAGACTTTGACATGAGTGCAACACTTTTCTGCCATGGAGCTGTGTTTCTTCTGATGCGCTGTTCACCACTATACTGGAGTAAACCAGCTCCTGTTCTCCTTCTCCATGCCAAGCTGCTCCTCATTGACAGCACCGGACTGTTAAACCCATCGGCCTTCCTATGTCACCAAATCAGATGAGTACAGCACCTGGGTTTGGGGAATACAGGGATTTCCTCCCATCTGTGCCACACTCCAGTGTCTATCTGGAGATCACCGAGCGTGCAGTCACAACAAAGGTTCAAAGTTCAACCAAGGGTACAATGCAAGGTGAAGGAGGGGGGCTTGACAGAGATATGGATGGCAATGCTGACGGAGGGCTGGAAAGGGCGAGGGCTCACAAAGGTAGGCAGAGGGACAAGAAGGTGGATGAAGAGGACGAACAGTGGAAGCCAGAGGTAAGTCTGAGGGAAGCTTGACTCTGACAGGGCTGCGTGAAAAGCTCACCAACAAGTGGTTCAAAGGGACACCACATTGGTCACTGGAAGGGGGATAAAGAACAAAGAAAAGTACAGCACAGGAAGAGGCCCTTCAGCCCTCCAAGCCCTTGCCGACAATGCTGCCCGCCTGAACTAAAATCTTCTACACTTCCTGAGTCCATATCCCTCTATTCCCATCCTATTTATGTATTTGTCAAGATGCCCCTGAAATGTCACTATCGTCCCTGCTTCCACCTCCTCCGGCAGCGAGTTCCAGGCACCCACTACCTTTGTGTAAAAAAACTTGCCTCGTAAAACTCCTCTAAACCTTGCCCCTCGCACCGTAAACCTATGACCCTAGTAATTGACCCCTCAACCCTGGGGAAAAACCTCTGACTATCCACTTTGTCTACGCCCCTCATAATTTTGCAGACCTCTACCAGGTCGCCCCTCAACCTCCATCGTTCCAGTGAGAACAAACCAAGTTTATTCAACCGCTCCTCATTGCTAATGCCCTCCATACCAGGCAACATCCTGGTAAATCTCTTCTGCACCCTCTCTAAAGTCTCCACGTCCTTCTGGTAGTGTGGCGACTAGAATTGAACACTATACTCTATAAGTGTGGCCTAACTAAGGTTCTATACAGCTGCAACATGTCTTGCCAATTCTTATACTCAATGCCCCGGCCAATGAAGGCAAGCATGCCGTATGCCTTCTTGACTACCTTCTCCACCTGTTTTGCCCCTTTCAGTGACCTGTGGACCTGTACACCGAGATCTCTCTGACTTTCAATATTCTTGAGGGTTCTTCCATTCACTGTATATTCCCTACCTGCATTAGACCTTCCAAAATGCATTACCTCACATTTGTCCGAAGTAAACTCCATCTGCCATCTCTCTGCCCAAGTCTTCAAACGATCTAAATCCTGCTGTATCCTCTGACAGTCCTCATCGCTAACCGCAATTCCACCAAACTTTGTGTCGTCCGCAAACTTACTAATCATAGATGATTTGGAGTTGGGGACCAAGGTCAATGTGTCCAAGTTTGCAGATGACACTAAGATGAGTGGTAAAGCGAAAAGTGCAGAGGATACTGGAAGTCTGCAGAGGGATTTGGATAGGTTAAGTGAATGAGCTAGGGTCTGGCAGATGGAATACAATGTTGACAAGTGTGAGGTTATCCATTTTGGTAGGAATAACAGCAAATGGGATTATTATTTAAACGATAAAATATTAAAGCATGCCGCTGTGCAGAGAGACCTGGGTGTGCTAGTGCATGAGTCACAGAAAGTTTACAGGTGCAACAGGTGATTACGAAGGCAAATGGAATTTTGTCCTTCATTGCTAGAGGGATGGAGTTTAAGACTAGGGAGGTTATGTTGCAATTGTATAAGGTGTTAGTGAGGCCACACCTGGAGTATTGTGTTCAGTTTTGGTCTCCTTACTTGAGAAAGGACATACTGGCACTGGAGGGTGTGCAGAGGAGATTCACTAGGTTAATCTCAGAGCTGAAGGGGTTGGATTATGAGGAGAGGTTGAGTAGACTGCGACTGTACTTATTGGAATTTAGAAGGATGAGGGGGGATCTTATAGAAACATTTAAAATTATGAAGGGAATAGATAGGATAGATGCGGGCAGGTTGTTTCCATTGGCGGGTGAAAGCAGAACTAGGGGACATAGCCTCAAAATAAGGGGAAGTAGATTTAGGACTGAGATTAGGAGGAACTTCTTCACCAAAAGGGTTGTGAATCTATGGAATTCCTTGCCCAGTGAAGCAGTTGAGGCTCCTTCATTACATGTTTTTAAGGTAAAGATAGATAGTTTTTTGAAGAAAAAAGGGATTAAGGGTTATGGTGTTCGGGCCGGAAAGTGGAGCTGAGTCCACAAAAGATCAGCCATGATCTCACTGAATGGCGGAGCAGGCTCGAGGGGCCAGATGACCTACTCCTGTTCCTAATTCTTATGTTATGTTCTTTCTTAGACCAGTTACATTTTCCTCCAAATAATTTATATATACTACGAACAACAAAGGTCCCAGCACTGATCATTGTGGAACACCACTAGTTACAGCCCTCTAATTAGAAAAGCACCCTTCCATTGCTACTCTCTGCCTTCTATGACCTAGCCAGTTCTGTATCCACCTTGCCAGCTCACCCCTGAGGACGTCACCTTTTGTACAAATCTACCATGAGGGACCTTGTCAAAGGCCTTACTGAAGTCCATATAGACAACATCCACTGCCCTACCTGCATCAATCATCTTTGTAACCTCTTTGAAAAACTCTATCAAGATAGTGAGACACAACCTCCCCTTTACAAAACCATGCTGTCTCTCACTAATACGTCCATTTGCTTCCAAATGGGAGTAGATCCTGTCTCGGAGAATTCTCACCAGTAATTTCCCTACCACTGACGTAAGGCACACCGGCCTGTAGTTCCTTGCTACCCTTCTTAAACAAAGGAACAACATTGGCTATTCTCCAGTCCTCCGGGACATCACCTGAAGACAGTGAGGATCCAAAGATTTCTGTCAAGGCCTCAGCAATTTCCTCTCTAGCCTCTTTCAGTATTCTGGGGTAGATCCCATCCGGCCCTGGGGACTTATCTACCTTAATATTTTTCAAGACACCCAACACCTCGTCTTTTTGGATCTCAATGTGACCCAGGCTATCTGCACATCCTTCTCCAGACTCAACATCCACCAATTCCTTCTCTTTGGTGAATACTGATGCAAAGTATTCATTTAGAACCTCATCCATTTCCTCTGGCTCCACACATAGATTCCCTTGCCTATCCTTCAGTGGGCCAACCCTTTCCCTGGCTACCCTCTTGATTTTTATGTACGTGTAAAAAGCCTTGGGATTTTCCTTAACCCTATTTGCCAATTACTTTCCGCGATCTCTTCTAGCCCTCCTGACTCTTTGCTTAAGTTCCTTCCTACTTTCCTTATATTCCACACAGGCTTCGTCTGTTCCCAGCCTTCTAGCCCTGACAAATGCCTTGTTCTTTTTGATGAGGCCTACAATATCTCTCGTTATCCAAGGTTCCCGAAATTTGCCGTATTTATCCTTCTTCCGCACAGGAACATGCCGGTCCGGAATTCCTTTCAACTGACATTTGAAAGCCTCCCACATGTCAGATGTTGATTTACCCTCAAACATCCGCCCCCAATCTATGTTCTTCAGTTCCTGCCGAATATTGTTATAATTAGCATTCCTCCAATTTAGCACATTCACCCTCGGACCACTCTTATCCTTGTCCACCAGCACTTTAAAAACTTACTGGATTGTGGTCAATGTTCCTGAAATGCTTCCCTATTGAAACTTTTACCACCTGGCCAGGCTCATTTCCCAATACAAGGTCCAGTACAGCTCCATCCCTAGTTGGACTGTCTACATATTATTTTAAGAAGCCCTCCTGGATGCTCCTTACAGACTCTGCCCTGTCCAGGCCCCTAGCACGAAGTGAGTCCCAGTCAACATTGGGGAAGTTGAAGTCTCCCATCATAACAACCCTGTTGATTTTACTCGTTTCCAAAATCTGTCTACCTATCTGCTCCTCTATCTCCCGCTGGCTGTTGGGAAGCCTGTAGTAAACCCCCAACATTGTGACTGCACCCTTCTTATTCCTGATCTCTACCCATATAGCCTCGCTGCCCTCTGAGGTGTCCTCCCGGACTACAGCTGTGATATTCTCCCTAACCAATAGCGCAGCTCCGCCACCCCTTTTACCCATACCAGCCTCCCCGAAAAGGCGCCGGAATGTGACTAGGGGCTTTTCACAGTAACTTCATTTGAAGCCTACTTGTGATAATAAGCAATTTTCATTTCATTTCATTTCACATTCCCCTCTATCCCGCCTGAAACATCTAAATCCTGGAACGTTTAGCTGCTAATCCTCTCCTTCCCTCAACCAGGTCTCTGTAATGGCAATAACATCATAGTTCCAAGTACTAATCCAAGCTCTAAGTTCATCTGCCTTACCCGTAATACTTCTTGCATTAAAACATATGCACTTCAGGCCACCAGACCTGCTGTTTTCAGCAACATCTCCCTGACTGCTCTTCCTCAGGGCCATACTGGCCCTATTCCCTAGTTCTCACTCAATGCTTTCACCTTCTGATCTATTGCTCCAGTACCCACCCCCCTGCCATATTAGTTGCACAAAGACTCTAGGTGCAGTGGGTAGAAGTCCAAGTGAGGCATTGATGCCTCGCAGGTGATGAGCTCGGGGGCGAAGAGAGATTGGCTTGAGGAACAGACTTCTTCTTGAGGCTGCTAGCTTTTTTTTTTCTGGGTTGCTGACATCCTGCTCAGTCTGCGGAAGACTGCTAGGCTGGTGAGACTGAGATGTATATGCTGGACTAGCAGTTAAAGCCTACTTGTGACAATAAACATTATTATAAGAAAGATTATTAAATATGATGGCAGAGACTTCCGGTGGAAGTATGTAGAGAAGAATTCGTATGTTGGGTAGCTCCTGCTTGAGGCATGCTTTTAGGTGTTTTAAAGCCCTGTCCTGCGGGCAATTTGCAAATGATTGATCAAAAGAATATACAAGGAAGGCAAAGGATGTCAAAAGGATTAACAAAAACAGCCATGAAGAAGGGAGGGAGTGAGTGTTCACCGTCGAGTGAGAGGGCCAGCCAGGGAGCTAGCAAGATGGCGGAGGCTGGGCTGCCGGGTTGTGCCGCACTGTTTACATCAGAGAAGATGAAGGATGACCGAGGTGATGTCTTTGGAGCTGGAGAAGCAGTTTGCGAAGCACATGGAGGTGTTGAGGAAGGAGATGGCGGTGGCAGTCGCCCTGGTGAGAGTAGCTGTGGCGAAGACATCGGCCGAAGTGAGGGAGCAGAGCGAGAAGATGAAGGGAGTGGAGGAGGCCATGTTGCAGCACAGCGATCAGCTCACCTTGATGGGGGATGAGCTGCGGAAGGTGGTTGAGGCCAATAAGGGGCTTCGAGCAAAGCTGGAGGACCTGGAGAACCGCTTGAGGCGGCAAAATTTGAGGATTGTGGGCTTGCCCGAAGGGATAGAGGGCTCGAGGCCGGAGCACTTCGCTAAGGTGTTGGCGGAGTTGATGGGAGAGGGCGAGGAGCCCTGCCGGTACAAATTGGCCCTAGGGCATCGGTTGCTAAGGCCAAAGCCAAAGTTAAATGAGCCAACAAGCACAGTGATCATCTGCTTTCACAAGTACCACATGAAAGAGAAGGTGTTGAACTGGGTAAAGCAGGAGTGGGAAGTGCAGTGGGCTGTTGCTAGAGTTCGCATACACCAGGACTTGACAGTGAAGCTGGCAAAGGGGCGAGCGGCTTTCGGCCGGGTTTAGACGGCATTATACAACAGCGGCGTACGATTGGTGTGATGTATCCAGTGACGCGGAGGGTGACTAACAACACCAAGAGATTCCTATTTTGAAATGGTGGAGGCGTTCATTAGGAAGAAGGACTGGGACAGAGTGAAGACTGGAACTGAAGAGGGCTGTGTATTGTGAATGGGGAGCTGGGAGAGGGTGTAAATGTGTTATTGTTTGACCTACATTGTTCTTTATTTACTTCTCGCGGTTATAGTGTTTAAGTTTTTGATCGTCATTCTTTGTTGCGACGGTTTTATGCAACTTTATTGAGATGTTTGGGTTTGATTGTTTTACTGGGACTGGGCGGGAGGGGTGGGAAAGCCTTGGGTGGAGGCCCCTGCGCTAGCTAACTTAAGTCGGCTAGTGAACAGAGGTAAAGTCGGCTAGTGAACAGAGGCGAGGTGGGCTGCAGACATTGGAGCTTGGTGAGCAGGTTTCGATGGCCCAAGAGGGGTGTGTGTGTGTGTGTGTCGATACTGGGTGAGGGTTTTTTAAGAGGAAGTGCAAGGGGGGGATTCTGCGAGGAGGTTCAATGATAACAATGGATTGGGACGGGTCAGGCTCATGGGGCAGGACCCAGTGTTACGATGATGGTGAATAAGAAGGGGGGGGGGGTGAGACCCCCATTTACGATAGTTACATGGATCAAGGTTGCTTGCGCATCTGAAAGGTTTGAAAGCCGACGTGGCTATGCTGCAGGAGACTCACTTGAGGGTGAAGGACCAGGTGAGGCGTAGGAAAGGCTGGGTCAGCCAGGTGTTTCATTCGGGATTTGATGGTAGGCTCAAGGGGTAGCGATCCTGGTTAGCAAAAGAGTACGGTTCCAGATGGAGAAAGTGGTTCCACGGAGGCAGGTATGTGATAGTGACAGGGGCATTGGAGGGGAGGCTGGTGGTGCTGATAAGCATAAATGGTCCCAACTGGGATGATGTAGGATTTGTGAAGGTGTGTGGGGCCATCCCCGAATTGGATTCACCTGAATTGATAGTGGGTGGGGACTGGAACCTAGTGCAGGAGCCGAGATTGGACAGGTCACGGCCACACTCGCTTGTCCGGTCAGTGGGTGAAGGCGTTGGCTGGACTAATTGCAGAAATGGATCAGTGGACCCTTGGAGGTTTCTGCACCCAGGGGAGCGGGAGTACAAGTTGGCAGGGATTAAGGGGTCGGAATACTCGCCAATTGTGATATTGGATCATGCGCCGCATTGGTAGATATGGTGTAGGAGAGGGGGCAGTGCAGAGGCCAGGGTGGAGATTAGATGTGGGGCTGTTGGGGGACCGAGGGTTCTGTGATAAGATTAGGAAAGTAATCAAGGAATCTATGGGGTTCAATTGTATGGGGAAGGTTCCGCAGGCGGTGGTGAGGGGGAGGTTATCCCGTTTAAGGCAAAGGTGGATAAGGAGGAGCGGGTGGAGCGACAAAGGGTAATAGAGGAGATGCTGGAAGTAGACAGGAGTTATGCAGAAGACGGGGATCCAGCAAATTTGGAAAAGAGGAAAGAGCTACAGGCGCGTTGCGACCGGCTGTCCACAAGGAAGGCGGAAGCCAATTGAGGTGGGCAAGGGGAGCGGTTTATGAATATGGAGAGAAGGCATGTTGGCAGGCCAACTTCGGAGGGAGGCAGCGGCGTGGGAAATTGTTCAGGTGCGGGATAGGGCTGGGAAGTTGGTGGTCTCTCCGGATCTGATTTTTTTTAGAACAGTACAGCACAGAACAGGCCCTTCGGCCCTCAATGTTGTGCCGAGCCATGATCACCCCTCTCAAACCCACGTATCCACCCTATACCCGTAACCCAACAACCCCCCCCCCCTTAACCTTACTTTTTTTATTAGGACACTACGGGCAATTTAGCATGGCCAATCCACCTAACCCGCACATCTTTGGACTGTGGGAGGAAACCGGAGCACCCGGAAGAAACCCACGCACACAGGGGGAGGACGTGCAGACTCCACACAGACAGTGACCCAGCCGGGAATCGAACCTGGGACCCTGGAGCTGTGAAGCATTTATGCTAACCACCATGCTACCCTGCTGCCCCGGATTAATAGAGTATTTGAGGAGTTTTATGAGTGTTTCTATAGGTCGGAGCCACTGGGGGCGGGGGGGAATCAGGAGCTGCAGGAATTCCCGATGGTTTGGAATTTTCCGAGGTTGGGGGAGGGGGATAGGAACATATTGGATGTGGCAATAGCGGAGCAGGAAATAAAAGATACGATTGGGAGGGCGCAGTCGGGGAAGGTTGCAGGGCCAGATGGGTTCCCAGTGGACTATTACAAGAAATTTTAAAATAAGTTGGCACCGCTAATGGCGGGGATGTTTGAGGAGGCAATAGGGAAGGGAGAATTGCCACAGACTTTGGGGCAGGCATCAATCACCCTGGTGCGCAAGAAGGATATGGATCTGACAGAATGTGGGTCGTATAGGTCCATAACACTTTTGAATGTTGATGCAAAGGTGTTGGCGAAGGTATTGGCAGGTAGGTTGGAGGAGTGCCTCCCGAAGGTGATCTGGGAGGATCAGACGGGATTTGTGAAGGGGAGGCAGCTCTTTTTGAACAATAGGAGGGGATTGAATGTGGTTATGGCACCGGCGGAGGGGTGGGAGACAGAGGTGGTTGTGGCATTGGGCACGGAGAAGGCATTTGACCAAGTAGAGTGGAGATATTTGATGGCAGTTCTAGAGGTGTTTGGGATTGGGCCACCATTTGTAGATTGGGTAAGGCTGCTGTATAGGGAACCGAGGGCGAGTGTCCACACAAATAGCATGAAATCGAGATATTTCGCTCTATACCGTGGGACCAGGCAGGGATGCCCTATGTCCCCTCTGTTGTTCGCGCTTGCGATTGAACCATTGGCCGTCGCGTTGAGGAGTTTGGAGGTGTGGAAAGGCATAATGCAGTTGGGGGGGGGGGGGGGGAATAGAGCACATGGTATCTTTGTATGCAGACGACTTGCTGTTGTGTGTATCTGAACCGAGTGTGTGTCAATGGGGGGCATGTTGGAGATGCTTCCCCTCGCCCTAACTCCAAGCTACCCATATATTAGATTCCCTGCCCTTACGCTCCACTTCATCCAGCGGAGGGCAGCAGAGCAGAGCTACTGATCAGCTGTTCTGGGGAAATTTGCATACGTGCAGTGCGGTCAGCCTAAGTTGAAGGTGGTTTGTGGAGAGGCTGTTGGCAAGTGACAGTTAAACCCGAAACACTTCGTGAGTGTTTCCCACCCTACCTCCTCCTCTAACCAACCCCCCCACCCCACGGTGGTTGGGAAGCGGGAGCAGGGGCCTGTCGTGAAGGTGAGTGAGTGCCTTTAAATTTGCTTACCTTTGAGCGGGAGCAGGGTTTGAGGTAATATCAGGTAAGCTCTTCCTTTCTTTTTCTTTTTCTTGTTATTTTTTAAATCTAGAGGTGATGTCAGGGAAGGCAGTACAATGCTCCTCCTGCAGAATGTTTGAGGTGAGGGACGCCGTCAGTGTCCCTGCTGATTTCATCTGTGGGAAGTGCACCCAACACCAGCTCCTCAAAAACCGTGTTAGGGACCTGGAGCTTGAGCTGGATGAACTTCGGATCATTCGGGAGGCAGAGGGGGTCATAGATAGGAGCTTCAGGGAAGTAGTTACACCAAAGACTGGAGATAGATGGGTAACTGTAAGAGGGACTGGGAAGAAGCAGTCAGTGCAGGGACCCCCTGCGGTCGTTCCCCTGAGTAACAAGTATACCGTTTTGGATACTTGTGGGGGGGACGACTTACCAGGGGTAAGCCATGGGGTACAGGCCTCTGGCACGGAGTCTGTCCCTGTTGCTCAGAAGGGAAGGGGGGAAAGGAGTAGAACATTAGTAATTGGGGACTCAATAGTCAGGGGCACAGATAGGAGATTTTGTGGGAGCGAGAGAGACTCACGTTTGGTATGTTGCCTCCCAGGTGCAAGGGTACGTGATGTCTCGGATCGTGTTTTCCGGGTCCTTAAGGGGGAGAGGGAGCAGCCCCAAGTCGTAGTCCACATTGGCACTAACGACATAGGTAGGAAAGGGGACAAGGATGTCAGGCAGGCCTTTAGGGAGCTAGGATGGAAGCTCAGAGCGAGAACAAACAGAGTTGTTATCTCTGGGTTGTTGCCCGTGCCACGTGATAGTGAGATGAGGAATAGGGAGAGAGAGCAATTAAACACGTGGCTACAGGGATGGTGCAGGCGGGAGGGATTCAGATTTCTGGATAACTGGGGCTCTTTCTGGGGAAGGTGGGACCTCTATAGACAGGATGGTCTACATCTGAACCTGAGGGGCACCAATATCCTGGGGGGGAGATTTGTTAGTGCTCTTTGGGGGGGTTTAAACTAATTCAGCAGGGGCATGGGAACCTGGATTGTAGTTTTAGGGTACGGGAGATTGAGAGTATAGAGGTCAGGAGCACAGATTTGACTTCGCAGGAGGGTGCCAGTGTTCAGGTAGGTGGTTTGAAGTGTGTCTACTTCAATGCCAGGAGTATACGAAATAAGGTAGGGGAACTGGCAGCATGGGTTGGTACCTGGGACTTCGATGTTGTGGCCATTTCAGAGACATGGATAGAGCAGGGACAGGAATGGTTGTTGCAGGTTCCGGGGTTTAGGTGTTTTAGTAAGTTCAGAGAAGAGGGCAAAAGAGGGGGAGGTGTGGCGCTGCTAGTCAAGGACAGTATTACGGTGGCGGAAAGGATGCTAGATGGGGACTCTTCTTCTGAGGTAGTATGGGCTGAGGTTAGAAACAGGAAAGGAGAGGTCACCCTGTTGGGAGTTTTCTATAGGCCACCTAATAGTTCTAGGGATGTGGAGGAAAGGATGGCGAAGATGATTCTGGAAAAGAGCGAAAGTAACAGGGTAGTTGTTATGGGAGACTTTAACTTTCCAAATATTGACTGGAAAAGATATAGTTCGAGTACATTAGATGGGTCATTCTTTGTACAATGTGTGCAGGAGGGTTTCCTGATACAATATGTTGACAGGCCAACAAGAGGCGAGGCCACATTGGATTTGGTTTTGGGTAATGAACCAGGCCAGGTGTTAGATCTGGAGGTAGGTGAGCACTTTGGAAACAGTGACCACAATTCGGTGACCTTTACGTTAGTGATGGAAAGGGATAAGTATGCCCCGCAGGGCAAGAGTTATAGCTGGGGGAAGGGCAATTATGATGCCATTAGACATGACTTAGGATGTGTTGGTTGGAGAAGTAGGCTGCAAGGGTTGGGCACACTGGATATGTGGAGCTTGTTCAAGGAACAGCTATTGCATGTTCTTGATAAGTACGTACCAGTCAGGCAGGGAGGAAGGGGTCGAGCGAGGGAACCGTGGTTTACCAAAGAAGTGGAATCTCTTGTTAAGAGGAAGAAGGAGGCCTATGTGAAGATGAGGCGTGAAGTTTCAGTTGGGGCGCTTGATATTTACAAGGAAGCGAGGAAGGATCTAAAGAGAGACCTGAGACGAGCAAGGAGGGGACATGAGAAGTCTTTGGCAGGTAGGATCAAGGAAAACCCAAAAGCTTTCTATAGGTATGTCAGGAATAAAAGAATGACTAGGGTAAGAGTAGGGCCAGTCAAGGACAGTGGTGGGAAGTTGTGTGTGGAGGCTGAGGAGATAAGCGAGATACTAAATGAATACTTTTCGTCAGTATTCACTCAAGAAAAAGATAATATTGTGGAGGAGAATGCTGAGACCCAGGCTATTAGAATAGATGGCATTGAGGTGCGTAGGGAAGAAGTGTTGGCAATTCTGGACAAGGTGAAAATAGATAAGTCCCCGGGGCCTGATGGGATTTATCCTAGGATTCTCTGGGAAGCCAGGGAAGAGATTGCTGAGCCTTTGGCTTTGATTTTTAGGTCATCATTGGCTACAGGAATAGTGCCAGAGGACTGGAGGATAGCAAATGTGGTCCCTTTGTTCAAGAAGGGGAGTAGAGATAACCCCGGTAACTATAGGCCGGTGAGCCTAACGTCTGTGGTGGGTAAAGTCTTGGAGAGGATGATAAAAGATACGATTTATAATCATCTAGATAGGAATAATATGATTAGGGATAGTCAGCATGGTTTTGTGAAGGGTAGGTCATGCCTCACAAACCTTATCGAGTTCTTTGAGAAGGTGACTGAACAGGTAGACGAGGGTAGAGCAGTTGATGTGGTGTATATGGATTTCAGTAAAGCGTTTGATAAGGTTCCCCACGGTCGTCTATTGCAGAAAATACGGAGGCTGGGGATTGAGGGTGATTTAGAGATGTGGATCAGAAATTGGCTAGTTGAAAGAAGACAGAGAGTGGTAGTTGATGGGAAATGTTCAGAATGGAGTTCAGTTACGAGTGGCGTACCACAAGGATCTGTTCTGGGGCCGTTGCTGTTTGTCATTTTTATAAATGACCTAGAGGAGGGCGCAGAAGGATGGGTGAGTAAATTTGCAGACGACACTAAAGTCGGTGGAGTTGTAGACAGTGCGGAAGGATGTTGCAGGTTACAGAGGGACATAGATAAGCTGCAGAGCTGGGCTGAGAGGTGGCAAATGGAGTTTAATGTGGAGAAGTGTGAGGTGATTCACTTTGGAAAGAATAACAGAAATGCGGAATATTTGGCTAATGGTAAAATTCTTGGTAGTGTGGATGAGCAGAGGGATCTCGGTGTCCATGTACATAGATCCCTGAAAGTTGCCACCCAGGTTGATAGGGTTGTGAAGAAGGCCTATGGTGTGTTGGCCTTTATTGGTAGAGGGATTGAGTTCCGGAGCCATGAGGTCATGTTGCAGTTGTACAAAACTCTAGTACGGCCGCATTTGGAGTATTGCGTACAGTTCTGGTCGCCTCATTATAGGAAGGACGTGGAAGCTTTGGAACGGGTGCAGAGGAGATTTACCAGGATGTTGCCTGGTATGGAGGGAAAATCTTATAAGGAAAGGCTGATGGACTTGAGGTTGTTTTCGTTAGAGAGAAGAAGGTTAAGAGGTGACTTAATAGAGGCATACAAAATGATCAGAGGGTTAGATAGGGTGGACAGCGAGAGCCTTCTCCCGCGGATGGAGGTGGCTAGCACGAGGGGACATAGCCTTAAATTGAGGGGTAATAGATATAGGACAGAGGTCAGAGGTGGGTTTTTTACGCAAAGAGTGGTGAGGCCGTGGAATGCCCTACCTGCAACAGTAGTGAACTCGCCAACATTGAGGGAATTTAAAAATTTATTGGATAAGCATATGGATGATAAGGGCATAGTGTAGGTTAGATGGCCTTTAGATTTTTTCCATGTCGGTGCAACATCGAGGGCCGAAGGGCCTGTACTGCGCTGTATCGTTCTATGTTCTATGTTCTATGTTCTATGACTCCCCTTTCCCCTTCCTCCACTTCTTCTTTCTGCTGACAGTCAGTTTTCCTTAAAGAAGTCGATAAACATTTGCCACCTCCGAGTGAACCCCTGAATTGAACCCCTTAAGGAGAACTTGATCTTCTCTAGCCTGAGAAACACCGCCATGTCACTGACCCACACCCCCGATTTTGGAGGCGCCGAGTCCCTCCATCCCAACAAAATCCGTCTCTGTGCCACCAGAGAGGCAAGGCCAAAACGACGGCCTTTCCCCCTCTACGGGCTCCCGGATCTTCTGACACTCCAAATATTGCCACGTCTGCACTCGGAGTCACCCTCCCTTCCAGGACCTCTGACATGACATCAGAGAATCCCTGCCAAAATCCCCTCAGCTTCGGACACGCCCAAAACATGTGCATGTGATACGCTGGACTTCCCCTGCACCTCCCACACGTGTCCTCCAACTCTTCAAAAAACCTATTTATCTGGGCCACAGTCATATGAGCCCTATGAACCACCTTAACCTGGATCAGGCTAAGCCTGGCACATGATGAGGATATATTGACTCTTTTCAGGGCCTTCTCCCATAGCCCAACTTCCAACTTGCCCACCCCAATTTGTCCTCCCACTTCCTCTTCACCTCCCCGATTGGGATCCCTTCCCACTCCATCAATTGCTTATATATTTCCGAGACCCTCATCTCCCGAACCCCTGTTTTAGACATCACCTTATCCTGTAGTCCCCTTAGAGGGAGGCGAGGGAAGCTTGGGGCCTGCAGGTACAGAAATCTATTCCCACCCGGCAACTCAAATTCCTCCTCTAGCTCCTCCAGGCTCAGGAAGCCCTCATCAATAAAGATCCCCAAATCTCTCAAATTCTGTCCGCTGCCACTCCTAAAGCTCCCATTCACTCTTCCCCACCCTCCCCCACCCCTGGAGAAAACCGGTGATTGTCACTGATCGGTGACCGCACCGACACCCCCTCCAGTCTCAAATGCCGCCTCCATTGCCCCCACACTCTCATGGCTGCCACTACCACTGAGTACCGAGCCAGCGAGAATGGCAGAGGTGCTGTTAACAGAGCCTTCAGACTCGAGCCCTTACAAGATGCTGCCTCTACCCGCTCCCACACCGACCCCTCCCCCGCTACCCACTTCCTAAACATCAAAATATTAGCCACCAGTAGTAATTAATAAAGTTCGGAAGGGACTTCCGGTAGCGGCTATGCGGAGCTAAACCACACGTTCGGCAGCTCCCGCTTTAAAAGGACTTGTGGGCTCTTTTAAGGGCCCCAAACGGCGCTGATTCGATGATTCCCGGTGGATAAAGGGGTCTGGAGCAAAACCCCTCGGGATTTATGGTTCGGACTCGAAGTGAGGCGAGGAGAAAAACGGCAGCAGCTCCCCTGGAAAAGCGGGGGAAGGTGGACAAAATGGCGGCCGGTGGAGCCCCTGAGGAGTGGAGGCAGTGGGCTGAGGAGCAGCAGGTGGCCCTTCTGCGCTATTTCACGGAGCTGAAAGGGGAGTTGTTGGAATCCCTGAAGGCGACGACGAATAAGCTGCTGGAGACCCAGACAACCCAGGGTGCAGCGATACTCGAGTTGCAGCAGCAGGCCTCTGAGCGCGAGGATGAGGTTTCAGCCCTCGTGGGGAAGGTGGAGATACACAAGGCACTTCATAAAAAGTGGCAAGATCGGTTTGAGGAGATGGAGCTTCGGTCACATAGAACATAGAACAGTACAGCACAGAACAGGCCCTTCGGCCCTCGATGTTGTGCCGAGCAATGATCACCCTACTCAAACCCACGTATCCACCCTATACCCGTAACCCAACAACCCCCCCCCCCCTCCTAACCTTACTTTTTAGGACACTACGGGCAATTTAGCATGGCCAATCCACCTAACCCGCACATCTTTGGACTGGTGTGGTGTACTTGGCGGAGGAAGAACCTGCGGATCCTGGGCCTCGAGGAGGGGCTGGAGGGGTCGGACCTGCCGGCCTATGTGGCCGTGATGTTGAACTCGCTGGTGGGGGCAGGATCCTTCCATCTGCCCCTGGAGCTGGAGGGGGCCCATAGAGTGCTGGCCAGGCGGCCTAAGGCGAATGAACCCCCGCAGGCAGTGCTGGTGCGGTTCCATCGGTTCAGTGACCGGGAGTATGTTCTCCGATGGGCCAAGAAGGTGAGGAGCAGTAAGTGGGAGAATTCGGTAGTGAGTATCTACCAGGACTGGAGTGCGGAGGTGGCCAAGCGGAGAGCCGGGTTTAACCGGACGAAGGCGGTGCTCCATGGAAAGCAGGTGAAGTTCGGCATGTTGCCGCCTGCGCGCCTGTGGGTCACCTACAAGGACCGGCATCACTACTTTTAGTCCCCGGAGGAAGCGTGGGCCTTTGTGTAGGCTGAAAAGCTGACTTGAACTAGAGATTGGGGGCTGTGGGAGTTTTTCTATTCTATTCATGTATCATTGTTTATGCTGTAGCGGGTTATTCTGTTTGTTTTTGTTTTTTCTCTCGCTTTCGGACGATGTGGGTTATGGTTTCGTGTTCTAAGGGGGGTACTGGGGTTTGTGGTTGATCTGTGTCTTTGTTTGTACGGAGTTGGTGGATGGGTTGGGACTGCGGTTTGGGAGCTGCGTTGGTGGGGTGGGGCAGTGTGAAAGCGCGGGCTTTTCTCTGGTTTCCCGCGCTGCGGGACGAGGGGGTGGAGCTGGTGGCGAGGGGCATGGCTATTAAACCGGGTTTCCCGCGCTGAAGCGGTGCCCAGGAGCTGATGCAGGGGAGGAGGGGGGACCTCATATCGGGAGGGGTCGGAGTTAGAGCGGGAGCTGCCGGGGTCAGCAGAAGTCAGCTGGCTCACGGGAGTACAGTGGAGGGAGAGTCGCGGCTTGGAGGGGTCCTAGCCGGGGTTGGGGGGGGGGGGGGGGGGGGGGGGGGGATACCGGGTTGCTGCTGGATTGGCCAGGGAGGAGTTCGAGGGGGGTCGGGGTGAGGTTCTATCGCCGTGGGAAACGGGCCGAATGGGTGATGGCCAGGGGCGAGCAGTCGATGAGTTATGGCTAGTCGACGGGGGAGGGGGGGGCGGGGTGCCCCCTGATCCGGCTGATTACGTGGAACGTGAGGGGGTTGAATGGACCGGTTAAGCGGGCCCGGGTGTTTTCGCATCTGAAGGGGCTGAAGGCGGACGTGGCCATGCTCCAGGAGACCCACCTGAAGGTGGCGGACCAGGTCCGTCTGAGGAAGGGGTTGGTGGGGCAGGTTTTCCACTCAGGGCTCGACTCGAAGAACCGGGGGGTGGCGATCCTGGTGGGGATGAGGGTGGCGTTTGAGGCGTCTGAGGTTGTGGCTGATAGTGGCGGCAGATATGTGATGGTGAGCGGTAAGCTGCAGGGGGAGAGGGTGGTGTTGGTTAATGTGTACGCCCCAAATTGGGATGATGCTGGTTTCATGAGGCATATGTTGGGCCGCATTCCTGGCCTGGAGGTGGGGGGCTTGATCATGGGGGGGGACTTCAATACGGTGCTGGATCCCCTACTGGATTGTTCTAGTTCAAGGACAGTCAGGAAGCCAGCGGCGGCCAAGGTATTGAGGGGGTTTATGGACCAGATGGGAGGAGTGGATCCCTGGAGGTTCGGGAGGCAGAGGGCTCGGGAGTACTCCTTTTTCTCCCATGTGCACAGGGTTTATTCCCGTATTGATTTCTTTGTTCTGAGCAGGGGACTGGTCCTAAGGGTGGAGTTGGCCGAATATTCGGCTATCGCGATTTCGGACCATGCTCCGCATTGGGTGGATCTGGAGATGGGGGAGGCGCGGGACCAGCGCCCGCTTTGGTGACTGGACGTGGGGTTGTTGGCTGATGAAGAGGTGTGTAGGAGGGTTCGGGGATTTATCGAGAGGTACCTCAAGGTCAATGATACTGGGGAGGTCCAGGTGGGGATGTTGTGGGAGGCTCTGAAGGCAGTGATTAGGGGGGAGCTGATCTCCACCCGAGCCCATAGGGAGAGGGGGGAGAGGGAGAGACTGGTGGAGGAGCTGTTGAATGTGGATAGGAGGTACGCGGAGGCCCCGGAAAAGGGATTGCTGGGGGAACGGCGTAGCTTGCAGGCCAAGTTTGATTTATTGACCACCAGAAAGGCGGAGACACAGTGGAGGAAGGCGCAGGGAGCGGTCTATGAGTATGGAGAGAAGGCGAGCAGGATGCTGGCGCACCAGCTGCGTAAGCGGGACGCGGCTAGAGAGATTGGTGGAGTGAAGGATAAAGATGGGAATGTGGTGCGGCAGGGGGCAGAGGTCAATGAGGTCTTTAGGGACTTCTATAGGGAACTGTACCGGGCGGAGCCGCCGGCGGTGAGAGGGGGAATGGAGAATTTTTTGGACAGGCTCCGATTTCCAAGGATGCAGGCGGAGCAGGTGGAGGGACTGGGGGCGCCGATCGAGTTGGAGGAGTTGGTCAGTGGGATTGGCCACATGCAGTCGGGGAAGGCGCCGGGACCGGATGGGTTCCCAGTTGAATTTTATAAGAAATATGCGGACCTGCTGGGCCCCCTGTTGGTCAGAACCTTTAACGAGGCATGGGAGGGGGATGTTCTGCCCACGACGATGTCACTGATCCTGAAGCGTGATAAGGACCCCTTGCAATGCAGTTCATACAGGCAGATTTCACTGCTGAATGTAGACGCCAAGTTGCTGGCGAAGATCTTGGCCACTAGAATAGAGGACTGTGTGCCGGGGGTGATACATGAAGATGAGACGGGTTTTGTGAAGGGGAGGCAGCTGAACACTAACGTGCGAAAGCTGCTAAATGTGATAATGATGCCGGCAGCAGAAGGAGAGGCGGAGATTGTGGTGGCATTGGATGCGGAGAAGGCCTTTGATAGGGTTGAGTGGGGGTACTTGTGGGAGGTGTTGGAGAGGTTCGGGTTTGGGGAGGGGTTTATTAAATGGGTGAGGTTGTTGTACGAGGCCCCGATGGCGAGTGTAGCGACAAATGGGAGGAGGTCCGAGTACTTCAGGCTCCATCGTGGGACGAGGCAGGGGTGCCCCCTGTCCCCCTTGCTTTTTGCGTTGGCAATAGAGCCTCTTGCCATGGCTCTCAGGGAGTCGAGGAGGTGGAGGGGTTTGGTGCGTGGGGGGGAGGAGCACCGAGTGTCGCTGTATGCGGACGACTTGCTGTTGTATGTAGCAGACCCGGTGGGGGGAATGCCGGAGGTGATGGAGATCCTTGCTGAGTTCGGGAGTTTCTCGGGATATAAATTGAACCTGGGCAAGAGTGAGCTGTTTGTCGTGCACCCGGGAGATCAGGAGGAGGGGATTGGTAGTCTCCTGCTAAAGAGGTCAGTGAGGAGTTTTAGGTACCTGGGGGTTCAGGTGGCTAGGAGCTGGGGGACTCTGCACAAGCTCAATTTTACTAGGTTGGTGGAGCAGATGGAGGAGGAATTTAAAAGGTGGGACATGCTGCCGTTGTCGTTGGCGGGTAGAGTACAGTCCATTAAAATGACGGTGCTCCCGAGGTTTTTGTTTTTGTTTCAGTGCCTCCCCATTTTCGTTCCAAGGGCCTTTTTTAGGAGAGTGAACAGCAGCATTCTGGGATTTGTTTGGGCACATGGGACTCCGAGGGTAAGGAGGGTCTTTTTGGAGCGGGGCAGGGATAGAGGGGGGCTGGCGCTGCCCAACCTCTCTGGGTATTATTGGGCGGCTAATGTCTCGATGGTACGCAAGTGGGTAATGGATGGGGAGGGGGCAGCATGGAAAAGGATGGAGATGGCGTCCTGCGGAGGCACAAGCCTGAAGGCACTGGTAATGGCTCCGTTGCCGCTCCCTCCAACGAGGTACACCATGAGCCCGGTGGTGGCGGCCACCCTCAAAATTTGGGGGCAGTGGAGGCGACACAGAGGGGAAGTGGGGGGCTCGGTGGAGGCCCCGCTGCGGGGGAACCACCGGTTTGTCCCAGGGAACATGGATGGCGGGTTCCTGGGGTGGCACAGGGCGGGCATTAGGAAGTTGGGAGACCTGTTTATTGACGGGAGGTTTGCGAGCCTTGGTGAACTGGAGGAGACGTTTGAGCTCCCCCCGGGGAATATGCTCAGGTACCTTCAGGTCAAGGCGTTTGCTAGGCGACAAGTGGAGGGGTTCCCTTTGTTGCCCCAGCGGGGGGTAAGGGATAGGAAGGTGTCTGACATCTATCAGGTAATGCAGGAGGTGGGGGAGGCGTCGGTAGAGGAGCTGAAGGCTAAGTGGGAGGTGGAGCTGGGGGAGCAGATTGAGGAGGGGACATGGGCAGACGCCCTGGAGAGGGTGAACTCCTCCTCTTCATGTGCGAGGCTTAGTCTCATCCAGTTCAAGGTGCTGCACCGGGCCCACATGTCCAGATCTAGGATGAGTAGGTCCTTTGGGGGCGAAGACAGGTGCGTCAGGTGTTCGTGGAGTCCAGCGAACCATGCCCATATGTTCTGGGCATGCCCGGCACTGGAGGAGTTCTGGAAGGGGGTGGCGGGGACTGTGTCGAGGGTGGTGGGATCCAGGGTCAAGCCAGGTTGGGGACTCGCGTTATTTGGGGTTGGGGTGGAGCCAAGAGTCCAGGAGGCGAAAGAGGCCGATGTCTTGGCCTTTGCGACCCTAGTAGCCCGGCGGAGGATCTTGCTGCAGTGGAAAGATGCGAGACCTCAGAGTGTGGAGACCTGGATTAATGACATGGCAGGATTCATTAAGTTGGAAAGGGTCAAGTTCGCCCCAAAGGGGTCGGTACAAGGGTTCTTTAGGAGGTGGCAGCCTTTCCTCGAATTTCTGGCTCAACGATAAGGTACTAGGTCAGCAGCAGCAGCAACCCGGGGGGGGGGGGGGGGGGGGGGGGGGGGGGGTTAGGGGGATAGTGTTTAAGTTAATTTGCTTATTGTTAATTTATACTGTTGTTTATTGGGGTTGGGGGGTTGTTATAAGCATTGTTACGGGTGCCGGGGGGTGTTTATTATTATTATTGTATTGTTGATATATATTTTTCAGAAAATTTCAATAAAAATTACTTTAAAAAAATAAAATAAAGTTCGGAAGGGCCAAGCCTCCCTCCCCACGCCCCCACTCAAGATGGACCTCCTTCACTCTCAGGGCTTTGCCAGCCCATAAAAACCCGAGATTGCCGCATTCATTTTCCTAAAGAATGCCTTGGGGATAAATATTGGGAGACACTGAAACACAAACAGCAATCTTGGGAGGACTGCCATTTTCAACCTCCCCACCATTGACAGCGGGAGCACGTCCCACCTGTGGAAGTCCCCTGCCAAATCACCCTGCCCAAATTTAATTTATGAAGCTGACCCCAGCCCCTTTACCTGAATCCCCAGATACCTAAAACTCCCTCCCATCACTTCGAATGGCATCTCCCTCAGTCTCCTCTCCTGCCCCCTTGCCTGGATCACGAAGACCTTGCTCATGTTTAGTTTGTAGCCTGAGAACCGGCCAAATTCCTCCAGTATTCCTGTAATTCCTGCAATCCCTCCAACGTGTCCGTTATATACAGGAGCAAATTGTCCGCATAGAGCGAGACCCTATGCTCCACACACCCCTCTCACTATCCCCCACCAAATGTTTGATCTCCTCGGTGCCAGTGCCAAAGGCTCTATGGCCAGGGAAAACAATAGTGTGGAGAGTGGGCACTCTGCTTTGTCCCCCTGCACAGACTAAAATACTCTGGCCGGACCCGGTTGGTACTCACATTCGCCACCGGTGCCTGATAAAGCAACCGGACCCAATCCACGAATTCCTGCCCCAACCCGAACCTTCCCAGGACATCCCACAGGTACTTCCACCCGATCAAAGGCCTTCTCTGCATCCATGACCACCACCACCACCACCACCTCGACCTTGCGCCCCTCCGCAGGCATCATTATCACATTTAGGAGCCATCTAATATTGGATATCAGGTGTCGTCCCTTCACAAATCCTGTCTGGTCCTCCACTATTAATTCAGGGGCACAATCCAGCAATTTAGCATCCACATTTAACACAGAGATCGGCCTATACAACGCACAACTCTCCAGATCATTATCCTGCTTCAAAATAAGGGAGATTGATGCCTGCGATAACGTTGGGGGGAGCACTCCTAGCTCCTTGGACTCATTAAAAGCCTTTACCAGGAGCGGCCATAGCGACCCGGAAAACTTTTTATAAAACTCAACCGGATATCCGTCAGGTCCCGGGGCCTTACCCAATGGCCTCGCCCCTAACCCATCTATAAACTCCCCAAGCCCAGTTGGGGCTCCCAAACCCTCCACCAACTCCTCATCTATCCTCGGGAACTCCAGCCCACCCCAGGAATCGCTTCAACCCTCCTCCCCAGCTAGGGGTTCCGATTTATACAATCTACTGTAAAACTCCCAAAACACATCATTCACCCCCGCCGGATCCAAAACCAACCCCCCCCCCTGTATCTTTTACTTTCCCAATCCCTTTCGTCGCCTCCTGTTTCCTCAGCTGGTGTGCCAACACCCTGCTGGCTTTTTCTCCCATATTCATTCCCCGCCCCCTTTACCCTGCTCAGCTGTCCCTCCGCCTTACCCGTGGACAGGAGCCCAAATTCCAGCTGCAGTCTCTGATGCTCCTTCAGAAGCCCGTCATCCAGAGAATCTGCATACCTCCTATCCACCTGTAAAATATCGCCTACCAGCCTTTCCAACTCTACCCACTCAGTCTTCTCCTTATGTGCCCAAATCGAGAGGAGTTCATCCCTAATAACTACCTTCAGTGCCTCCCACACCACCCTCGCCAAAACGTCACCCGTGTCATTGATCTTTGTATATCCCCGAATGGCCTCTCTCACCCGCTCGCACACCTTCTCCTCCGCTAACAGCCTCATGTCTAATCTCCACGCTGGGCCTTTCCTCTGTTGACTTGCAGGTCTACCCAGTGTGGGGCTTGGTTTGACACAATTGCTGAATATTCAGCATCCACCACCTCAGCCAGCAGCGTTTTGTCCAACACATAGAAGTCTATCTGGGAATATACCTGGTGTACATGGGAGTAGAATGAAAACTCCTTACTCCTTGGCCTCCCATATCGCCACGGATTCTCTCGTGCCCCCCCCCCCCCCCCCCCCCCCCCCCCCCCCACACCACCACCACCACGCGCTCCATAAACCCCTGTAGCTCCTTTTCAATAGCTGATACCTTCCCAGACCTGGAAATCGACCGATCCAGCGCCGTGTTGAAATCTCCCCCCATAATCAGTCGCTATGAATCCAGGTCCGGGATCTTCCCCAGTACCCGTCTGACAGACTCAGCATCATTCCAGTTTGGGGGCTGCTAGCATGGTCATCAACAGCATCAAAAATAGATTAACAGATCATTCATCTCATTACAGTGTGTAAGATCTTGCTGTGTCCAAATGGCTACTGCATTTGCCTACATAATAATTATGCATTTAAAAGAAATTCTTTGTGCATGAATTACTGCCACTGCAATAGTAATGTTGAGGCTAATTATCATCCACCAGCAAACTTAGGACTGACCAGGATCAAACTTGGAACCTTCCTGTTTTTTGAGGTTCGGATTGATTAAGCCTGCTGAATCAGCAGGGGAGTAGTGTTTAGTATTTTAGCTCCTGCAACCCTTTTAACATTGTTTTATTTTTAAAATAGCCTGTTGCACTGTTTTATGTGTTCCTCTGCACACTGTAAAAGTGACAGCCGTTTTTTGACTCAGGTCTCAGAGGTTTCTCAAGCAGAGGCTGTAGTTAAGTTTATCTCAACCTGTCAAAATATTGCTGGAAATATGTAACGATACAGATGTTACTTTTACAGAATGCTAGCCAAACAGAAAATAACAAAACCAGTTTGAATTAGTAACCAAACCAGACTTTCACTTGAATGTGGTATTAAAATCCTCGTGAAAAAGTCAAGATGAGTTTTACAGTTAAAGCCACTCTTTGTTGTGATGACTACTGCTGTTCTGCGAAGATTTATTTCTCAAGCCAAGCGTGATTAAACAATTAAAGTAATTACAAATTTTCTAGTGACAGCAAACTGAATTTCTAACAAAATGGTGATACGGTCAGATTAAGAATATAAATCCATTCAGAATATCTTGCAGTGTCGTTAAATGCTAGCTTTTTATTGTTCAATCCCAGTCAAACAAAAGTCTTGTTCGTAGGTGGAATTTGGAAATACACATTTTTATTCCATGCATCAACCTCAAAAACACCTGTCACTATTGTCGCTTTATAAACAAGTACAGTGCAATTCATTTCAAAGTTTCTCGACATCGAAAATTTATATTTCCGTGTGCACAATGCGACAATCTCAACTCACTGCTTCTCTTCGGTCAACATATTTTGCTTATGCCTGGCCTGATGCTCGGGCTGCATATTTCATCCAGCTAAAGAAAACCAAAGATGAATTATTCTATTCAGCATTAACGTGGGCCAGAATATTCTAGGACAGCAGAGGTTGAAGAGCTGACTGAAAAAGTGGGATTTTCTTGCACTCTAGGCCAGTGTACATGTTCGGCCAAGCATGCACAAACTGAATTGTCAACTCAGTTTCAAATGCAAAACTGACATAGAATTCTATTTTCACAGCACTAAATATGCACATTGTTGCTTTTGTGCTGGCTAATGTTCAGCTCTACAATATAACAAGATATTTAGTGCCCAATATCAATAAGCGAGTGAGTCAAGGAAGCCCAATTAAATAGTAGTTTTTTAAAATTGATCCACGTGCATTTTTTGCTCTATTTCTTGTTCCCCTATCCTTTCTGATGCACTCCAGTCTATTTTGCCTTCTTCAATTCCTGATGTAGTCAATCTCAACATTTTCTTTTGTCAGTATCTTCTTGCCGGTTGGTCGTTTTGACGGTCACTATGCTCTGAGCATCTTTTTATTCTATACAATTCTGCAATTTTGACTTCAATTGTGGTCAACAATAACATTATTTAATGTGAACCTTAGTTAATCAGAGATACATATGGTTTGATTATCCTATCATTGGGGAATTTGATTCATTTAGTTTGGATAAATAGCCTAATGTGAATAAAGCATTTTTTAAAAAAATCATAGAATGATACTTCTCCACTCCCCCACTTCAATTTCTCTACACTAACAGTATATCAGGATTCTGACTTTTTTGCGTGAGTGTCAGGTGCTTAGAGAAGAAATACAATGTAAAACTGTAAAGCATCTAATTTAGATAACATGGAAAATGCAAATGTAGCAATAACATTTAAGGTTCCGGGAAGGGAAGACCAGACTAGCCCGTAAGCCATGATGCAGAGTCATGGGCCAGATTCTATTGCTTCTGATTGAGACCAAATGGAGGGGGGTGGGGGGGGGAATCCAGAATAAAATCGTCAAGTGGGGCAGCTGGAGGTCTACGGTCCTATCCCACCCTCGGCTATTTTCACGAGGGTTGGGGAGGGAGCAGTCTCTGGAACCCCAGCCCACTTCTATGGAAGGGGCAACTAAAAGCATTGTGGGCTCATTTAAAGCCTGTCTGTTAAGTATTTTTAATTTTCATGGAGGCAGCTAGACTTTACCAGTTGGCAGATTTTACACCAGTTGTATGAAGGCGTGAACCATGGTATAGAAGCAGGAAGAGTTTATAAGGTAAGTAATAGTTATGCTTCCTTTACAGTTCATTGTTAAAGGCAACATGAGTTGTTCCTGTGCTCCACAACGTATGTTGGTGCTGTGACTATAAGATGTAAATAACCTTCAAACAATGTTTGCCATATTGTTACTTCTGCTATCTGGCAAGCTGCCAAGTAAAAGGTCAACAGTATAGATGGCAAGGTCTTCAGATTAGTATTTTAAGAAGTTAATCTAATGGATAGAAAAGGACAGCATATTTCACACTATTGGAAGGGTAGCCTCATATAATAACGAAGTGTAAAGGTTTCATCTTTTCCCATTGCTTTTATGAATTCTGAGTCTGCTTACTCAGGGAGTTTTACGGGCTAGTCAACGGCGTCCAACTGTTATTATAGGACTTGGGAGTTCTGTTCATGTCGTGGATAATAGTGGAGGAGGTGGGGGGGGGGGGGGGGGGGGGTTAAGTGTTCAGATGGTTCAACCGTGAAGAAGTAGTCTGCCACTTGTCTCGGGAGCATTCAGCGGAGGCTTTTTGGGAGCATGGCAGCCTTCTTAATCTGACTGCTCTGGACTCGGCCCACTGACACTCCTGCCTCTATGCCACTGAGAGCCTGGATCCTCGGCAGATCCTGCCTACTGACAGTCTCAAGACAAAGGCAGGATTGCAATGGCAAGAATAGTCCCACCTCCTGATTTCTGTCTCCAGCACAAAAATCCACCCCCTGATATTTTTCTATGGGGAGGAACAAAGTTATTCCTGGAGCAACTGGCTCGTATAGTAAACAGATCTGTGATAAGTCACCTGGTACATGTGTAGCATAGAAAGATGTACATTTCCAGTATTTGCTCATTGCCTTATACTTTCCTGGTGGGGTTTTTTTGGCTGGTATCTTTCATTCTGCATGTTTTGGTGTTTGTTTGTACATTATTGCTGTATTACTGAATTAGTGCTTGAAGTATGCATTTCCACTACACCACATTGTTTTTGTGTCGTCAATATCTAAGATTGTGGTGAATATATTATTCCTCATTAAATTGTATTCAATTTTTCATTTTTAACTTTATTAATTCATTTAGATTAAGAAATGGTATGCTGTAGTCCACCTATTGTAAAGCAACATTGATATTCGCCTTAAGGAAGCCACAGTCTAAAGCACCCTCCAGCCTCCTAGTTAAATGCCAAACACAGCAGAAGACATAATGACAAATAAATTTAAATAATAAAGTACCAATCTGTTCACAGAAGGCTTCCTATGCCAGGCAGAAGTTGGTGAAATATTAGCTTTCTTAAGGAATGCTGTTTTAAATGCTGAAGGATCACTTAGAGATTCTGAAAGCTTATTCATAAATATGCAAATTACAGTAAACCCTTGATATAACATTACCTTTGGGAGTCATAAGACAACCGTGTTCCAGTGAAGGGCATATTATTACAAGAATGTTTGTGTACTTCCTTTATTAAATCACATAGACATAAATAAAATTGGCTATCAGGAACCCTGTTGTAGCTGTGTTAGGAAGCAGGACCATTCTACATTGATGTTCGTATCCCACTAAATTATCCCTCCTTACTTCACAGTCTCAAGTGAATGATTTTATGCTGATTGCTTTACGATGCGATTCAAATGCACAGACACTACCTGGTATATGATAACTACACTACACTATACTGATATTAGTTCATACACTTGGAAAGAAGGTAACTCACAGAACCACCAATAATGTGTAAAGCATCAGTGAATCAAACTATTCTGCACTGAAAAATTGAATTAGAGAAAGTATTGTTTACTTTTGCCGAAAAGTTGCAATAGCACAATTTGTGGAAAATGTGAAGATGAATTAGAATATGTTTTTAAGGTATTGTAGGCACTTCTTTAGCAGAGCATAAAGGCTCCTGGTGAATGAGAAGATGGAATACTCCTTCGTAAAAATTTTATCGGTTGACAGAAAAATATTTCTGCCGAAAATGGTACTTTCTACAACACTTTTACATCAAAATTTGCAATGGAAACTTAGCGTATAAACATTAATGGGATTGTGCACATTTTAGGATAACTTTTTTGATCGATTGCCCACCATTTTGTCGTCTGAAATTGCTACTCTGCAAAAAAAGGCAATAAGTGTCTGATTGAAAATCGACACGTGTGCTCCCTGCTGCCATTTCCCTCACCATCTGGGAGCTAGACTGACCTCTGTGTCCCTGGCCTGGTCATCTCAACTACTGGAGAGCAGTAGTCACACCAACAAGTGGGGGGGGGGGGGGGGGGCATTGGCAGTCCTTGCAAGATACGGTGTATAATTTAATTGATTCACTGGGGGTGAACCTGATGATGTCACTGGCAGAAGGTTCGGGGGGGGGGGGGGGGGGGGAATGATCCCACTCTGATATTTTGCTGGCACAAATTCTGTTATGGCTCTCTCACACGAGTTACCAGCCATAACGGGATTTGCGTCCGCCACAAGCAGGCCTGGACGATTGCAGTCAATGTTTTTCACTACACCTTTGAGTAAAGATTCTTTAAATCGGTTCTCCCACCAATATTAAGCTAACTGGTCTATAGTTCCTGGGACATATTCTAACTTTTTTAAATATAGAAATAATATTAGCTGCCCACCTGTTTATAGATGTGATAATTCCTCTGCTGTCTCCTCCCTAACTTCTCTTAACACCCTTGACTGCAATCAATGCAGACAAGGGGTTTTATCCTCAGTTTGTTTAGCTCATCAATTATTTCAACTTTTCATCTTAAAAATGTTCCTATCTTATTTTTGATTTGTTCCTCGAATGTCATGTCCATCCAATTAGTCTCTGGTAAACATGGAGATAAAGTAACTATTTAACATTTCTGTCATTTTGTTGCCATCACATTGGAGTCTATACATTCACTTGTATCTCTGTCCACACAAAAGTAACGAAAATGAAAAATAAGGGCATCAGTAGAATACGTAACTATTTCTTTTTACACTCATTGATAATGTAATTTTGCTTTGCTTTGTTTTCCTAATCTCTTTGTTCTCCTGTCATCCTCTCCTTTATTGTCTATATACTTGGTGGATGAATATTTATTTTGTTTCAATTTTGACCGTAACTCTTTATTCACCAATCTGGTGTTTCATTCTTGACTAATTGTTTTTTTTTGTAAATCAGGATATATTTCTCCTGAACTCTGGTCACTTTTTAAAATATTTTCCACTGTTGTCCTATCCCTTTGTCAATAATGTCCAACTTGTGTGCGAATCGGGTGTCAAGGTCCGAATGATTCCAAAATCAAGCAGAGCAAGACTCCCTCTTTCCAATAAACAAAATCAAACTCATTCAGCTTTCTGCAAGTGCCTGCATGGTTGGGTCTAATACCATACTCAGACTGCATTTACACTGTGACTGCAGCGTTGGCGCAAAGCCAGCCAACATTCATGTTAAATCTACAGCTACAGCGTACAATGCAATGGAGAAGAATGCGTTTATAAAGCTAACTTCTCAATTTAATCTTTAATCGACTAGATTCCAAGAATCATGCTCAGAATATAAGCTTAAATTTTATTCCGAGAAGGTCATTATAATAATATTTTTTAATTGTATTCAATTCTATAATTTTGCTCTGTACACACCACTGGAAAATTCTGGGAGATCAGTTACAGACAAGTACATCAAACAAGATGTGCATTTTAAAATTGAAAAGCATATCACTATCTCAAGGGTTAAGAATTACAGCTGGTTTGTGCACGCTGCATTTTTAAAGTTATAAGAATGTATGCACAAATATAAGGAGAGCTGTAATATAAATGTTATGATGCTAAACAATAAAGCCATTTTGCAACAAGATCCTTGTATACCAAACAAGCAAAGTAATGCAATAAACCAGTATTTTTAAAGAAGTAGTGAAAACCTCTTGCAAAAATAGATAAACCATTCTGTTATCAACTGTCCTGTCTTATGTAACTATCAATCTATTCTCATTAGTTTATATTTGATAAGACGGCATGATGTAACCACTTAATTGCATACTGCATTGGCTATACAACCTGACTGACAAGCAGGACCGACATTTGAGGCCAACAATACTAGGGATAAGGTCGATTCATATTGCAAGAATGTCATGAGCAAGTTTACTGAAGAGTCCAGAATGTTACAAAGACAATTTTCATCCTGAGCCAAGCTACTTATGAACATTATTGGAGTGCTGCTGAATACCATTGACGATTGAACCAACAGACTGACCTTGTTCAAATGACACCACGGTGAATAAACAAAAACAAGGCCGCTACAGGATGAAGCATTGACTCGGCCAACCTCCAATTACAAATATATTATTCCGGTTGTAATATCAAGAAAATTGACACAATATTCTTTTGCCTAGTGCAGTAATATAATCAGTTTGTATGAACAGTTGATTAGATGAACAGTGTAATGGCAAGAAAAACTGCAAAAATGTACTGCTCATCTGTTTACAAAGATTGTCGTCATAATCACCCAAAGCCTATTTTTCAGTAAATCAACAATAATTATGTGGCAATTACAAAATTTCCATAATGAACACCATCACACACGAAACAATGTTTGGATATGTACTATCCTATTGTACAAAAAAAACCTATTAAAATATACTCCCTCAGATCCATACAAAAATTATTTAAATATATTGCATATACTAAATATACTATTTACAATTTAAATATACATAATTAAGGAGTGAAAGGGACATTCAACCCGACTTTCTCATGCAGCTTCACTTCAAGCTTATGCCCACCATTTTCAGCTCTCCTTCTAGGTTTAATTGATGTGATGATTGTTTTTACACATTATCAAGTTGGGTAAATGTCTTTATCCTATTTCTTGTGGACATGATGCATTTTGTTTTGTGCTCGAGTTCAGAATTGTTTTGAGTTGGTCTTAGACAAATTGAGTTTGGAATTGTCATGATTTAGATGCTAACATGGTTACAGTGTGAAAAGGATTACAGAGACAAAACCATTTTGGTTTGGATTTTTCTTTTAAATATACCTGCTAATAGCAATATTTAAAAAAGAACAAATTTGCTCAATGTTAGTTTAAAACAGAAGCCAAATTACAAATGGATAGATAATGGCAACCCACAAATTACAAGATAAAGACTCAGTATAGTATGGTAGACACAAGGAAGATTGATTAATTTAACAATTCCTATTGATCTGATCAAAATATTTCTGAAATCCTTAAATACTAAATTGATTTTAAAAACCATGTTGGAGTTTAGCATCGGGCACTGAATTTAATGCTGGCCAAGAAGCCAAAATAAAAATGATCTTTTATCCATGGCATATTATGGTGGAACCCCCATGTTTTAAATAAACAATTTCAGGAGTCACATTTTGAATATAAAAAATGCTGTAACAAGAAGTATTCCTATAAAACAATGGATGACACAAATAGAACTTGAAACGAAAGACACACAAAGGCAAGAACGAGAGAGGGACACAAATGTGGCTCAAGCTTTTCAGCATTTTTAAAACAAGAAAGAAGCAATTCAGTGATTAACAAAATTATTGGTACTAACTATAAAATTGTGCAGGAAAAAAAAATAAACTGATGCTGAAAGAGATCTTTACACACAAAAGGCATATAACCCCACCAGAATCTAGACGCTCCCCCCCCCCCCCCCCCCCCCCCCCCCGCCCCACTAATAAGCATATGACATATTCAGAGCTAGGCAAAACAAAACACAAAAAGCACAAGAATAAAATGCATTACGTTTTGAAGATTTTAGGTTTGGAAATGTTGCAATATAGCCATTATAGTTTGATTGGATTGTCTAGGCACCTAGACAATCTTAGGTCCATATGCAAGGCAATTATGTAGGCAGCCTTGCCTAAGGAGGCCAAGTATTGCTAGAAATCAACTTTTACACTCACTTCCACTCCTCAATCATACTAATATTTAAACCTGGTGGAAGGTTAGTTTTTCTTCCATGATTCTAGGCCAGGGAGAATCTACTGAACCATGAATAAAATTATACTGGCTTTTTGACAAATTTTAAAATTAAACCATTAAACTTTTTTTTTCAGTAGCACTTTTTCTTTTAGGTTTAGAGTACCCAAACGTTTTTTCTAATTAAGGGGCAATTTAGCATGGCCAATCCACCACCCTGTACATCTTTGGGTTGTAGAGGCCAAGCCCACGCAAACACGGGGAGTATGTGCAAACTCCACACGGACAGTGACCCAGAGCCAGGATCGAACCCGAGACCTTGTCCTAACCACTGCAGCACCGTGCTGCCCTCCAGCAGCACATTTTATCCCTATGCCTGATATTTTATTTTGAATTGGTGGGAACACGAAATTTTAATTCAGGTTAGATACATCTATTTAACATGTTTTTCAAAATGAAGCACAGGTGGACAAGAAGAAAATAAATTGGTCCCACACAGGCCAGGACTGGAGGAACTAAGTCTACATAAGTACAGAATGAGTGAAACGAATTTGGAATTCTCATGGTACAAAGAATTAAGAGCAAGAGTCTGATTCCGGAAAGATACAAATGCACTGAAGCATGAACATAGCAAACACATAACTTGAGAGCAAGTTATAAAAAACCTCTATGACAGCATAGTTCAGAATTAAACCAATACGGATTTGAATGCAAGAAGTGGAAGCTATTTGATAAGCCTGCACCTCATCTGTTATGTAACTGACACAACACCTGTAGTTGAAAAGCATTTTGGGAGACTATCTTTTCCAATAAAACCATGAAGCATTGCAGCGAATTAATCAGTTTCATATTTATGTCAGGCTGACAGTCAAACTCCTCGTGCAGTGCTGTACTTTCCACAATATCTAAGCCAGTCAGAACATTCCTGATACTTTTCTTCACTCTCCTGGGAAATGGTAGTTGTTAAAAGGTTCTCGTCTTGGAAGTGATCACACATTAGGTCTATTCTTTATGATCATCTCAGAAGCGTTGTACTCGTTAAGCAATCTGTCGTAGCACTTCCATAACATGACATGCTCGTTAGTCTTCAACAGAATTTACAGAATTTGCAGCATTACATTTACATGAAATTTCACAGCATATTTTTATTTCCCCTTTTACGACTTTAACAATACTGCTGGTGTCTTTGTACCTTCTCCTCATAATGAATACAAAATGTCTCTGCACACTTCTTGCCTGCATGATTGAATAAAATGGCTCATCCAGAAGATGTAAACCTGACCTCATTAATTAGCACGCATTGAAAGCTTTTCCCATCTGTACCACATGTACTCTTCACAGACCAATCAATCACAGCTTTTTGCAAAGAATTACTTGAACAGCTGAAGAAGAATGGCAATATGTGTATAGACATCCTGCTGGCATCATTGGAGGTTTTCAAATCTGGCATAGCAGCCTTTGCAGTTAATCAAGCTTCACACAGCCTAAACCCCGAGCATAATAGTGGGATGGGCAAGCAACAGTATATTTACTAAAAAGAGGTTAATGGCAACAGACAGTACAAGAAGCCAAACATTTATATCCTCTGAGCATTAAGGGAAGCAGTTCTGCCATCACTTTCTAAATATGAAAAGTAGCACAGTGACATCTGCATTTGAATTTAGCATTGGAGTTCATCAATTCACATCTGTAGTTGGACATTAGAACATAGAACATAGAACATAGAACACTACAGCGCAGTACGGGCCCTTCGGCCCTCGATGTTGCGCCGACCTGTGAAACCATCTGAAGCCTATCTGACCTACACTATTCCATTTTCATCCATATGTCTATCCAGTGACCACTTAAATGCCCTTAAAGTTGGCGAGTCTACTACTGTTGCAGGCAGGGCGTTCCACACCCCGACTACTCTCTGAGTAAAGAAACTGCCTCTGACATCTGTCCTATATCTCTCACCCCTCAATTTAAAGCTATGTCCCCTCGTGTTGGTCATTACCATCCGAGGAAAAAGACTCTCACTGTCCACCCTATCTAACCCTCTGACTATCTTATATGTCTCTATTAAGTCACCTCTCAGCCTTCTCCTCTCTAACGAAAACAACCTCAATTCCCTGAGCCTTTCCTCGTAAGACCTTCCCTCCATACCAGGCAACATCCTAGTAAATCTCCTCTGAACCCTTTCCAAAGCTTCCACATCCTTCCTATAATGTGGTGACCAGAACTGCACGCAGTACTCCAGGTGTGGCCGCACCAGAGTTATGTACAGCTGCAGCATGACCTTGTGGTTCCGAAACTCAATCCCCCTGCTTATAAAGGCTAGCACACCATATGCCTTCTTAACAGCCCTATTAACCTGGGTGGCAACTTTCAGGGATTTATGTACCTGGATGCCGAGATCTCTCTGTTCATCTACACTACCAAGAATCTTGCCATTAGCCCAGTACTCTGCATTCCTGTTACTCCTTCCAAAGTGAACCACCTCACACTTTTCCGCATTAAACTCCATCTGCCACCTCTCAGCCCAGCTCTGCAGCTTATCTATGTCCCTCTGTATCCTATAACATCCTTCAGCACTATCCACAACTCCACCGACCTTCGTGTCATCTGCAAATTTACTAACCCATCCTTCTACACCCTCTTCCAGGTCATTTATAAAAATGACAAACAGCAGTGGCCCCAAAACAGATCCTTGCGGTACACCACTTGTAACTGAACTCCAGGATGAACATTTGCCATCAACCACCACCCTCTGTCTTCTTTCAGCTAGCCAATTACTGATCCAAACCGCTAAATCACCTTCAATTCCATACTTCCTTATTTTCTGCAATAGCCTACCGTGGGGAACCTTATCAAACGCCTTACTGAAATCCATATACACCACATCAACAGCTTTACCCTGATCCACCTGTTTGGTCACCTTCTCAAAAAACTCAATAAGGTTTGTGAGACATGACCTACCCTTCACAAAACCGTGTTGAGTATCGCTAATCAACTTGTTCTTTTCAAGATGATTATAAACCCTATCTCTTATAACCTTTTCCAACATTTTACCCACAACCGAAGTAAGGCTCACAGGTCTATAATTACCAGGGTTGTCTCTACTCCCCTTCTTGAACAAGGGGACAACATTTGCTATCCTCCAGTCTTCCGGCACTATTCCTGTCGACAAAGACGACATAAAGATCAAGGACAAAGGCTCTGCAATCTCCTCCCTGGCTTCCCAGAGAATCCTAGGATAAATCCCATCTGGCCCAGGGGACTTATCTATTTTGACATTTTCTAAAATTGCTAACACCTCCTCCTTTTGAACCTCAATTCCATCTAGCCTGGTCGACTGAACCTGAGTGTTCTCCTCGACAACATTGTCTTTCTCCAGTGTAAACACTGACGAAAAATATCCATTTAATGCTTCCCCTATCTCCTCTGATTCCACACACAACTTTCCACTACTATCCTTGATTGGCCCTAATCTTACTCGAGTCATTCTTTTGTTCCTGATATACCTATAGAAAGCCTTAGGGTTTTCCTTGATCCTATCCGCCAACGACTTTTCGTGTCCTCTCCTCGCTCTTCTTAACTCTCCCTTTAGGTCCTTCCTGGCTAACTTGTAACTCTCAAGTGCCCTAACTGAGCCTTCATGTCTCATCCTAACATAAGCCTTCTTCTTCCTCTTGACAAGTGCTTCAACTTCCTTAGTAAACCACGGCTCCCTTGCTCGACAACTTCCTCCCTGCCTGACAGGTACATACTTATCAAGGACACGCAGTAGCTGTTCCTTGAAAAAGCTCCACATTTCGATTGTACCCATCCCCTGCAGTTTCCTTCCCCATCCTATACCTCCTAAATCTTGCCGAATAGCATCATAATTGCCTTTCCCCCAGCTATAATTCTTGCCTTGCGGTATATACCTATCCCTGCCCATTGCTAAAGTAAACATAACCGAGTTGTGATCACTATCACCAAAGTGCTCACCCACATCTAAATCTAACACCTGGCCGGGTTCATTACCCAGTACCAAATCCAATGTGGCATCGCCCCTTGTTGGCCTGTCTACATACTGTGTCAGAAAACCTTCCTGCACACACTGCACAAAAACTGACCCATCGAAAGTACTCGAACTATAGTATTTCCAGTCAATATTTGGAAAGTTAAAGTCCCCCATAACAACTACCCTGTTACTCTCGCTCCTGTCAAGAATCATCTTTCCAATCCTTTCCTCTACATCTCTGGGACTATTCGGAGGTCTATAGACAACTCCCAACAGGGTGACCTCTCCTCTACTGTTCCTAACCTCGGCCCATACTGCCTCAGTAGACGAGTCCTCAAGCGTCCTTTCTACCGCCGTAATACTTTCCTTGATTAACAATGCCACACCCCCCCCTCTTTTACCATCTTCTCTGTTCTTACAGAAACATCTAAATCCTGGAACCTGCAACAACCATTCCTGTCCCTGCTCTACCCATGTCTCCGAAATCGCCACAACATCGAGATCCCAGGTACCAACCCATGCTGCAAGCTCACCCACCTTATTCCGGATGCTCCTGGCGTTGAAGTAGACACACTTCAAACCAGCGTCCTGCTTGCCGGTGCCCTCTTTCGAACTTTTAACCCTATCCCTGACCTCACTACTCTCAACATCCTGTACACTGGGACTACAATTTAGGTTCCCATCCCCCTGCTGAATTAGTTTAAACCCCCCCGAAGAGCACTAGCAAATCTCCCCCCCAGGATATTGGTACCCCTCTGGTTCAGGTGAAGACCATCCTGTTTGTAGAGGTCCCACCTACCCCAGAATGAGCCCCAATTATCCAGGAAACCAAAACCCTCCCTCCTGCACCATCCCTGTAGCCACGTGTTCAACTCCTCTCTCTCCTTATTTCTCACTTCGCTAGCACGTGGCACGGGTAACAACCCAGAGATAACAACTCTGTTTGTTCTAGCTCTCAGCTTCCACCCTAGCTCCCTGAATTTCTGTCTCAAATCCCCATCTCTCTTCCTACCTATGTCGTTGGTACCTATGTGGACCACGACTTGGGGCTGCTCCCCCTCCCCCTTAAGGATCCCAAAAACACGATCAGAGACATCACGAACCCTGGCACCTGGGAGGCAACACACCAACCGTGAGTCTCTTTCGTTCCCACAGAACCTCCTGTCTGTTCCTCTAACTATGGAGTCCCCAATGACAAGTGCTCTGTTCCTCTTCTCCCTTCCCTTCTGAGCAACAGGGACAGACTCTGTGCCAGAGACCTGCGCCCTATTGCTTACCCCTGGTAAGTCGTCCCCCGCAACAGTATCCAAAACGGTATACTTGTTATAGAGGGGAACGACCACAGGGGATCCCTGCACTGCCTGCCGGTTCCCTCTCCCTCCTCTGACGGTAACCCATCTACTTTCTTCTTTTACCTGAGGTGTGACTACCTCCCTATAACTCCTCTCAATAACCTCCTCCGCCTCCCGAATGATCCGAAGTTCATCCAGCTCCAGCTCCAGGTCCCTAATGCGGCTCTCGAGGAGCTGGAGTTGGGTGCACTTCCCGCAGATGTAGTCAGAAGGGACACTAGAGGTGACCCTTTCCTCCCACATTCTGCAGGAGGAACATTCAACTGCCCTAGCCTCCATTCCCACTGAACTAACTTCCCAACTACTGAAAAATAAAAAAATAAAAAACTTGTTAGTTTAGCAATCCAATGGACAGAGCTTTTTTTTTTGGTTAGAGGAGGAGGATGGGTTGGAGACACTACGTAAGTAGTGTTTCGGGTAAAGCTGTCACTCGAGAACAGCCCCTTCACAAACCACCTTCAACTTACGCTGACCGCACTGCACGTATGCAAATCTCCCCGGAACAGCCAATCAGAAGCTCTGCTCTGCTGCCCTCTGCTGGATGCTCACCTTCCGTCGAACTCCTCGGGTCACTGATGCAGGTGCACCTTCAACTTACGCTGACCGCACTGCACGTATGCAAATCTCCCCGGAACAGCCAATCAGAAGCTCTGCTCTGCTGCCCTCTGCTGGATGCTCACCTTCCGTCGAACTCCTCGGGTCACTGATGCAGGTGCACCTTCAACTTACGCTGACCGCACTGCACGTATGCAAATCTCCCCGGAACAGCCAATCAGAAGCTCTGCTCTGCTGCCCTCTGCTGGATGCTCACCTTCCGTCGAACTCCTCGGGTCACTGATGCAGGTGCACCTTCAACTTACGCTGACCGCACTGCACGTATGCAAATCTCCCCGGAACAGCCAATCAGAAGCTCTGCTCTGCTGCCCTCTGCTGGATGCTCACCTTCCGTCGAACTCCTCGGGTCACTGATGCAGGTGCACCTTCAACTTACGCTGACCGCACTGCACGTATGCAAATCTCCCCGGAACAGCCAATCAGAAGCTCTGCTCTGCTGCCCTCTGCTGGATGCTCACCTTCCGTCGAACTCCTCGGGTCACTGATGCAGGTGCACCTTCAACTTACGCTGACCGCACTGCACGTATGCAAATCTCCCCGGAACAGCCAATCAGAAGCTCTGCTCTGCTGCCCTCTGCTGGATGCTCACCTTCCGTCGAACTCCTCGGGTCACTGATGCAGGTGCACCTTCAACTTACGCTGACCGCACTGCACGTATGCAAATCTCCCCGGAACAGCCAATCAGAAGCTCTGCTCTGCTGCCCTCTGCTGGATGCTCACCTTCCGTCGAACTCCTCGGGTCACTGATGCAGGTGCACCTTCAACTTACGCTGACCGCACTGCACGTATGCAAATCTCCCCGGAACAGCCAATCAGAAGCTCTGCTCTGCTGCCCTCTGCTGGATGCTCACCTTCCGTCGAACTCCTCGGGTCACTGATGCAGGTGCACCTTCAACTTACGCTGACCGCACTGCACGTATGCAAATCTCCCCGGAACAGCCAATCAGAAGCTCTGCTCTGCTGCCCTCTGCTGGATGCTCACCTTCCGTCGAACTCCTCGGGTCACTGATGCAGGTGCACCTTCAACTTACGCTGACCGCACTGCACGTATGCAAATCTCCCCGGAACAGCCAATCAGAAGCTCTGCTCTGCTGCCCTCTGCTGGATTGTGAATATGCTCAAAGAATTGCCTTGTAACATTAGCGACATTTCATATGACTATTTATAAAATTCAAAACCCAGCACCTTACTTGATCCTAAATCGGAGCTACTTATCACACAGCCTGTCCATCACAAAGGCTACCTTCTTATACCTCCATAATCACATTGCCTGTCTCTCCGTGTCTGGTCTCTCTCTCTCTGCCTCAGTTTATCTGTTTTTGTTACCTCCAGACAGGACTATTCTAATTCACTCCTGGTCAGTCTCCCGTCTTCCACCCTCCATTAATTTTCACGTCATGCAAATTGCTGCTGTCTTCAACTCATTATATTCACCAATTGAGATGAAATTAAATGAAAGTCGCCAAAGCCCCAGGTGACCATAAGTTGTTCTCCCTCTTATGAGAGAGAGCTGACGGGTCCCCCTTATGAGAGAGAGCTGACCCGTGGCAATTTAACCCGAGGGTCACCACATCTCAGTCTATGTTCGCTGATCTACCTTGGTTACTGGCCCACGAATCAATTCAAATATTCTCATCTGCATGTTGAAATCCCTCCTTGGCCTCACCCCTCCCATTCACCGTAATCGGTGACCCCACAACCATCCAGGAGCAACGCATTCTTCCAACATAGACCTCTCCTGCTTTGTTTTCATCTACCTGAGCCCCATATTTTGGACTTTGCCTCCCTTAACGTTGCCACATTTCTCACCTCCTTGGTACGGGTTAATGCGGACATGCTGAATTTCCTTAGTTTCCTGAGGAAGTATAGGCACTGTTGTGCTTTCTTGGTGGTAGCGTCGACGTGGGTGGACCAGGACAGATTTTTGGAGATGTGCACCCCCATGAATTTGAAACTACTAACCATCTCCACCTCGGCCCCATTGATGCTGACAGGGGTGTGTACAGTACTTTGCTTCCTGAAGTCAATGACCAGCTCTTTAGTTTTGCTGACATTGAGGGAGAGATTTTTGTCGCTACACCACTCCACTAGGTTCTCTATCTCCTTTCTGTATTCTGGCTCGTCGTTATTCGAGATCCGGCCCACTATGGTCGTATCGTCAGCAAACTTATAGATGGAGTTGGAACCAAGTTTTGCCACGCAGTCGTGTGTGTACAGGTAGTAGAGTAGGGGGCTAAGTACACAGTCTTGCGGGGCCCCGGTGTTGGGGACTATTGTGGAGGAGGTGTTGTTGTTCATTCTTACTGATTGTGGTCTGTTGGTAAGAAAATCGAGGATCCAGTTGCAAAGTGGGGAGCCAAGTCCTAGGTTTTGGAGCTTTGATATGAGCTTGGCTGGGATTATGGTGTTGAAGGTGGACCTGTAGCCAATAAATAGGAGTCTGATGTAGGAGTCCTTGTTTTCAAAATGCTCTAGGGATGAGTGTAGGGTCAGGGAAACAGCGTCTGATGTGGATCGGTTGCAACGGTGTGCGAAATGTAAAGGGGACAAAAATTTATATCCTTCATCAGTTCACTGGTGCATTCTACATGGCAAGGCCTCTACCACTTGCCAACCAATCTGCACTATTTTCTCATGCAGTATAAATTCCCTTTACATGTGGTATTCTTGCAAATTGTTTTGATGAGTGCAAGACAAAAAGCTTCAAAAACATGTGTCTTTTTTCAGCAAGATTCAAGTTCTGTACTGCCAAACAACAATCTATTTTATGTTAAATTATAAGACGACAGGCTGGCACGTGGTGCAGTGGTTAGCACTGGGACTGCAGTGCTGAGGACCCGGGTTTGAATCCCGGGCCTGGGTCACTGTCCGTGTGGAGTTTGCACATTCTCCCAGTGTCTGCGTGGATTTCACCCCGACAACCCAAAGATGTGCAGGTTAGGTGGATTGGCCATATTAAATTGCCCCTTAATTGAAAAAAAAATAATCGGGTACTCTAAATTTATTTTTTTTAATTTATAAGACTACAGAACTTACAAAAGGTCAAAAATAGCCTGATCAAGATTAATGGAATTGATTTTTTAAACTATTTTGTCGGATGTGGGCATCGCTGGCTAAGTCAGCATTTATTGCTCATCCCTAATTGCCCTTGGTGAGTTGCCTTCTTGAACTGCTGCAGTCCATGTGGTGCAGCTACACCCATAGTGCTGCTCAGGAGGAATTCTAATAAATTGACGCAATGAAGGAATGGCGATTTAGTTCCAAGTCAGGATGTTGTGTGGCTTAGAGGGGAACTTGGAGGTGGTACTGTTACCATACATTTGCTGCCTTTGCCCTCCAAGGCGGTGGAGGTCTTGGGTTTGGAAGGTGCTGTGCTAATAGCCTTGGTGAGTTGCTGCAGTTTATCTTGTATATGGTACACATTTCTGCCATTGTATGTTGGTAGTGAAAGGAGTGAATGTTTAAGGTGATAGATGGGATGCCAGTCAAGTGGGCTGCTTTAACCTGGATGATGTTGATCTTGAGTGTAGGTCAAACTGACTCATCCAGACAAGATTTCATTTAGTTCTGAACTGTCTCACAATCCAGTCATACTTAGAGATTAATCTATCTGTAGTACAACCTTAATAGGGTACATTCTACTGTTTGCTTAACCTAGATACTAGCAACTTAATTTAACTTATGAGATAAAAGATGCTTAGACAGCCTGAAGTTTCTTGATAAAGGTTGGTTCCAGTTGGTGCAGAGGTAATAAATGTTATGAAATTTACATATGAGAGATTTAGAGATATGAAAAGGATGAACGTAAACATAGAATGCATAAGATATAGAAAGAAGAAATTTAGAAAGTTGAGTGCCGTGGCTTCTATGGAAAAGCAGTGCGTGTGTTGTTGGATGCTATCTCCAAGTATGTTCATATAATCTTTAATAAACTTGTAGGTGTTTCATTCTTTTGTCTAAACCTCTAATCTTCTGGCACACAAACAAAGCTGCAGCATCTGTCTATCCTCACACTATAGTGATCAGGTGTAACATACTCAAGTTAGCTATTGAGCACATTGCTAATGGCAATTATAAAAATATAGATAAAATCTTAATTTAAAAATGACAACTACTTGTTACAAGCATTGTTGGCAAATAAACTAATAAACAATGCTCCAAAAGCTTTAAAATAGAGACAATGGTAATCCTGAAATTAAAGACACATATACGGATATTTGAAAAAAAATACTGGACAGACATGATGACAACCAATACTATTACACATTAAGTCTCAGATGCTTACAAGTCAAGCATCTGATCTCCACTAGGTTATCAAGGGAAGGCACTGAACAGAAAAGGGCTTCTCCCTACATTGAGAGAATCAAAACCAGCAAGCAAGTTATCCTCCTCCACTCATTCAAACAACTATGTAGCATCACCATCTGAAATCGGGAAAGAAATTAAAATATATTGCATTTTGGATGCATAGAATGTATTGCAGCAAAACAAGCGATAACCCATTCCATTAATCATAATCAAGGCACCGTGTGGAAACAACAAGACTTTCTGCACTAATATAAGCATTAACAACCATTATAACATAGACCTATTGGCAGAGCTTTCTTTCAAACATTATGGGTAACATAAAAAAATAGAAAACATACCTGTGGAAGCAAAATAATTTAGGTTGAGACACAAACCTTAGATACACTGGTCAGAAAGTGTAAAATGTAATTGATTTGATCTGTTTAACACCGGCTGACAAGAACAGTAGAAATGAAGAATGCTCTATCTAAAATACTTTGTCACTTGATTAACAACGCTGGCTTGAAGTCAATAAGCTTTTTGATGATTTGCTGGCAACTAAATATTACTATTAAAACAATGGTCATTTCTGCTTTTACATTCGCAGTATGAGGAAATAAACTCTAAACTATTAACTGCTCTTTTGTTTCATTTTACGCAATTCTTAAAATAATCAGCAGTTAGAGTATAATTTTACAATAGTTAACTAAAATTATCTGAAGAACTATAATGATCGTTTCTAGGTATTCATAAACTATAGAATTATTTATTTTTAATTTCATAAAAGTTGCGACTGATTTATTCTGACCATCTAAACAGTATGCAGAAGAGTATGAACATTAGGAATGGATGGGCCATGAATGTTCTCTTGCCCTGGTCCTGAGCTTTTTAAAGTGATCATTTATTAAATAAGGTTCGCATTATTAAAGCAATGTCTTGGAATGGTCCATACGTTTCGACTAAACAATTGTGATTTTTAATGGTTTTAAACATTGAGTGTATTTACAAGCGGAATCTTTCTCACTTTGATCACGGGGGGGGGGGGGGGGGACTGCAGTATGTGAAAAAAAAACTGGCCACTAACGACATTATTGCAGCACAGAAATAAAACAGCATCATTAACAGAACACACTGGTCCAAGCTGCCAGTTCAGGCGGTGTGTGGAGCTGATGTCGATATTGTTCGGCTCGCTGCCGTGGATTCAGGAAGTAAAGCGCACAAACCTATTCCAAAGCGCACCTTTTAATAAGGCTTTTTTAAACATCATGCGCAGAATTTTTTTTTCTTCAAAAACAGCTTCCTTTTGAAAAAAGTCAAACGAAAATATTTTCCAAACTCATACATTTCTGTCGCGATAATAGCCCGCAACGTTACAAAGCAGAAAATGGCACAAAAGAAATGCATTTAACTGGAAAATGTACTGAGGTTGAACTATTTCTTACACCTCTTTCATCCCGTTTGATTAATATCAGGTCACCCCCCCAAAAAAACAAGTTGAGCGAATTGTTTCAATAATTTTTTTTTAAATAAAGCTAATTTGACTCGATCAATTCTCACTTTGAATTGCTGCCTGCCCATCTACAGGAGTTGGGACACACAGCCAAAGCAGTCGGTTTCAATGGTTACTCTCATTCACGCCAGATGGCCAGACTGACAAGCCGTCCAAGAGGCACCGGCGATAGATACCGCAGCCCCGGGACAAACAACCTTCATTCTGCTCAGCATTCAAACGGCAGGCAACCTTGGCAAACACTCAAAAGAAGATAAAAGTATTCAAGACTTAAATTGCCGTTACGTACTTTTGTGTTCTTTCCCCCCCCTGCTGAAAATCCTGAAGATCAAACGTTGAACGGGGTCACGTCGTCCAGGGAAGCCGGAGGCTTCCTCTAGCTGCTGATCCCAGCCTGCTTTTTATTCGCCCGATCTTTGCTTTTCTGGTTAATTTTTATGTTGTTGTTACAGATGCATTAATTTTCAACGCGTGACAGTTGCATTTTTCAGTCCCCTGTCCTGCCGGACTTCCTTAAGTCCACATGAAGAGGGGCAACGAAATAAGGCAGCGAAGCTGACACAGGGTAAGAGCCCCAGCTGCAAACAGGGAGGATCTTTCCGCCTCGCAATCCAAACAATGGAGCGGCTCTGCACCGGCAGAATGGCAACACACTGCAACGTGACTTGCCTGAGCCAATCAAGCGCGCGTCCACTGAACGATATGCGAGGCATGTCCATAGTCTACATGTGCACGTTGCTTTTGTTGCCGAGACACACACAGGCTGCTGTGGAAAGAATAAGAGCAAAGCAAGAGCTATGCAGATGCTGCGCTCTACATCCACACAAGCCGCTGAAGCACAAAAGCCCTCGGCTTCAGTGCTTTTGGCATTGTAATGAGATTATTGTGTGGCAATTGTCGAGATGGATTTTTTTCCCTCTCCAGACTCTGCCAGTGACATTGTAGTCTGGTGAAAATACGGTCAGAAAGCCACTTTTGAGCCACCATCAGGTTACAGATAAGAATTGAACATGTTTGAAGGCACTGCGCGAATTAACGCAGCGGCTCAGAGCAACTTATATTCGATTTATATTCGAAAACTACGTTAAGGTTGTCCTGCCGGTTCTGCAGGAAGTTTGTTTCACAGTTACGTCTGTGCGTTTGATCCATTCAGTGATGCCTTCAGGACATGCAGAACATTTCTGCTGGCCACCTGGGAGTCTACTGACATGATCCAGCTACATATTAGAATGGGTAGAGGATTGGTTAGCTAACAGGAGGCACAGAGTAGACAAGATCTAACGACTGTAGTGTTGTAAGAACATAAAAAGAAGTCGGAGTAGGCCACTCGGCCCCTCGAGCCTGATCCGCTAGTCAATAAGATAATGTCTGGTCTGATTGTAACCTCCTGCCTACTCCTGATAACATTTCAGACCATTATTTATCAAGAATCTATCTACCTCTGCCTTAAACATTTTCAAAGACTGTGCTTCCACTGTCTTTTGAGGAAGCGGGTTCCAAAGACTCATTACCTTATTAAGAAAGAAATTCTCAGGGGCAGCAGTGGTTACATAGAACACAGAACAGACAGTGCCGAAGGAGGCCACCCAGCTCACCGAGTCTGCACCGACCCATACAAGCCCTCACTTCCATCCTCTCCCCGTAAAGCAACAATCCCTCCCAACCTTTCTGATCACTCAGGACAATTATTATGGCTAATCCACCTAACCTGCATATCTTTGGACTGTGGGTGGAAACCGGAGCACCCGGAGGAAACCCATACAGATACGGGGAGAACGTGCAGACTCCGCACAGACAGTGACCCAACAGGGAATCAAACCTGGTACCCTGGCACTGTGAAGCCACAGTGCTATCGCTTGTGCTACCGTGCTGTCTCACAGCGCCGAGGTCCCAGGCTCGATCCCGGCTCTGGGTCACTGTCCGTATGGAGTTTGCACATTCTCCCCGTGTTTGCGTGGGTTTCACCCCCACATGCCAAAGATGTACAGGTTAGGTGGATTGGTCACGCTAAATTGCCCCTTAATTGGAAAACATGAATTGGGTACTATATATTTGTTTTTTTTTAATTCTCCTCATCTCTGTCTTAAATGGGCAACCTCTTATTTTTAAAGTGACCCCTCGCTCGAGATTCTCCCACAAGAGAAAACATCCTCTCCACAACCACCCTATCAAGATCCCTGACTTAAAGATTGCAATCAAATCACCTCTTCTAAATTCCAGTGGATACAAGCCCAGCATGTCCAGAATTTCCTCATCTGACAACCATCCATTCCTTGTATTAGTCTTCCTTGTATTAGTCTAGTGAATGTCCTTCCTTAAATAAGGAAACCAATACTGGACACAGTACCCCAGATGTGGTCTCACCAATGTCATGTACAACTGAAGCATAACCTCCCTCCTTTTGTATTCAATTCCCTTCGCATTAAAGAATAACATTCTATTCGCTTTCCTAATTACTCTCTATCTGTATACTAGCCTTTTTCAATTTATGCACAAGGACATCCAAATACCTCTGCACCTCATAGTTCTACAATCTCTCACCATTTAGATAATAAGCTTCTTTTTTTATTTTTGCAGCCAAAATGGACCATTCAGTCCCTTCATTCAAGTCATTTGTATAACTTGTAAAATGTTGAACATAAGAACTAGGAGCAGGAGTAGGCCATCTGGTCCTTCGAGCCTGCTCCGCCATTCAATGAGATCATGGTTGATGTTTTGTGCGCTCAGCTCCACTTTCCTGCCTGAACACCATAACCCTTCATTCCTTTATTCTTCAAAAACTATCTTTTATCTTGAAAACATTTAATGAAAAAACCTCAACTGCTTCACTGGGCAGGGAATTCCATAGATTCACAACCCTTTGGGTGAATACGTTCCTCCAAAGATCAGTCCTAAATCTACTTTCCCTTATTTTGCGGCTATGCCCCCTAGTTCTGCTTTCACCTCCCAGTGGAAACAACCTGCCCGCATATCTATCTTATCTATTCCCTTCATAATTTTATATGTTTCTATAAGATCTCCCCCCCCCCCCCCCCAAAGCCCTCCCCCCCCCCACAGCATCCTTCTAAATTCCACGAGTACAGTCCCAGTCTACTCAAATTTCGTAATCCAACCTACTCAACTCTGGGATTAACCTAGTGAATCTCCTCTGCACACCTTCAAGCACCTGTATGTCCTTTCTCAGGTAAGAAGACCAAAACTGAACACAATACTCCAGGTGTGGCCTCATTAACACTTTATATAGTTGCAGCATAACCTCCCTAGTCTTAAACTCCATCCCTCTAGCAATGAAGGACAACATTCCATTTGCCTTCTTAATCACCTGTTGCACCTGTAAACCAACTATTTGCGACTCATGCACTAGGACACCCAGGTCCCTCTGCACAACAGCATGTTTTAATATTTTATCATTTCAATAATAATCCTTTTTGCTGTTATTCCTACCAAAGTGGATAACCTCACATTTGTCAACATTATATTCCATCTGCCAGACCCTAGCCCATTCACTTAAATGATCCAAATCCCTCTGCAAACTTCGAGTGTCCTCTGCACTTTTTGCTTTACCACTCATCCAAGTGTCGTCTGCAAACTTGACACATTGCACTTGGTTCCCAACTCCAAATCATCAATGTAAATTGTGAACAATTGTGGGCCCAACACTGATCCCCGAGGGACACCACTAGCTACTGACTGCCTACCAGAGAAACACCCATTGAGCCCCACTCTTTGCTTTCTATTAATTAATCAATCCTCTATCCACGCTTCTACTTTACCCTTAATGCCATGCATCTTTATCTCATGCAGCAACCTTTTGTGTGGCACCATGTCAAAAGCTGTCTGGAAATCCAGATATACCACATCCATTGGCTCCCGTTGTCTACCACACTGGTAATGTCCTCAAAAAAGTCCACTAAATTAGTTAGGCATGACCTGCCCTTTATGAACCCATGCTACATCTGTCCAATGGGATAATTTCCATCCAGATGCCTCACTATTTCTTCCTTGATGATAAATTCCAGCATCTTCCCTACCACCGAAGTTAAACCAACCGGCCTATAATTACCCGCTTTCTGCCTACCTCCTTTTTTAAACAATGGTGTCACGTTTGTTAATTTCCAATCTACTGGGACCAGATGGTCAGCACGGTAGTACAAGTAGATAGCACTGTGGCTTCACAGCGCCAGGGTCCCAGGTTCGATTCCCCGCTGGGTCACTGTCTGTGCGGAGTCTGCACGTTCTCCCCGTGTCTGCGTGGGTTTCCTCAGGGTGCTCCGGTTTCCTCCCACAGTCCAAAGACGTGCAGATTAGGTGGATTGGCCATGATAAATAGTCCTTAGTGACCAAAAAGGTTAGGAGGGTTTATTGGGTTGCGGGAATAGGGTGGAAGTGAGGGCTTAAGTGGGTCGGTGCAGACTCGATGGGCCGAATGGCCTCCTTCTGCACTGTATGTTCTATGTATCTATGTACCACCCCAGAGTCTAGTGAATTTTGGTAAATTATCACTAGTGCATTTCCCTAGCCATCACTTTTAGTACTCTGGGATGCATTCTATCAGGGCCAGGAGACTTGTCTACCTTTCGCCCCATTAGCTTGCCCATCACTACCTCCTTAGTGAAAACAATCATCTCAAGGTCCTCCCCTGTCATAGCCTCATTTCCATCAGTCACTGGCATGTTATTTGTGGCTTCCACTGTGAAGACCGACCCAAAAAACCTGTTCAGTTCCTCAGCCATTTCCTTGTCTCCCATTATTAATTCTCCCTTCTCGTCCTCTGAAGGACCAATATTTACCTTTGCCACTCTTTCTTTGCTTTATATATTTGTAGAAACTCTCACTATCTTTTTTTATATTCTGAGCAAGTTTACTCTCATAATCTATCTTACTCTTCTTTGTAGCTCTTTTGTAACTTTTATTTGCCTCCTAAAGATTTCCCAGTCCTCTGGTCTCCCACTAATCTTTGCCACTTTGTATGCTTTTTCCTTCAATTTGATACTCTCCCTTATTTCCTGAGATATCCACAGTCGATTTTCCCTCTTTCTACCGTCCTTCCTTTTTGTTGGTATAAACCTTTGCTGAGCACTGTGAAAAATCGCTTGGAAGGTTCTCCACTGTTCCTCAACTGTTTCACCATAAAGTCTTTGCTCCCAGTCTCCCTTAGCTAGCTCTTCTCTCATCCCATTGTAATCTCCTTTGTTGAAGCACAAAACACTAGTGTTCGATTTTACCTTCTCACCCTCTATCTGTATTTTAAATTCCACCATATTCTGATTGCTCCTTCCGAGAGGATCCCTAACTATGAGATCATTAATCAATCCTGTTTCATTGCACAGGACCAAATCTCGGACTGCTTGTTCCCTCATAGGTTCCATTACATACTGTTCCAGGAAATTATTGCAAATACACTCTATAAACTCCTCCTCAAGGCTGCCTTGGCCGATCTGATTAAACCAATCGACATGTAGATTAAAATCCCCCATGATAACTGCTGTACCATTTCTACATTCATCAGTTATTTCTTTGTTTATTGCCTGCCCCACCGTAATGTTACTATTTGGTGGCCTATAGACCAAACTTATCAGTGATCTTTTCGCCTTACTATTCATGATTTCCACCCAAATGGATTCCACCTTATCCTCCATAGCACCGATATCATCCCTCACTACAGCCCGGATGTCATCCTTAAGTAACAGAGCTACACCACTTCCCTTACCATCTATTCTTCCTTCTGAATAGTTTGATACCCTTGGATATTTAACCCCCAGACGTGACCATCCTTTCACTATGTTTCAGTAATGGCAACTAAATCATAGTCATTCACTCATTTACCTCATTCCGAATACTACGAGCATTCAGGTAAAGTATGATTTGATGATTTTATTTATTTATTGTCACATGTACCGAAGTACAGTGAAAAGTATTTTTCTGCGGCCGAGGGAACGTACACAGTACGTACATAGTAGACAAAAGAATAATCAACAGAGAACATTGACAAATGGTACATCGACAAACAGTGATTGGTTACAGTGCGGAACAAGGGGCCAAACAAAGCAAATACACGAGCAAGAGCAGCATAGGGTGTAAGAAAACACAGAACATTGTTAGTAATTATATAAGAGGAAAATAGTTTTAGTAGGTCAGAACGTTGATAGGAGATAAAAGAAAAGGGACAGGGGAAGAGGGCTCGCAGAGACACCTGCACTGTCTCCCTCCCCTTGCTCTGTCTTTTGGTCACTCATTTTCTATCTCCCTCAGTAATTTTCACCTACGTTGTGACCAACTCAGCGCACGTGCTATCCACGACATCCTCAGCATCGCGGATGCTGCAACATGAGTCCACCCGCAGCTCCAGAGCCGTCAAGCGGTCTAACAGGAACTGCAGCTGGACACAATTCTTGCACATGGACCTGTCCCTGAGCTCCCACATCGCACACGAAGCCCCAGCACTAATGTCTGTGGCACGCCACTCATCACATCCAGCCAATGAGAAAAAGACCCATTCATGCATTTCCTCTGTTTCCTGTTAGCTAGCCAATATTCTATCTATGTCATCTTATTGACGAGCGGAGCAGGCTCAACGGCCAAGTTGTCTACTCCGGCTCCTACTTTTTATGTTCGTATGACACTACACTCGTTATATCCTGCCTACTCTCTGCTTCCTGTTAGCTACACAATCCTCTGTCCATGCTAATATGTTACCCATGCACCAAGAGCTCCTATTTTGTGTTGTGACCTTTGGCACTTTGTCAAGGACACAGCAGACTCCAGAAGCAATGAATCCCCTCACAGGGGCGTCAACTACTCACAATCCATATCAATGACTTGGATAATCGGACTGAATGTAGTCACTAAATTTGCTCATTACACAAAGATAGATAGGAGGATATGTTTTGAATCTGCCAGGCGGAGAATCCATTTCCCCGCACGGAATCGGGACCAGCGCCAGTTCCCCGATTCTACGGGCCCTGAAAGTCTCCGTGCCCCATCGCACCTGCCTGCGGCCATTGCTAGAGGTCCGCTCCGCCATTCTCTGCCCTTGACCGGCCGAAGTCTGATGGCGTGGACCACTCATGGTCCTGCCGGTTGGAAAGTCTTGACGGCGTGGACCACTCGAGGTCCTGCAGCCGGTCAATGTTTGGGCGGGAGTCAAGGCGCGCTGTTGATCAGGTGGGTCTATTTCTAATGTCCAGCTCCGGGGTCTGAGTCCACCATGGAGCACAGCGCGGCCGCTGGAGGCCACCGCCGTGCACATGCACACCCTCCGATCTGGAAGTGCGGAGGCACATATATGCAGCAAAAGCAGCTAGATTAGCCCTGTGCAGTTTTTCTGGTGTGAAAGCCCACATTCTGTACGGCGGCATGGGGACATAGTCCCAACAACAGAGAATCCAGTCCAAGGGGTCTCCCATTTAAGATGGTGATGAGGAAACATTTTTCTCTCATAAAGGTTGATAATCTGTAGAATTCTCTTCTCCAAAGAGCAGTAGAGGCAGGGTCATTGAATGCAGTGTTAATGTAAGCCTGCCTGTGACACTAAAACGGTTATTATTATTTTTAAGGTTGAGTTAGATAGATTCTTGACTGACTAGGGAGTCAAGTGAGTAATGAAGAACAAGGCCAGCAGCATGGGCTCAATTCCCGTACCAGCTGAGAATTCGGAATTCTCCCTCTCTGTACCCGAACAGGCACCGGAATGTGGCGACTAGGGGCTTTTCACAGTATTTTCATACATGTGACAATAAAAGATTATTATTATTATTGGGGTATCCAGGAAAGTAGAGGCCATAATCAGATCAGTCATCATCTTATCAAAGGATGGAGTGGACTTGAGGGGATGAATAGCCGATACTTTTTATTCATTTAGAGGATGTGGGATTTTCTGGCTGGGCTATCATTCACTGCCCACCCCAATTGCCCTTGCAGAGGTGGTGATCAGCTGCTTTTTTGAACAACTGCAGTCAATGAGCTGTAGGTACACTCAGTATTATTAGGATGTGAGTTCCAAGATTTTAACCCAGCAACAGTGGAGGAATACTGATACAGTTCCAGGTCTGGCTGGTATGTGACTAGTCTTCCCATGCATCTACTGCCCTTGTCCACCTAGGTGGTAGAGGTTGCAGGTTTGGAAGATGCTGTCAAAGAAGCTTTGCTGAGTTGCTGCAGTGCATATTTCAGTGCATCCCCCGCATTGCATCCACTGCGTTGATGCTGGACGGAGTGAATGTTGGTGGTGTTTGGGGTGCCATTCAAATAGTCCTGAATGCTGTTGAGCTTCCTGAGTGTTTTCAAAGCTGCACTTATCTAGGAAAGTGGCGAGTATTCCATCACACACCTGTCTTGTGCCTTGGAGATATAGGATGACTTTGGAGAGTCAAGAGGTCTGTTACTTGCTGCAGAATTCCTAGCCTCAATGGAAATAGCCTCTAGGGTCAATGGAAACCCCTATGATGTTGATTCTCCTGCTCCTCATTAATACGTTTGTATGTTTTATGTTGGAGACTATTAGCTAAAATTAAAGCTCATGGGTGGGATTCTCCTGTACCCGCCGGGGCAGGGGGTTCCGGCGTCGGCCCGCCCCAAAGGTGCAGAATCCTCCACACCTTCAGGAGCTAGACCGGCGCCGGAGTGGTTTGCGCCCCACCGGCCGATGTGGAAGGTCTTTGGCGCCACGCCAGCCGGGCCAAAGGCGCATGCGCAGGAGCGTCAGGGCTACTGACGTCATCCCCACGCATGTGCAGGGGGGGGGTCACCTACGCGTCGGCCATCGCGGAGGCTGACACGGCCGACGTGTAGGAAAAGAGTGCCCCCACGGCACAGGCCCTCCCGCGGATCGGTGGGCCCCGATCGCAGGCCAGGCCACCGTGTGGGCACCTCCTGGGGCCAGATCCACCTGCGCCCCCCCAAGAACCCCGGAGGCCGCCCGCGGGACTGGCAAAGAAAGGGCGGGACTGCGGGCCGGAGAATTCGGGCAATCCCGGGGCCCATTGAGTCGCGCCAGTCCCCGAGGCAGGCGGCGCAATTCACGCCGCGCCGACTTTTGGGGGGCTCGGAGAATTCGGAGGACGGCGGGGGCGGGAATCACACCAACCCCCGGCGATTCTCCGACCTGGCGGGATGTCGGAGAATCCCGCCCCATATTTCTGAAAGAAAGTCATTGGGTTTCATTAGAGAGTGATCGTAAGACAAATGTTAGTGATAGAGGATATATTAGCCAATTTGGAAGGAAGTAACCCATGGTGCTGCACAACTACCTGTGCCCGGGCATCAATTTTGCACTATATTTAGATAATTACTTAGATAATGCAATAGAGAGTCATATACCCAAATTTGACAAAAGCACAAAGATTGCTCTACAGTAAGGCAGTTAGGCAGCAGGGTAGCATGGTGGTTAGCATAAATGCTTCACAGCTCCAGGGTCCCAGGTTCGATTCCCGGCTGGGTCACTGTCTGTGCGGAGTCTGCACGTCCTCTCCCTGTGTGCGTGGGTTTCCTCCGGGTGCTCCGGTTTCCTCCCACAGTCCAAAGATGTGCGGGTTAGGTGGATTGGCCATGCTAAATTGCCCGTAGTGTCCTAATAAAAGTAAGTTTAAGGGGGGGTTGTTGGGTTATGGGTATAGGGTGGATACGTGGGTTTGAGTGGGGTGATCATGGCTCGGCACAACATTGAGGGCTGAAGGGCCTGTTCTGTGCTGTACTGTTCTATGTTCTATGTTCTATGTAAGCAGTGTAAACAGGACATTAAATTACAAAGAGACATGGATAGATTAAATAGGTGGACAAAAACATGACAGATAAATTTCACTGCAGTGTGGGGTCACCCATTTTGGCCCAGTAAAGGTTAGATTTGAGCATTATGTAAATGCTGAAAAGACAGGAACAGAAGGTGCTCAGAGAGATTTAAGAGTCCATGTTTGGCGATACAAAAATTAGGGTACAAGATTAGGAATCTTAGCCTTTATAAACATAGGTCTAGAACATAAATGGAAGGATGCTTTGATAGAGCTACACAAAGCCCTGGCTAGACCACATATGGAGTGTAGATAAGGGCACTGCAATTTAGGAAGTGTGCAGCCCAGATATACCAAATGTTACTCGTTTTCCATTCCTTAGCTTGCATAAACTAAGTTAATATTTCCTTGAATATAACAATGAGAGAATTATTTGCTAGAGGTTTTGAGAATTTTGAAAATAATTCATAGGGTGGATAGCATATAATATCGCCTGCTAGGGTAGCACAGTGGCATAGTGGTTAGCATTGCCGCCTCATGGCACCGAGGTTTCAGGTTCGTTCCCGGCTCTTCGTCACTGTCCTTGTAGAGTTTGCACATTCTCCCTGTGTTTGCATGGGTTTCGCCCCCACAACCCAAAGATGTGCAGCATAGGTAGATTGGCCATACTGAATTGCCCCTTAATTGGAAAAAATGAATTGCATGCTCTAAATTTAAAAAAAAAACATTGCTTGCTAGTGGAAGAACTCTATGATAAAGGAACTTAACCTGGGTGACACAGTGGCGCAGTGGTTAGCACTGCCGCCTTACAGCACTGAGGACCCAGGTTTGATCCTGGTCCTGGGTCACTGTCCATATGGAGTTTGCACATTCTCCCTGTGCATATGTGGGTCTCACCCTTACAACCCAAAGATGTGCAGGGTAAGTGAATTGGCCACGCTAAACTGCCCCTTAATTGAAAAAAAAATAATTGAGCACTTTAAATCTATTAAAAAACAACGGGGAATTGACCTGAAAATCAGAAGAAGGTCTTTCAGAAGAGCTATCAGGAAAGATTTCTACATACACATGTTGGTAGAATTATAGAACACTCCCTCACAAAAATCAATAAATGCTTGCTCAATTAATCATTTTAAACCTGAGCTAGAGAGATTTTTCCAGTCAATGGTATGAAAGGATACAGAGAAAAGGCAGGTGGATAGAGTTAAGATACAGATTATTTCCAATCTGATAAATAGCTGAACAGGTTCAAGGAACTGAATGTCCTACTCCTGGTCCTTCCCTTTTTGTAAAAATCTTTTTTTTTTTAATTCACTCACATGGTGTGGCTTCACTGGCTAGGCCAACATTTATTGTCAATCCCTAATTGCTCTCATATATTTGGAGATTAATCTCATCCATTTCTCCTCTTTCTGTTTACTCTTTTCACGGTGTCTATTTTCCATGGGCACCTTCTTTTCCAATTTAGGTAACTTTTCACTTCATCATTTATCCATCTTCCAGTTCATTAGCTCCTTTCCTATGCAGACAAAATCTATTCATATAGGAGATCCCCCATTCTTCTCCACATCTGATGCCGGTGTCCCATTAAACAGAAAACTCTGTTTTGAACACTACAATTGACTCCTGTAATTTCCTATACTTTCTTATTCTAGGTTCCCCAATTATCTCCTATCTGCTATTTTTTTGGTGCCATTGTAATCCAGTTGATGGTCCTACCCAGCATCTTCATCCTCTCTTCGTGAAAAGTGGAAGCATAAGTTGTGAGAGTGAAGGAAGAGACGAGAACACCTCTGAGTAGAAGAATGCCATTGAGAGCTGGAAAGTTTAGACTTTGATTTACATTTATTGTCACGTGTACTGAGGTACAGTGAAAAGTATTCTGCGTTCAATCCATGCATGAAAAAAAACATAGAACACATCATAAGTACACAATGTAAATACATAGACATAGCCACCAGGTAAAGCATACAGAGTATAGTGCAACAACAGCAAAGAAGCTGCATAGAGAGAACAGTTCAGTCCATAAGAGGGTAATTCAGGAGTCTGGTAACAGCCTCCTGAATGGCCCTCTTATGGACAGAATGGATCTCTCTACACTTGGAGGAGGAGAGAGCATCTCCTTGGCCAGCATGAAGAGTTGAAGAGGATTCATTGTGTCACAGACCTCCTTGACCTGGAGTCGCAACACAGTTGAAATTAACTTATGTTTTAAAATACCCGAAAGATCTTTGGCCGCCCAATAACTACACTCACCAGGTTTGTAAGTTTAAACTAACTTTTTATTGTTAACAGTAACTCTAATTAATTAATCAAATGGATGTTATCTTTTCCTTCAAGTTTGTAATGGCTTTCACTAGAGATTCACAGAAATAGCGGGCAGCCAGCATTCAAAGAACAAAGAACAATACAGCACAGGAACAGGCGCTTCGGCCCGCCAAGCCTGTACCGGTCATGTACCAACCTTTGCCAAAACCTCCAGCACTTCCTTGTGCCGTATCCTTCCATACCCATGTATTTGTCAAGGTGCCTCGTGAACGCCGTTAATGTAACTGCTTCCACAACCTCCCCTGACAACGCGTTCCAGGCACTCACCACCCTCAGCGTAAAACACCTGCCTCGCACATCTCCTCTAATCCTTGCCACGGACCTTAAACCTATGCCCCCTGGTGACTGGCCCTTCCATCTGAGAAATAGTGCCTGCCCATCCACTCTATCCATGCCACTCAGAATCTTGTGGACCTCTATCAGGTCACCACACAACCTTCGTCTTTCTAATGAAATCAATCTGAGTCTATTCGCCTCTCCACATAGCCAACACCCTCCAGACCAGACAACATCCTGGTAAATCTCCTCTGCATCCTCTCCAAAGCCTCCACATCCTTCTGGTAGTGTGGCGACCAGATTTGTGTGCAATATTCCAAGTGCGGCCTTACCAAGTGTACAACTGTAATATGACTTGCCAGTTTTTATATTCGATGCCCCGTCCAATGAAGCAAGCATTCCAAATCTTTTCTTGACTACTTTGTCCACTTGTGTTGCCACCTTCAAAGATCTGTGGACCTGTACGGCCAGATCTCTCTGACTTTCTATATTCCTAAGAGTTTTACCATTTACGGTATATTTCCCCTCTATATTAGACCTACCAAAATGCATTACCTCACATTTGTCCAGATTAAACTCCATTTGCCATTTCTCTGCCCAAGTATCCAACCTATCTATATCCTGCTGTATCTTTTGACAATGCTCAACACTATCTGCCACTCCACCAACCTTGGTGTCATCTGCAAGCTGACTAATCAGACCAGCTACATTTTCCTCCAAATTGTTTATGTACACTACAAACAACAGAGGCCCAAGCACAGATCCCTGTGAAACACCATTAGTCACAACCTTCCTTTCAGAAAAACACCCTTCTGCTGCTGCCCTTTGCCTTCCGTGACTGAGCCAGTTCTGTATCCATCTTACTACCTCACCTCTGATCCCATGTGACTTCACCTTTTGTACCAGTCTGCCATGAGGTACCTTGTTAAAGGCTTTACTGAAGTCCATGTAAACAACATCCACTTCCCTCCCCTCTTCAATCATCTTTGTCACCTCCTCAAAAAACTCGATCAAGTTAGTGAGGCATGATCTCACTTCACAAAACCATGCTGCCTATCACTTATGAGTCCATTTGTTTTCAAATGGGTATAAATCCTGTCCCTGAGAATTCTCTCCAATAATTTACCTACTATCAACGTGAGGCCTATAGTTTCCAGGATAATCCTGCTACCTTTCTTAAACAGCGGTACCACATTAGCTATTCTCCAGTCCTCTGCGACTTCATCTGTAGCCAATGAGGATACAAATATGTCAGTCAAGACCCCAGCAATTTCCTCCCTTGAAGTATTCTGGGGGTAAATCCCATCCGGCCAAGGAGACTTATCGACCTTAATGTCTTTTAAAAGACCCATTACCTCCTCTTTTTCGATGTTAACATGATACAGACTGTTCACACACCCGACCAAGAATCATCTTCCACCAAGTCCCTTTCTTTGGTGAACACTGATGCAAAGTACCCATTTAGTACTCATTTAGTACCTCGCCCATTTCCTCTGGTTCAACACATAGGTTCCCCCCACTGTCCTTTAGTGGTCCAATCCTTTCCCTGCCACCCTCTTGCTTTTTACATATGAATAAAAAACTTTGGGATTCACCTTAATCCTACTTGCCTAGAACGTTTTATGACCCCCTCCTAGCCCTCCTAATTTCCTGCTTCAGTACCTTCCTACTTTCTTTATACTCCTCAAGGGTTTTGACTGTCCCCACCCTTCTAAACGGTACAAAAGTCTCCTTTTTCTTTTTGACGAGGTTTATAATAACCCTTTTTATCCAAGGCTCCCTAAACTTCCCATACTTATCCTTCGTTCTCTCAGGAACATGACTTTCCTGAATGCTAATCAACTGTCGCTTGAAAGACTCCCACATGTCCGATGTTAATTTACCTTCCAACAGCCGCACCCAATCCACATTCTTCAATTCCTGTCGAATGTTATCGTAATTTGCCTTTCCCCAGTTTAGCATCTTAATGAGAGGGCTACCCTCATCTCTGTCCAAAAGTACCCTAAAAGTTACAAAATTGTGGTCATTACTCCCAAAACGTTCCACTACTGAAACCTCAACCACCTGCCCAGGCTCATTCCCCAATACCAGATCCAGTACCGCCCCTTCCTTAGTTGGACTATCTACATATTGTGTCAAGACGGCTTCCTGGATACACCTTACAAACTCTGCCCCATTCAAACCCCGGCACTAAGTGAATTCCAGTCAATATAGGGGAAATTAAAATCCCCTACCACAACAACCCTGTTACTTTTGCACCAAACCAAAATCTTTCTACCTATCTGCTCCTCTATCACTCGCTGACAGTTGGGTGCCTGTAATAAACGCCCAACATTGTGATTGCCCTCTTCCTGTCCCTGAGCTCTACTCAGATTGCCTCATTGTATGAGCCCTCCAAGGTGTTCTCCCGCAGTACGGCTATAATATTCTCCTTAACCAGTAATGGTACTCCCCCACCCCTTTTACACCTCCCATCTCTCCTGAAGCATCTATTTCCTCCAACGTTCAGTTGCCAATCCTGCCCTTCCTTTAACCATTTTTGTTGTGATAGCCAGAGAGAAACAGATAGACAGACAGACAGCGTTTTCTTTCAGGGTCTGTCATAGAGTCACTACAGTACAAAAGATGGCCATTCAGTTCATTGGGTCTGCACCAGCCGCCCAAAAGAGCATCCTAGAGAGCCCTGTCCTCTCCCTGTAACCCCACCTAACCTTTTGGACACTAAGGGGCAATCTAGCATGGCCAATCCACCTAACCTGCACATCTTTGGACTGTGGATGGAAACCGAAGCACCTGGAGCAAACCTACGCAGACACGGGGAGAAAGTGAAAACTCCACACAGTCACCCAGGGCCAGAATTGAATCTAGTTTCCTGGTGCTTTGAGGCATCTAGAAGCTTCTGCCTTTAGATAGTAGTCAGCAGAGCAGAGAGAGAAAGCTGCTTTCCACCTTGAAGGTCCAGTGGCTTCTCTCATGTTCACTCCGAAAAACCCCACCTCACAGGAACCAATCGCTGTCTATTGCTGGGCAGAATACTGCCATTGGTCAACCCATTGGGCCCCAGCCAACCAATCAAAACAAACCCCTCCAATCTTTTGGGTGCTATTAAGTCTGGGTCCTTCTGCCAAAATACAAGACTTTATAACGCAGCATACAATTTTGACACTTTGAGTTCCTTGATTCCTCTGCTCAACTTAAAGGTATATCTCCATTAACGAACGATGGACCAAAAATGATAAAGACAAAAGGAAAGAAATAGGAACTAAGGGAATCAACAAGAAGGACCCTTACAAGTTGTTCTGATGATATGGGTAAAGGCTGAGACAGGTGAGTTCAATTTTGCAAACTGACTGGCTAATTGTTGAAGCAGGGCCAGAAAACACAGAGGCTGATTGGTCAGTCTCGGGGGTTAAGTATATCAACACACCCTCCCTACTTCCCCCATCCCCACTAAAACTCACTATTATATTCACCATAATGCATTGTACTGGATCAGTTTCAATTAAATGTAGTGTATTATGATATGATTTGCTTTCTTATTAATGCAGTAAATACTCTATTGGTTTGTTTTTTTCATGTACTTGCTATATCATGTCTGTGCGGAGTCTGCACGTCCTCCCCGTGTGTGCGTGGGTTTCCTCCGGGTGCTCCGGTTTCCTCCCACAGTCCAAAGATGTGCGGGTTAGGTGGATTGGCCATGCTAAATTGCCCGTAGAGTCCTAAAAAAAAAAGTAAGGTTAAGGGGGGGGGGGGATTGTTGGGTTACGGGTATAGGGTGGATATGTGGGTTTGAGTAGGGTGATCATTGCTCGGCACAACATCGAGGGCCGAAGGGCCTGTTCTGTGCTGTACTGTTCTATGTTCTATGTTCTATATGTTTGTGTTTTGAGGGTTCAGAGGTGGAAGCGGTGGTGAGAAAATAGGAGGGGAAATGCTATGAATGTTCCTTGTGACCAGGGCCCAAGACTTCATTATCTGGCTCTCTGTGTAAATAAACATTAACAAATTGATCAACTGGTGGCTTCTGCTTGGTGGAATTTTTATTTGCTCCAATTTTCTGTTGGTGTTTTCCCTATCTTGCCCTTCACTTTCTCGCTTGATGGATTGAAGGGCCTCTTTCTGTGCTGTAAAACTTGACTCCATGACTCTTTCACACCCCCCACTCTTAATGTATTACATTTATGGGCAGCACGGTAGCATATTGATTAGCACAATTGCTTCACAGTTCCAGGGTCCCATGTTCGATTCCCGACTTGGGTCACTGTCTGTGCGGAGTCTGCACGTTCTCCCCGTGTGTGCGTGGGTTTCCGCCGGGTGCTCCAGTTTCCTCCCACAGTCCAAAGATGTGCAGGTTAGGTGGATTGGCCATGGTAAATTGCCCTTAGTGTCCAAAATTGCCCTTAGTGTTGTGTATCCATCTAAGATGGCCACTAACGAACACAAAATGGAAGACTGCAAAGAGCGCAGGGAAAACGGACATGTTAAAGAGCAAACAGCTTGCAGAGCAATTATGCATTGAGACAATTGCAGAAACCGGTTTCCCGACAGCTGCCGAGATCAGGCAGCGTTGTAAATGGAAAGCCGTTAGCATATTAATGAAGTGGTACCGGGCCAGTCCCAGGTACAATGGACACAAATTAAGTATCAATCGATACATTCAATAGCAGACCAGACACGGTGGAGCCAGAGAAGCCCAGGACAATAAGTCCTAAGAACCGCCCCAGCAATCAAGGAACGGCCCTAGGATTGGGGGGTTCAAACCATATCGATTGGGAAGAGGCTCAATCGATCCCCAGCAGGTGAGGGAGCCCGCCCAAAGGGGCGTGGACCCCCTGGGACCTATAAAAGAAAGGTCCCACACATGGTTCAGTCTCCTGTCTCCAGCCTCCAGACCCCTGTCTTCTACATCAGCCGTTAAGCAGCAGCCGCCAATAAGTAAGTGCCTAACGACGACCGCTACCTGGGATCGGCATTACTTACACCCTTGCCGACTGATAGTGATCCGAAGCCTGCAGACCAGACCAGAACAAAGGCCTTGTTCCCTGACCTCGCAGTTCCTTCTTAGCTAAGTATTAGTTGTTTAGTGGTAGAAGTAGGTTTAATCTTTAGCGTGTGCATGAGTGTTATTATAATTGTGTTATAATAAACTCTAATTGTTTTGGACTTACTAATTGGTGTACAGCTTTATTGCTTTGAACTTGACCTTGAAACTTGTGACGGTGTCTTTACGGCACCTGGCGACTCCAGAGCTTAGAACGAGAAACAGAGCCAAGTGAGTGTTAAGCACACTCACCCAAAACGAGCAACATTTAGTGGCGACTCCGCCGGGACTCGATTAGAAGTGGCCCCCCCACTCCTAGAAAACCCAGAAATTTGAATTGGAAATCTAATTGGGAAAAAGGAAATACCACAAGTGTTCAAGGAGTTCAATTCAATAACGATAATTCTGAAGTGTGTTTTGTGCATGCGTAACTAACAGGTCAAACTGAGAGATTTTTGTGTTGCGACAAACTGTCGGGAGTTTTTAAGCGGAACATAACAAAAGCCTTACCCGTCTTTTAAAACATTACCTGAACATCCCCTGTTCCAAATTAAAGACAGAAAGAGGAAATGGCCATGCAGGCAATGGAACGCCTCATGAACCCAGAGCAGTTCGTGGTCGCAGCGACCAGCAGTAGCAGAGTAGGCCAGTGTCCTGTATGGGAGCTGGAACTCCGAAAATATCTCAAAAGGAAAGGATGGCCCCTTTGGAATGAGTTTTGTATGAATGATGAGACAGGTCCCGGGAGTATAGGACACACTTGGTGGGAGAACCTCTCTCAAATTCATAAAAAGAATTTAAGTAAAGCACGCAAGCCGATGGCAATCGTGTCCTGTTTGGCACAATTGTGAGGCACAGAGGAGGTCGTTCGGACGCTCCGAGCAGAGTTAGAGGAGAGGAATAGAATGAGTCAAGTGGATGTCAGGGATATCGAAAGGGAAAACCTCGAGCTAAGAGGGAAGCTGGCAGAGAAGGATAGAGAGGTGGATGATGCCAAGAGGGCACATCAGTCGTGTCTAGCCCATCTGAGCAGTTCCCAAACCCAATACGAAAAAGCCTATCAAGGTGTGCAGCGTGCACTCCTGATACGAGAAGAGTCAGAAAAGCAGGTAGAGGCATTGCAGAGGCAATGCTCTGACCTAAAGGCAGATTTAAGAGCACTCCATGCTGCCACCACTGAGCAAAGGCAAAGCACAGTGGACCACGCAAAGTGTAGGAAGCAGATTGCAGAGCTGCAATCGTTGCTTTCAGTACAGAATGGGTTCCAAAGCACCTTTGGAACACAGTTAGATGAGGAAAATGCCCCAGATTGGCAAGAATTGAGCGAGACAGCGCAGCACTATGTTCAGGGAACATGTGCGCCAGCAGCGCAACAGAAAAGGAAAGCACCCCAACCCCCCACAGATCAGATAGCACTCGCACCTATGAACCCAGTCACCACCCAAAGAAAGGCAACCACAGACGGCGCACCCGACATCACCTACACCACCCCCTTAACTGTAACGCAACTCAGGGACACGTGTGAGAAAATCACCCCGTTTCTCCCCACCGCAGACCCCCACCAATTTTTCGCGAAAGTAAAACAGCAGGCTACCATGTACGGTCTGGATGAGCGAGAGCAAGTGAAGCTCACAGTTTTGAGTTTAGACTCATCAGTAGTTGCAGCCCTCCCCGACCCACAGAACGTTGGAGGAGGCACACTAGAGGAGATGCATACATCCATTTTAGACGTGATAGGGTACAATAGAGGAGACCCAGTCGAAGGCCTAAATAAATGTAGGCAAAAGAGGACAGAGCATCCCACAGCATTCGCAGGAAGGCTGTGGATCCATTTCACTACCGTTTTTGGCGAATTAGACCGCGCACATTTAACCCGCGACAATATGGTTAAATGGACCCGCACCATAATCTCCCATGCCACAGATGCAGGACAAAATGTTTGTAGTAGTTATGACCCCTCAGAAGAGGCCCATAATGAGAAATGGGTTCTGAAAAGATTGTCCCGCGCTTGGGAAAAATCTGTCCAGGGCAAAGTTAAAGTAAAGACCCCAGAGGAAGCTCAGGCTGCAGCAGATATACAAGCAGTAAGAGCGCACCAAAACCCCGCATGGGTAAACGAAGGAAAGAACAGCCCCCCACAGAAGTCGCAGGAATGCTACAACTGTGGACAATTAGGACATTTTGCAAGGGAATGCAACAGCCCACAGAGATCTCAGAGAGGCCAGCAGACAGGCACTCTGAATAGGAACAAACCTAAGCCTATTCACAGTATAGGGACGCAGTCAGGACAGACCAATGTGGACGGAACGGACTGACGGTGTTCGGGCTCCCCGACTTGGGTTTGTGATACCCTCTGGGACCAATCCGGAAGGCCGGTAGTCACAGCAAAGGTTAGAGGGAAGCCCATAGAATTACTTTGGGGCACAGGAGGGTCCCGCACCACAATTAATTCCACCATTATAGAAACATTTAAAATTATGAAGGGAATAGATAGGATAGATGCGGGCAGGTTGTTTCCACTGGCGGGTGACAGCAGAACTAGGGGGCATAGCCTCAAAATAAGGGGAAGTAGATTTAGGACTGAGTTTAGGAGGAACTTCTTCACCCAAAGGGTTGTGAATCTATGGAATTCCTTGCCCAGTGAAGCAGTTGAGGCTCCTTCATTACATGTTTTTAAGGTAAAGATAGATAGTTTTTTGAAGAATAAAGGGATTAAGGGTTATGGTGTTCGGGCCGGAAAGTGGAGCTGAGTCCACAAAAGATCAGCCATGATCTAATTGAATGGCGGAGCAGGCTCGAGGGGCCAGATGGCCTACTCCTGCTCCTAGTTCTTATGTTCTTATGTTCTTATGTTCTTATTACAGCACAGGCAGACACGTGGCTGACCACATCCACAATTACACTCAGCGGATTTACAGGTCACTCACAGCAGGGCCACATTACTGCCCTTGTTTCCATTCAGTTAGGGAACATCTCCACCAGACACCCCATTGTTTTAGTTAATCTGCCCCGCACAGCAGAACACACACTGGGTATTGATTTCATGAATGCCCACAGCCTGTCGTTCGATCCAGTCAATCAGTGTGTCTGGAGAATGGCAAAATCGGACAGAGCACCCGCAACTCTCACAGTAGGAGAGTATGCAAATAGGATTAGCGCAGTAGGCGACTATTGTTTCGACCTGACCACGCTTAGCACGGACAGACAAGTTAGGGCAGTTTTGAACCGACACAGGACAGCATTTGCCAGTCACCGGCACGACTGCGGCAGAATGACTGGACAAGTTCAAGTTACTGGACCTGACCCCAGACCACAGAAACAGTACCGATTTCCCCTAGAAGCAGAGGGAGAAATTGGTAAAGTGATAGAAAGCTAATTAGAGCAAGGAGTACTTAGGACAGTAGCCTCGACCAACAATGCACCTATTTGGCCAGTGAGGAAGCCCGACGGACCATGGCGTCTGACCATTGATTATCGGGAACTCAACAAAGTAACCCCAGCAGTAGCCCCCACGGCAGCAACAAGTCCCGAGACCATGCTCAAGCAGGGACTCCACTCCAAATATTTCACGGTATTGGACATTAGCAATGGCTTCTGGTCAATCCCATTGGCAAAGGCGTGCCAGTACAAATTTGCCTTCACATTTAAAGGACAGCAGTATACGTGGACATGCCTCCCACAAGGATTCCACAATTCCCCCTCCATTTTCCACTGACAGCTGGCAAATGGATTAGCCAAATTTTCCCGACCCGAATGTCTGATACAGTATGTGGACGACCTATTACTGCAGACAGACACCAAGGCAGAACACATCACGCTTCTGGCCGAACTCCTGGAACTTCTGAACTCAATCGGATGTAAAATTAACCCCAGAAAGGCCCAGATATTAGAGAACCAAGTGATGTATTTGGGTACAGTCATCATGCACGGCAAACGCGAGATCGAGTTCAAAAGACTTGAATCGATTGTCAAATTGCCCCTTCCCTAGAATGTTTCAGCCCTCCAGTCATTTTTAGGACTGGTTGGGTACTGTCGGAACCATATCGATGGTTTTGTGACAAAGGCAGCCCCACTCTCAGACCTTCTTAAGAAAGGAGCCCCTTGGGAATGGCTTCCGCAGCATACAGAGGCTGTGGAAGAGTTAAAAAAGGCCCTTAGCGCAGCACCCACACTACAAGTTCCAGACCAACTCTCCCCCTATGCAATAGAGGTAGCGAGCACAGATCTGACCCTCTCGGCCGTGCTCCTTCAGGAACGGCACGAGCAGCTACGACCCGTGGCTTATGCCTCACGACTTTTAGACCCCATAGAACAAGGCTTTTCAGCCTGCGAGAGGCACCTCCTAGCAGTTTTTTAGGCAGTTCAGTACTTCTTGTACATTACCGGACTCAATCCCATCACCATTTTGACCGAGCACACCCCCACACAGTTACTTTTAGACGGTTGACTGAAGACGGTTCAGTGAGCCAGATAAGAGCAGCTAGGTGGACGTTACTGTTACAAGGATGGGACATAACAGTTAAACGGACCAGGACACACACATTTTTAGCAGACAACCTCCAGTATCCAGGACAGCCCCATGAATGTGAAATTGTAGCACCCCTACACAATACAGGACCCTTCATTACAAAGACGCCCCCCAGACAGATAGGGAATTCAAGCCAGAGCCCCCAGCACACAGACACATGTGCCCCACTGAAAATATATGTGGACGGTTCATCCACAGTCTTAGATGGAGAACGCATCACTGGATGCGGGATCTATGTGGAGGATGCGCAGGGTCGCGCGCTAGAGGAAATTTCTTTTAAATTACCAGGTCACTTAGGCACGCAGGCAGCAGAGCTCGCGGCCATCGCATACATAGTGGACCACCCAGATTCGTTTCCCAGCCCGGCAGACATATATTCGGACAGTCTATATGTCTGCAACAGTTTAACGGATTTTCTACCCCTGTGGAGGACACGAGGTTTTGTCTCCGCAGGCGGGATGCCCCTTCCATCAGCCCCATTACTCCGCCATATCCTAGAGAAAGCAAAGGATAGGACGTATGGCATAGTTAAAGTTAGGAGTAACCATAGGTCATCCCCCCCTGGAAATGTGAAAGCCGACGCACTGGCAAAAGCAGGTTCCAGGCGAGGTCACTTTTGGACACCCCCAGCTAGCGCACCAGCTAGCGCCCCTGTGAGTGCAGTTCAGGTCTCACAGACAGACATCAAAGATTTAATACAGGCACAGAAACAGGACGGAAATCTCCGGGAGATTTATAAAGGAAACTTTGTAGCACAATATGATAGATTCAAACACACTTTGACCACACATGAGGGTGTGATCATTAAAGACAAACTGTATGTGGTTCCTGAACAAGATAGGAATCAAATGATTGCCTTATTCCATGATAGTCATGGACACCAAGGGATCGACCCGACCACAAGACACCTTAGACAACTCTGTTGGTGGCCCAACTTACGACAGGATGTGACACACTACATAGAGAATTGTCTAATTTGCGCACAAAATAACCCGGAGAGGTACTCAAAGAAGGCACAACTCAGCCACACTCGCCCAGTTAATGGCCCCTGGACAAACCTCCAGATCGATTTTATAGGACCATTGCCCCCTTGCAGGAATGGCTATAAATATGTTCTGGTAGTTATAGATACCTTTACCAAATGGGTAGAGGCCTTCCCTTCACGAACCAACACAGCTAAGACAGCTGCAAAGATCCTGACCCACCACATCTTTACGAGATGGGGTCTCCCCAGAAGTATAGAGTCAGATCAGGGATCTCACTTTACAGGACGGGTCATGAAGAACGTCCTGACCATATTCGGCATAAAACAGAATTTCTACATTGCGTATCACCCCCAGTCAAGCGGGATAGTAGAACGCATGAATCGGACCCTAAAATCGACCCTTAGGAAGTTGGTACAGGAGAACAATTCGACTTGGGATTCAGTGCTCCCATTCGCACTAATGTTCATCCGCAATACAGTCTACAGGTTTCACCCCACACACACTCATGACCGGACGCCCTATGAAAGGGACAGAATTCCTTTTCGGACTGGACATGACCAGCCCCGAAGTGACGGCCCTCACACATGAGAAAGCAGTCAAAGATTTAGTTGAAACTGTGAGGTCTGTACAGTTAGCAGCCGCAGTAACCTTAGGCAAACGACGAAAACAGAGCACGGCTTGTTGTAATAAGAATGTACACCCCACGGAATTTCAGGTCGGACAACAGGTTATGTTATCTGTTTACAACCCCAGCACATTTTTGGCTCCTAAATTTTCTGGCCCGTATTCAATTTCGGACAAAATCAGCCCCTCAGTTTATAGAATAAAATACCACAACGGTAAGACTGCGTGGTTTCATATTAACCAACTGAAGGCTTATGGAACACAGTCCAACCACTCACACCATGTCCTACTAGACGCAGCAGAACATCTTGCTCCGCCCACAAGAGACACATTTCCACCCTCCCCCTCACAGACCAGTTCCTCATCGGAATCGCCCTCGACTCCGCCCACTGACTCCTGACCATGCCCCGGAACGCCCACAAGCTGCCACAGCAGAGACAGTGACAGTGACTGTGACAATGAGGACAGCCACAGCACTCCACCCTACAGCCCCCACTTTAGCAACTACGACCCCAACACCAGTGACCCCATGGAGGTCACCTACATTAAATATCCAAACCCATATCCAGACCCACCACCCAACACCGACGACCCCGACAATGCCCCTTCAAATTTAGACCCCACATTTTGGCACAGGGACAATTCTTGGCGACTTGTCCGTAACGACGAGAGTGACCCCCGGTCACACAATGCAAAGATTGCATGCCTGATCCATACGAGAGAGTAGAGGCAGTCTTGATGTCTGACTCCCGACACGGCAACCCCTTTGTGACCCTGTTCACAGAGAATAAGGAGAAGTGAGGTATCCAGATGATGTAAAAGAGGAACCGCTTGAGGGAAGCGATGTCCTTTCTGATGGAACCTGCACGTATGTTTCATTTGTTTATATGTTAAGGGTTTGATTGGAGATCGGCCACTTCCTTTTCAGCTGAAAAGCTTGTGACCACCTCACATGCACGTTAGTTTATCCGCAGATACTTCTGAGAACTTCACTCAATTTAAATATCCTCTGGTGAACCGACAATGTTCACGACTTGTCTTCTGTTTGTAGATGTTGGAGCATCTTGGCTCCTCCCTTGTTTTTTAGGTGCCCCTCTATTCTGGGAACAGAGGCTGCAATTCCATATGACTACATTCTTGCCCGTTCATTTCAGGTTGCTCAGGCAGTGGAGAAACGGCATTGAGGACCCGCCCTGTCTGAGAACCCCCTTTTGGTCAGCTAAGCTCGGGTACAGCACAGCACGCCCTACCCAGGGATCCCATTCAAATCTTACCGTAGCGGCCCATACGCAACTCATTCGACCTTTCCGTTCCAAACTTTGGTTTCATTTTTCTTTAAGGTAGCCCTTCGGCAGCCATCCCACATGCTATTTACACCCAGGAACATTCGGATGGTAAATCGCAAAGCCTGCGAGACGGCTCGCAGTGGAAACGTTGTTAGGTGCATGTCTGGTCCTAAATTCGCTTTTGAAAAAAAAATGAGGGGAGTCACAGGGTGTGACTTGGCCATTCATTTAAGGGACAATTGGAATGAGAGGACAGATACACTAGCATTACAGATATTAAACTATGTATTGACAGATACTGTGCTTGATCCCATAGCTTTCGAACAGTCGAAGGAGGGATCACAGCAAGATCAGCCATACAGAAGGAAGAGAAGGAAGAGAAGAAAGAAGAACACGATGGAAGCCTACATATTTTTAGTTACTGTTGTTGTATTTTTGCGCGTGGACGCAAACCATGTTTCCCCCATGACCCCCGCCGTTAATGTTTCCCACACACCGACTTCTCGAAGCCCAGTGATGAACAGCGAGGTTCAGACCTGGTGCACAAAATTCATGACCTGGTACTCGCTTTCATATATAATTGAATCACTTTTGGTGATTGCAGTTCTCTGCATCATAGTGCAGACCCTCAGGATGACGAAATGGAAAAGGAGAGCCTCCCGCTCTTGCCCCTCAACCATTTACAGAGTTCAATCCCCTATTTTTGGATTTCACCAATCCCCCCTAACCCCTTGATGTAAAAGAGATTTATTTAATGCGATCTGTAAATAACATGATTATGGATGTATTATATTGTTCTGTACTCGACTGCCGAGTCAGAAAGCGAGATGTAAAGATACTGTGGAATGAATGAGTAAGACTTTAGGATTTTATAGGATGTAAGGCTTTAGAATGTGATAGGATGTTTAAATGTATGACGAGAGTAGTTATTACGATAGTTAGAGGTTCCCGATTCAAATTGGTAATGCATGTCCCCTTTGACATAGCGCCAATTAGAAAATGTTAGCTAAAATTTTTCTGCCATAGTTGAGGACAGAATAGACGCCCTGGAACTCGCTGAGGTCAGGGAACCCAAAGGAACACAAAGGAACACAAAGGAACCGTACATAGGTGATCCTTCACAATTTCTAGTGAGGATCACAAGGAGGGAGTGAAGCCATCTAAGATGGCCACTAACGAACACAAAATGGAAGACTGCAAAGAGTGCAGGGAAATCGGACATGTTAAAGAGCAAACAGCTTGCAGAGCAATTATGCATTGAGACAATTGCAGAAACTGGTTTCCCGACAGCTGCAGAGATCAGGCAGCGTTGTAAATGGAAAGCCGTTAGCATATTAATGAGGTGATACCGGGCCAGTCCCAGGTACAATGGACACAAATTGAGTATCAATCGATACATTCAATAGCAGACCAGACACGGTGGAGCCAGAGAAGCCCAGGACAATAAGTCGTAAGAACCGCCCCAGCGATCAAGGAACGGCCCTAGGATTGGGGGGTTCAAACCATATCGATTGGGAAGAGACCCAATCGATAGCCAGCAGGTGAGGGGGCCCGCCCAAAGGGGCGCGGACCCCCTGGGACCTATAAAAGAAAGGTCCCACACATGGTTCAGTCTCCTGTCTCCGGCCTCCGGCTCCAGCCTCCAGACCACTGTCTTCTACATCAGCCGTTGAGCAGCAGCCGCCAATAAGTAAGTGCCTAATGACGACCGCTACCTGGAACCGGCATTACTTGCACCCTTGCCGACTGATAGTGATCCGAAGCCTGCAGACCAGACCAGAACAAAGGCCTTGTTCCCTGACCTCGCAGTTCCTTCTTAGCTAAGTATTAGTTGTTTAGTGGTAGAAGTAGGTTTAATCTTTAGCGTGTGCATGAGTGTTATTATAATTGTGTTATAATAAACTCTAATTGTTTTGGACTTAATAATTGGTGTACAGCTTTATTGCTTTGAACTTGACCTTGAAACTTGTGACGGTGTCTTTACGGCACCTGGCGACTCCAGAGCTTAGAATGAGAAACAGAGCCAAGTGAGTGTTAAGCACACGCACCCAAAATGAGCAACAGTTGGATGGGGTTACTGGGTTATGGGGATAGGGTGGAGGTGTGCGGTTGGGAAGGGTGCTTTTTCCAAGAGCCAGTGCAGACTCGATGGGCCGAATGGCCTCCTTCTGCACTGTAAATTCTATGAATCTATGGTGGGTCTGTTGAAACTTAGCTTTTAAATTTTAAAAATGGGAAAAAATAATCAATTATGAAGCATAAAAGTGTTCAAAACTAACTTGGATTCATCATGTAAAAATATGCCCTGCGCAGCTAGAAATGCATTAACTGTTATTATTCTTACTGGAGGAATCACATTTGGAATAAAAGTGCATTATAATTTATATCTGCCTTCATGGTAGAAGACATTAAAAGCATCTTAATAATAATAGAAAATCTGGGGGACAAAAGGGATGTAAGAACTCAAAACAATAATTATAATTTGAGAAAATTTACAAGGTAAAATTACAGAACTAAAGACTGACAAGTTCCCTAAACCTGTTAGCCTGCATCCGAGAGACTTAAAAGAAGTGGCAGCAGATAGTGGCTGTATGGATGTAACCTTCCAAAAATCATACATTCAGGTCATGTCCCAGCAGACTGGAAAACCACAGTTCTTACATTCTATTCAAGAACGGAGGAAACAGAAAATAGGCCAGTTAGTCTAACATCTGTCCTTGGAAAAATGCTGGAATCCATTATTAAGGAAGTAGTATCTGAAACCTTGCTGTTTTGCCTTAATACCTATGGACTTTTTTCTCTTTTTTTCTTTTGTGAGATTTAGAAAATCATAATATAGTCAAGCAGAGTGAACATTGATTACAAAGGAGAAATCATGGACACGATTCAACAAAAAAGTGAGGTATTGCGCACGAACTGCTGCGAGCTTCCTTACGCTCAGCCCGGCGAGGCCGTCACCGCCATCCAACATTAATTGCTCCACTTAAGTAGTTTTTCTTTTCATTGTCTAATTTATTAATTTTTATTTTGAAATTGTAGTTGTATAAGTTTACCTAAGGTTTAAGACATGGCAGGAGATCCCAGACCCGTGTCATGCTCCTCGTGTGCGATGTGGGAGCTCAGGGACACGTCCACTGTCCCTGGCTCCTTCACGTGCAAGAAGTGTGTTTAGTTGCAGCTCCTTTTAGACCGCTTGACAGCTCTGGAGCTGCGGATGGACTCACTTTCGAGCATCCGCGATGCTGAGGAGGTCGTGGATAGCACATTTAGCGAGTTGGTCACACCGCAGGTGAAAGTTACTGAGGGAGATAGCAAATGGGTGACCAAAAGACAGAGCAAGAGTAGGAAGGCAGTGCAGGTGTCCCCTTCGGTCATCTCCCTGCAAAACTGATTTACCGCTTTGGATACTGTTGGGGGAGATGGCTCACCAGGGGAAGGCAGCAGCAAGGTTCATGGCACCATGGCTGGCTCTGCTGCACAGCAGGGCAGGAAGAAAAATGGCAGGGCTATGGTGATAGGGAACTCGATCGTAAGGGGAATAGACAGGCGGTTCTGTGGACGCAATCGAGACTCCAGGATGGTATGTTGCCTCCCTGGTGCAAGAGTCAAGGATGTCTCGGAGCAGCTGCAGGACATTCTGGGGGGTGAGGGTGAACAGCCAGCTGTTGTGGTGCACATAGGCAACAACGATATAGGTATAAAATGGGATGAGGTCCTACAAGCGGAATTCAGGGAGTTAGGAGTTAAACTAAAAAGTAGGACCTCAAAGGTAGTAATCTCAGGATTTCTCCCAGTGCCACGAGCTAGTTAGAGTAGGAATGTCAGGATAGATAGGATGAATGCGTGGCTCGAGAGATGGTGCAAGAGGAAGGGATTCAAATTCCTGGGGTATTGGGGCCGGTTCTGGGGGAGGTGGGACCAGTACAAACCAGACGGTCTGCACCTGGGTGGGACTGGAACCGATGTCCGAGGGGGGGTGTTTGCGAGAGCTGTTGGGGAGGGTTTAAACTAATGTGGCAGGGGGATGGGAACCGATGCAGGAAGTTGGAAGGTAATAAAACAGGGACAGAAGCAAAAGGAAGTAAGGGAAAAGTGCAAGACAGAGAAGACATAGTCAAAAATCAAAAAGGGCGACAGTACAAGGTACAGTGACTGAGGGGAGCTCAGTGAATAGGCCCAGTAATAACAAAAGGAATAAAACTGGAGATGTTAAGAATCAAAACAGAGGTAAAAAAAACCCCAACATAAGTGTACTTTACCTGAATGCTCGTAGTATTCGGAATAAAGTAAATGAGTTGATGGCACAAATCATCGTGAATGACTATGATTTGGTGGCCATTACTGAAACATGGTTAAAGGATGGTCATGACTGGGAGTTAAATATCCAAGAGTATCAAACTATTCGGAAGGACAGAGTGGATGGTAAGGGAGGTGGTGTTGCTCTGTTATTTAAGGATGACATCCAGGCAAAAGTAAGGGATGACATCGGTGCTATGGAGGATAAGGTTGAATCCATTTGGGTGGAAATCACGAATAGTAAGGCGAAAAAGTCACTGATAGGAGTAGTCTATCGGCCACCAAATAGTAACGTTATGGTGAGGCAGGCGATAAACACAGAAATAACTGATGCATGTAGAAATGGTACAGCAGTTATCATGGGGGATTTTAATCTACATGTCGATTGGTTTAACCAGGTTGGTCAAGGCAACCTTGAGGAGGTGTTTATAGAATGTATCCGCGATAGTTTCCTGGAACAGTATGTAATGGAACCTACGAGAACATAGAACATAGAACAGTACAGCACAGAACAGGCCCTTCGGCCCTCGATGTTGTGCCGAGCAATGATCACCCCACTCAAACCCACGTATCCACCCTATACCCGTAACCCAACAACCCCAACCCCCCACCTTACTTTTTAGGACACTATGGGCAATTTAGCATGGCCAATCCACCTAACCCGCACATCTTTGGACAGTGGGAGGAAACCGGAGCACCCGGAGGAAACCCACGCACACACGGGGAGGACGTGCAGACTCCACACAGACAGTGACCCAGCTGGGAATCGAACCTGGGACCCTGGAGCTGTGAAGCATTTATGCTAACCACCATGCTACCATGCTGCTTCCCTCCTTACGAGGGAACAAGCGGTCCTAGATCTTGTCCTGTGTAATGAGACAGGATTGATTCATGATCTCGTAGTTAGGGATCCTCTCGGAAGGAGCGATCACAATATGTTGGAATTTAAAATACAGATGGAGGGTGAGAAAGTAAAATCAAATACTAGTGTTTTGTGTTTAAACAAAGGAGATTACAATGGGATGAGAGAAGAACTAGCTACGGTAGACTGGGAGCAAAGACTTTATGGTGGAACAGTTGAGGAAAAGTGGAGAACCTTCCAAGCGATTTTTCACAGTGCTCAGCAAAGGTTTATACCAACAAAAAAGAAGTAGAAAGAGGGAAAATCGACCGTGGATATCTAAGGAAATAAGGGAGAGTATCAAATTGAAGGAAAAAGCATATAAAGTGGCAAAGATTGGTGGGAGACTAGAGGACAGGGAAATCTTTAGGGGGCAACAGAAAGCTACTAAAAAAGCTACAAAGAAGAGTAAGGAAGAGTATGAGAGTAAACTTGCTTAGAATATAAAAACAGACAGTAAAAGTTTTTACAAATATATAAAACAAAAAAGAGTGGCTAAGGTATTGGTCCTTTAGAGGATGAGAAGGGAGTTTTAATAATGGGAGATGAGGAAATGGCTGAGGAACTGAACAGGTTTTTTGGGTCGGTCTTCACAGCGGAAGACACAAATAACATGCCAGCGACTGATAGAAATGAGGCTATGACAGGTGAGGACCTTGAGAGGATTGTTATCACTAAGTAATGGGCAAGCTAATGGGGCTAAAGGTAGACAAGTCTCCTGGCCCTGATGGAATGCATCCCAGAGTGCTAAAAGAGATGGCTAGGGAAATTGCATATGCACTAGTGATAATTTACCAAAATGCACTAGACTCTGGGGTGGCCCCGGTGGATTGGAAATTAGCAAACGTGACACCACTGTTTAAAAAAGGAGGTAGGCAGAGAGCAGGAAATTATAGGCCAGTGAGCTTAACTTCGGTAGTAGGGAAGATGCTGGAATCTATCATCAAGGATGAAATAGCGAGGCATCTGGATAGAAATTGTCCCATTGGCCAGACGCAGCATGGGTTCATAAAGTGCAGGTCGTGCCTAACTAATTTAGTGGAATTTTTTGAGGACATTACCAGTGCAGTAGATAATGGGGAGCCAATGGATGTGGTATATCTGGATTTCCAGAAAGCCTTTGACAAGGTGCCACACAAAATTTTGCTGCATAAGATAAAGATGTATGGCATTAAGGGTAAAGTAGTAGCATGGATAGAGGATTGGTTAATTAATAGAAAGCAAAGAGTGGGGATTAATGGGTGTTTCTCTGTTTGGCAATCAGTAGCTAGTGGTGCCCCTCAGGGATCCGTGTTGGGCCCACAATTGTTCACAATTTACATAGATGATTTGGAGTTGGGGACCAAGGGCAATGTGTCCAAGTTTGCAGATGGCACTAAGATGAGTGGTAAAGCGAAAAGTGCAGAGGATACTGGAAGTCTGCAGAGGGATTTGGATAGGTTAAGTGAATGGGCTAGGGTCTGGCAGATGGAATACAATGTTGACAAATGTGAGGTTATCCATTTTGGTAGGAATAACAGCTAACGGGATTATTATTTAAACGATAAAATGTTAAAGCATGCTGCTGTGCAGAGAGACCTGGGTGTGCTAGTGCATGAGTCACAGAAAGTTGGTTTACAGGTGCAACAGGTGATTAAGAAGGCAAATGGAATTTTGTCCTTCATTGCTAGAGGGATGGGGTTTGAGACTAGGGAGGTTATGTTGCAATTGTATAAGGTGTTAGTGAGGCCACACCTGGAGTATTGTGTTCAGTTGTGGTCTCCTTACTTGAAAAAGGACATACTGGCACTGGAGGGCGTGCAGAGGAGATTCACTAGGTTAATCCCAGAGCTGAAGGGGTTGGATAATGAGGAGAGGTTGAGTAGACTGGGACTGTACTCGTTGGATATTAAAAGGATGAGAGGCGATCTTATAGAAACATTTAAAATTATGAAGGGAATAGATAGAATAGATGCGGGCAGGTTTTTTCCACTGGTGGGTGAAAGCAGAACTAGGGGACATAGCCTCAAAATAAGGGGAAGTAGATTTAGGACTGAGTTTAAGAGGAACTTCTTCACCCAAAGGGTTGTGAATCTATGGAATTCCTTGCCCAGTGAAGCAGTTGAGGCTCCTTCATTAAATGTTTTTAAGGTAAAGATAGATAGTTTTTTGAAGAATAAAGGGATTAAGGGTTATGGTGTTCGGGCTGGAAAGTGGAGCTGAGTCCACAAACGATCAGCCATGATCTCATTGAATGGCGGAGCAGGCTCGAGGGGCCAGATGGCCTACTCCTGCTCCTAGTTCTTATGTTCTTATGTTAAGGGGACCCCACGGGCTTCACGTGGCAAATCATGGCTCGGCAACTTATTTGCCAGGACCATGCTCGCCAGCCCCCCACCAACAAGGTAGAGCAGCACTTGAACAGCCCTCGCACAGCTAACCTCACTCAACTTGGGCAGCACAGTGGTTAGCACTGTTGCCTCACTGCTCCAGGGACCCGGGTTCGATTCCAGCCTTGGTTGGCTGTCAGTGTGGAGTTTGCACTTTCTCCCCGTTTTGCGTGGTTTTCCTTCGGGTGCTCCGGTTTCCTCCTACAGTCCAAAGATGCACAGATTAGGTGGATTGACCATGCTAAATTGCCCCTTAGTGTCCATGGATATGGATGAGGCGTGGGCATGGGTGGGGTGCTCTTTCCAAGAGCTGGTGCAGACTTGATGGGCCAAATGGCCTCCTCCACCTCCACGTGTGCAGGGCTGAGCCCAACACAACAAAATAGGTTGCACAAAGCGCACCTAACCAGAACCTGAATGAATGGGGAACCTGAGGAAGGAGCAGCGCTCCGAAAGCTCATGTTTGAAACAAACCTGTTGGACTTTAACCTGGTGTTGTAAGACTTCTTACTGGGTTTTTTTTGGAGATAGAGGACAAATGTGAATGGTGCCAGGGAGGCCTATCCAACCACACCCACATGTTCTGGGTTTGCCCCAGATTTTTCGGGTACTGGGTGATCTTGTTTGAGCAATGTCCAGGGTTGTGGGAGTGAAGGTCATGCCATGCCCAAAAGTGGTGGTCTTCAGGGTTTCAGATCAGCCAGAACTCTTTATGGGGAGAGGTGTCGCTGCCCTAGTCTTTGGCTCTCGATTGCCAACTGAAGAATCCTGCTCGGCTGGTGAATTGGCAGCACCACCCAAGTCTGCAGACTGGCTGTCCCACCTGGCGGAATTTCTCAGGCTGGAGGAAATAAAATTTGCCATCCGGGGGTCGGAAGTGGGCTTCCACCAGATGAGGAAGCCGTTCACCAACTTACTCCAAGATCTGTTTGCAGCCAACAACCAGAAGAGTAAGGTGGGGGGGTGGTTGCTATGAGGAGGGAGACACAAACTGGCTATGGGATAAAAAGGAAAGGGGGGAGGGAGAGGGAAGGGGTGGAGAGGGGCGAAGACATGCAAAGAAAATGAGAGGGACAAGGGGCAAAACCGCAGGAGACTGGTCTGAGGGCAAGCTTTAGTTGAAACTAAACTGCAAATAGACACTTGTTAATACGTGCCTCTGGCCATACTGGGGATTGCAACAGATGTATGCCAACTAAAGGGGAGTCCCGGCCACAGTGGGAGGGAAGACTCTAAATATATGTGCTAATTTCTGTTTGTCTTCTTTATTTTCCTTGAGTTGGCTCGGATTTGTAATATGTAACTTATGAATTGTGAAATATAAGATGTGAAAACCCAATAAAAACACTTCTAAAAAAAGAATCTGATGCACTCCAAATCTAGATTGCCAAAGCATAACAACCGGTTCTCAAACCCAGTCGGGAATTCATCTCCCATCTCTCTCCAGGGACTGGGCTCAGGGGAACATTCCACCCGGCCCCCATCTCCCAAACCCATCAGGATAAATGATACACCATGCAGCAGGATTTCAATGACACGAGGGTGACCACGAACCAGTCCCCCTAAATAGCAGAACTCTCTCATGCACCTACACTGCTCTTCTAAAGGCACTGCAATTCCTCGAAATAAGCACCACAGAGCCGAAAATCTCAGTTACGGCAACATCTTCGAAAGTAGCCATCATCCGTTGCATACAGCACTGCCAAGTCAAGAGCCATAACAGCAGCAGCTGCATCAGTACCAGCTGAGCCCTACCTCAGCCCACTCGGACCGACATGAACAAACGAGGATTCCAGCATTTTTTCTTGCCTCTTTTTCACAGAAAGACAAATCAAGAACTCCCAGGAACATGTTTGTAGCCCAACAAAAAAATAAACTTTCAATCAGGATATAATGACGGATTAAAAGACAAGCAGAGTTGGAAATCGCGAAAACACAACCGCTCCTGCACTCAAATCATGTGACCCCCATTTGTTATATTTAATTCTAGAGGGTTTCCATTATCTTGTTGGGGGGGCGGGGGGCGAGAAATGTATCCCTTGCCGAGATACCACATTGATGGGTGCCTTGACGATTCTTCTTCTCCTTGTCGGTGGAGTTTCCCTGGTAGAAAATGGTTAACTTTTTCTGGTGGTGGTGGGGCCTGAATGGTGCCTCTAATTTGGCTGGAGAGAAGTGAGGTCTGTCATGTAGCAACTCTTGGCATGGTGTAAGAATGCTTGGTTTATTGGTTCCTGTATGTGAGAGGGTACACTGCCATGCCAAGTCTTGTGCCAATGGTGTTCCCCTACTCCTGGGGTAACCTTTTTGCTGGGAGGTCTTGGGAGTTTGAGTTAGATTCTGATTGGTTGTATTTTACCCCATTAGGAGTCTTGTATATTGTGTAGCTTTCTCTTTGTTTCCCAGTGGAGGAGGGCATGCACCATAGTGCCATGTGCCCATCGCTTTATCCTGGTATCTTTTTGGTTTAATTTTATCCTTTCATTTTCCATATGAGGGAGACGCCAACTACAATGTTCACAGTAACTTTATTGCAGTGTTAATGTAAGTCTACTTATAACACTAAGAAAGATTATGATTACAATGAATCATCATCTGAACCAATTGTATGAATATTTGCTGGTCTTCTCTGTAGGTTTGTGAAATAACGATTACTCTGTACTAGATTTTGGGGACTTGTGTCATGTGGTTGAATATAAAATACTCCCTCAGAACTCGTGTCTTCATGAATTGTTTTGTATTTTTTTTAACTTTGGGGTTAAAAGAATTGTTATCTGGCTCCTGTAAAGGCACAGGCAGATCTCATATCCGAGAAAAAGACTAAAAAATGTGTAATTGGTGCCTTTGGTATAATTGGAGTTGGGGGAGGTGTGTTTTGGTGCACGCCCTGTTTAGCCATGAAAATCTTATCCTATATTTCCTTAGGCTGTAGGAGCACTCACTGATGTGTTGGGTGCTCTGGATCCGTGGATCCAACACTTAAACACTTAAACTTAAACAGGCTACCAACACTTAAAATAGTGCAACACTATTTTATTAAGCTAGAAACTGTTGAACATACTTTCACTGTGGGTTAACACGATGTTAGATTAAACTAAAGACCTATGCCTATCCTAACCAGTCTATGCACTCAGCACATGGTGAAGATCTGTGCTGCAAGCTGTGAGCTCTGTCCTTCTGAGAGGCTGCATCCCGAATGAGCGGGAAAACTGATACCCTCTGTCTTAATAGTGAATGTGCTCTAACTGGTGATTGGCTGCGGTGTTGTGCATGTTGATTGGTCCTACTGTGTGTCCATCAGTGTTTGTGTGTCAGCACCATGATATACTGGTGTATATTATGACATCCCCCCTTTTATAAAAAAAGTATGTTTGTGGCAATAAATAATGTGTGGTGCTAATGTTCCTAACTACGTGTGGGGTGCGAAGACATATTTACAGGACTATGTACATAAGAACTAAGTTATTTACAAGGGAAGGTGCCTGGTGCAGAGAAGCAGTATGCAACAAGAGTAACGAGATCAACATTATATGCAAACCAGGAAAACAATCAAACAAAGCAACGAAACAATTCAGAGTCCATAAATTCGAAAAGTTCATAAATTTAGTCTCTGAGGTGGGCAACGAATTCTGGTTGACCAAAAGAGCATTTGGCCCTGTTGAAGCAGAGGCCATGCTCATGTATATGTTTGAATACGCGCTGGAGGCGATTAACATGCTCCTGTGGGGTGGTGGACCAGATGATTATGTCATCGTCATAGATGCGAACCCCTTCAATACCTTCCATCATTTGTTCCATAATCCTATGGAACACTTCTGATGCAGAGATGATTCCAAACGGCATCCTGTTGTAGCAATATCTTCCAAAGGGGGTATTAAACGCGCAGAGTTTTCTGCTGGATTCATCGAGCTGGATTTGTCAGAATCCTTTTGAGGCGTCGAGTTTGGTAAAGAGCTTGGCTCGAGCCATCTCACATGTGAGCTCTTCGCGCTTGGGAATTGGATAGTGCTCTCTCATAATATTGCGATTGAGATCCTTGGGATCAATGCAAATTCTCAATTCGCCGGAAGGCTTTTTTACACATACCATGGAACTGACCCAGTCGGTCGGTTCCGTTACTCTGGAAATTACTCCTTGGTCCTGGAGATCCTGCAGCTGCTGCTTGCGGCGGTCCTTGCTGGGACCCTGCGAGGTGCGTGCACCACAGGCGTGGCATTCGGTTTGAATAAAATCTTGTAGGTGTACGGGAGTGTGCCCATGCCCTCGAAGACGTCGTGGTACTGGTTGATAATGGCGTCGAGCTGCGCCCTGAAACCAGCGCCCTGAAAGGCAGATGCGGCAGCAGGAGAGAGAGTGAACTCTCTGAACCAGGTTCAACAGCTTGCATGCCTGCGCGCCAAGCAGGGAGGCTTTCGAGGATCCCACGATTTCAAAGGGAAGGATGGCTTTGCGTGACCTGTGCGTCACTTCAAGTTGGCATGAGCCACTGGCAGCAATGGCATTGCCATTATAATCTAATAGCTGGCAGGCTGATGGCAGGATGGCTGGTTTGACACGAAGGCTTGGAGGTCAGAGATTGGCGGAGGCACCGGTGTCCAGGCGGAATTGTATTTGGGACTGGTTGACCGTAATGGTGGCACACCACTCATTGTCCGGATCGATGCTGTATACTGGTAGAGGCTGGATTCTTTGCTTCGGGGCACCCTGTTTTTTGTAATGATACCGACTCGAAAAGGCGCCTTCGGGTCCTCGGTGTCAATATCGGGCAGCAGGTCTGAATCGGGCTCAGTGACCATGGGTTGAATGGCCCGGACAACCCTGTCAGGCTGGTTGGAGTGACGAGAGTTGGCAGGCTGAGCTGATCTGCATAAAGCAGCACAGTGGCCATGTTTGCCACATTGCAGGCATCGTCGGGATCTGGCAGGATATTGCCGCTTTAAATGGGCGGAGCCACAGTTGCCGCATGTTGTAGCGTCAGTCCGCTCGCTCGCCACCGCGCAGGCGCGCACCACGTTCATCGACGTCCCCTCGTTCGGTGCGCACAAGCGCAGGAGTCCGCGGAAAGCGCGCAAAATGGCCTCCCTCATCTAGGCTGAGGCCCTGGAGTTGCTTGATTGCTTGGGCCCGTTCTGCCTCATGGGGACCTTGCCGCACCGTTTCAGCCGCTTGGATGTGTGAATACCGACTAGTGGCGTGTTCATGTAGCACACAGGTCTCGATGGCAATCGCTAGGGTGAGCTGCTTTACCTTGATGAACTGCTGGCGTAGGGGGTCCGACAGAACACCGAAAACGATCTGGTCGCGTATCATGGAGTCGGAGGTGGAACCGTAATTACAGGACTGCGCCAGGATGCGGAGGTGGGTGAGAAAGGACTGGAAAGGTTCATCCTTAACCTGCAAACGCTGTTGGAAGACATAGTGCTTGAAACTCATTCACCTCGATGTCGCAGTGACTGTCAAACTTGAGGAGGACCGTCTTGAATTTTGATTTATCTTCACCATCAGCAAAGGTGAGAGAATTGAAGATGTGGATGGCATGGTCCCCGGCCGTGGAGAGGAAGAGAGCAATCTTCCTGGCATCTGAGGCTTCCAGGTCTGTGGCTTCAAGGTAGAGCTGGAAACGTTGTTTGAAGATTTTCCAGATGGCCCCTAGGTTGCCGGTGATGCGGAGCGGCAGCGGCGGGCGGACACTGTCCATGTTGCAGGGTGGCTGTATGCTGGTGGAAGGCAGATCACTTGCAGGTAGGTCTAAGAAGTTCTAACATCCCTCAACTACTGGTACCATGATGTGTTGGGTGCTCTAGATCCTGGAACAGGTACAGGCTACCAACACTTAAAATAGTACAACACTATTTTATTAAGCTAGAAACTGTTGAACATACTTTCACTGTGGGTTAACACAATGTTAGATTACGGACTTCCGGTTGCGGCTATGAGGAGCTAAGCCGCACGTTCGGCAGCTCCCGCCAGGAACGGACTTTTGGGCTCTTTTTAGGGCACCCAGCGGTACTTGATCGATGGTTCCCGACGTGGGAAGGTGTCAGCAGCAGATCCCCAGTGTTCTATGGTCTGGACCAGGAGTGGGGCCAGCAAAAAAGCGGTGGCAGCGCCTAGGAAAAAGCTGGGGAAGAAAATCAAGATGGCGGCCGGCGAAGGCCTTGAGGAATTGAGGCAGTGGGCGCAGGAGCAGCAGGAGACTCTCCAGTGCTGTTTTCGGGAGCTAAAAGTGGAGCTGCTAGACTCGCTGAAGGCTACTACTGACAAGCTGCTGGCGACGTAGACAGCCCAGGGGGTGGCAATCCGGGAGCTCCGACAATAAGCCTCCGAAAGAGAGGATGAGGCCGCGGCCCTCGCCGTAAAGGTGGAGATGCATGAGGCGCTCCATAAGAAGTGGCAGGAGCGGTTCGAGGAGATGGAGAACCGGTCGGGGCGGAAACATTTGCGGATCCTGGGCCTCACGGAGGGGCTGGAGGGGTCAGACCTGGGGGCTTATGTGGTCATCTTGCTGAACTCGCTGATGGGAGCTGGGTCCTTCCAGGGGCCCCTGGAGCTGGAGGGGGCCCACAGAATACTGGCCAGGAGGCCCAAGCCGAATGAGCCGCCACGGGCGGTGCTGATGCGGTTCCACCGGTTCGTTGACCGAGAGTGCGTGCTTAGGTGGGCCAAGAAGGAGCGGAGTAGCAAGTGGGAGAACACAGTAGTGCAGATCTACCAGGACTGGAGTGCGGAGGTGGCTAAGCGGAGAGCCGGGTACAACCGGACGAAGGCAGTGCTCCACAGAAAGAGTGTGAAGTTTGGCATGTTAAAGCCGCCGGTTCTGTGGGTCACCTACAAGGACCGGCACTTTTACTTTGAGTCCCCGGAGGAGGCGTGGGCCTTTGTGCAGGACGAGAAGTTGGACTCTAACTGAGGGTCGGGTGTTTGTAAATAACTCTGTTAACTTTTGGTGGGGGCAGTTCTCTGTTTCATGGTGTTTTATGCTGGTTGTGTGTTGGTTCTAGGGCGGGCGGGGCGCTGTCTTTTTGCATGGGTTCGGTGGATGGGCTCGAGTTGGGGGGTAGACTTGGAGTGTGGGGAGCTGGTGATGGGGGCCGACAAACGGGAGCTACCCTAGAGGAGGCGGGGTCGGGCGGGGGGAAAGCGTGGGCTTTTCTTTTGTTTCCCGCGCTGAGGGTGGATGGGGGCAGGGTCGGAGCTGAGAGGCGCGGGCTTTTTTCCCTGCGCGAGAGCGGGAGGGGGAAGAGGAGGGTCTGCTGATGGGCATGGGGGAGGAGAAGTAGCCCCACGTTGGGAGGGGTCGGAGGTGTGGCGGGAGTCGCCGGGGTCAGCAGAAGTTAGCTGGCTCACGGGAGTGCTATGGAGGGAGTAACTAGCCTGGGGGGGGGCGGGGTTGCCGGGTTGCTGCTGAAATGGCCAGGAAGGAGCTGGAGTATGCAGGGGGGGCCGGGGTGGGGATTTGCCGCCATGGGGAACGTTGAGGGAGTCGAGGAATTGGAGGGGCCTGGTGCGGGGTGGGGAGGAGCACCGAGTGTCACTTTACGCAGATGACTTGTTGCTATATGTGGCGGACCCGGTGGGGGGAATGCTGGAGGTGATGAAGATTCTTAGGGAATTTGGGGGCTTTTCAGGGTACAAGCTCAACCTGGGCAAGAGTGAGTTGTTCGTCGTGCACCCGGGGGATCAGGAGGAGGGGAATGGAAGGCTCCTATTTCTTACGTTCTTATGTTCATTCTAAATGCCTGACTGAAATAGCCCCATAGTCCACAATCCCCGACAATTCATTTTTGGGGAAATGAAATTATTTATAAATTTTTCTGCTGGCCCTCCGGTGGAGACATGTAGGTGGAGGTCACACTTGAGGTGGCTTCTGCTAGATTCTTTGTTTTTTTGGGTCTGTAAGCCCAGTCTCAGGGGTACTTTTTGGATGAGTTGGTGTGGGAAGTCCAAAGGAGTCGGCAGAATTTTGAAGTTCCAGAAGAAAGGTCAGGGGAAGAAGGGGGCAAGAGAAAGTACTGAGGCACGATCAATTGGACAAAGACAATAGTTGAATCCAAACAGAGGCTTTATTGCTATAAGATGTGTGGCCTCCCACAGCAGCTGCAAAATAGCTGCTAGCTGGAGGACATGCATATTTATAAAGCAGGCAGAGACTACCAGCCAACCTGTAATACAGGTCCTACCGTGCATCACCTAATACAGACTTGCCACATTCACCCCCTGTTAAAATTGAGTCCGGCAGGGGTGGTGGAGAACTATATACAACAATGAGTTAATATTTACAGTATTTGATCAAAAAAAAATGTCTTTTGAAGTCTGGTGCCAGTTAGAGATTTAACCGATCTGGTGCCTTGATGTTCCGCTGAGAGTGACGTAGTGGTGTCAGCGATATCGGTGCTGGCCTGATGTTCGGTGACTCTGGGAGCCTGCCGAAATCCTCTTCATCCTCGGGCATGGGCAGGGGAAGGAAGGTCCAGGTGGGGTTAATGCTGGGAGCGCCGGGGGAGGGGAGGTGGGTGTGTGTGGAACCTGCTGGTGCCAGGTCCCTGAGGGAGACAGTATCTTGGCGGCTGTCGGGTTACGCCACGTAGGCATACTGGGGGTTGACATGGAGCAATTGCACCCTTTCCACCAACGGGTCTGCCTTATGGAGTCGGACGTGCCTACGGAGCAGTACTGGTCCTGGAGCTGCGAGCCAAGTCGGGAGCGACACCCCAGATGTGGACTTCCTGGGGAAGGCTAAAAGACATTCATGGGGTGTGTTGTTAGTAGCGGTGCACAGCAGTGACCGAATGGAGTGGAGTGCATCAGGGAGGACCTCCTGCCAGCGAGAGGCTGAGAGGTTCCTGGACCGTAGGGCCATTTGGACAGCCCTCCATACCGTCCCGTTCTCCCTCTCTACCTGCCCGTTTCCCCGGGGATTATAGCTGGTCGTCCTGCTGGAGGCGATACCCCTGCTGAGCAGGAACTGACGCAGCTCATCACTCATGAATGAGGATCCCCTGTCACTGTGGATATAGGCGGGCAAACCGAACACAGCGAAGATAGTGTTTAGTGCTTTGATGACGGTGGCAGACGTCATATTGGGGCATGGGATGGCGAAGGAGAACCTGGAGTACTCATCAACCACACTGAGAATATACGTGTTGCAGTCGGTGGAGGGGAGGGGCCTTTTGAAATCCACGCTGAGGCGTTCAAAGGGGCGGGAAGCCTTCACCAGGTGCGCACGGTCCGGCCGGTAGAAGTGCGGCTTGCACTCCGCACAGACCTAGCAATCCCTGGTGATTGTCCGTACTTCCTCGACGGAGTAGGGCAGATTTTGTGCCTTAATAAAGTGGTACAACTGTGTGACTCCCGGGTGACAAAGGCTGTCCTGCAGAACCCGGAGTTGGTCTACTTGTGCGCTGGCACATGTACCTCGGGATAGGGTGTCTGGGGTCTCGTTGAGTTTGCTGGGGTGATACAAAATCTCGTAATTATAGGTGGAGAGCTCAATCCTCCACCGCAAGATTTTATCGTTTTTGATCTTGCCCCGCTGTGTGTTATTGAACATGAAGGCTACCGACCATTGGTCAGTGAGGAGAGTGAATCTCCTGCCGGCGAGGTAATGCCTCCAATGCCGCACAGCTTCAGCGATAGCTTGGGCCTCTTTTTCAACGGATGAGTGCCGGATTTCTGAGGCATGAAGGGTGCGGCAAAAGAATGCCACGGGTCTGCCTGCCTGATTGAGGGTGGCAGCTAGGGTGACGTCCGATGCGTCGCTCTCTACTTGAAAGGGCAGTGTCTCATCTACTGCGTGCATCCCGGCCTTGGCTATATCGGCTCTGATACGGGCGAAGGCCTGTTGCGCCTCAGCCGTCAGTGGAAAGTGGGTGGGCTGAATGAGTGGGCGGGCCTTGTCCGCATAGTTTGGGACCCACTGGGCGTAGTACGAGAAGAACCCCAGGCAGCGTTTGAGGTCCTTGGGGCAGTGAGGGAGGGGAAGCTCCATGAGGGGGAGTATGCGGTCGGGATCGGGCCCCAGAACTCCGAGTATGGCTAAACAGGTCGTGTTAAACACGCACTTCTCCTTGTTGTAGGTGAGGTTGAGGAGAGTGGCGGTGCAGAGAAATTTGGCGAGGTTGGCATTGTGGTCCTGCTGGTCATGGCCGAAGATGGTGACGTTGTCCAGGTACGGAAAGGTGGCCCACAAACCGTACCGGTCAACCATTCGGTCCATCTCCCTTTGGGAGACCGAGACCCCATTAGTGACGGCGAAGTGATAGAGATGACCTGATGAAGTGATAGAGATGACCATCCGCCTTGAAAGCAGTGTATGGACGGTCCGATTTACGAATGGGGAGCTGGTGGTAGGCGGATTTGAGGTCTACCGTTGAGAAGACCCGGTACTGTGCAATCTGATTGACCATATCAGATATGCATGGAAGGGGGTACGCGTCGAGCTGCGTGTACTGATTGATGGTCTGGCTGTCGTCCACGACCATCCTGTGTTTCTCCCCAGTTTTAACTTAACTTAAGGGCAGCACGGTGGCACAGTGGTTAGCATTGCGGCCTACAGCGCTGAGGACCAGGGTTCGAATCCCGGCTCTGGGTCACTGTCCGTGAGGAGTTTGCACATTCTCCCCGTGTCTGTGTGGGTTTCACCCCCACAACCCAAAAGATGTGCAGGATAGGTGGATTGGCCACGCTAAATTGCCCCTTAATTGGAAAAAATTATTGGGTACTCTAAATTTATTTTAAAAAAAAGAAGAATCTCAACCAAATGTCTCCGCGCACTCAGAGGTTGATGATGAAGTTACAATGCTATGCCTTGAATCTCATCTACACAGCAGGCAAATATTTGTTCTTAGCAGCAGATGCACTATCATGTGCCGATACAAAATATTAGTCATGAATTTGCTGAAAATGTAGATCTGTATGTCAATTTTGGGGCAGCACGGTAGCCTTGTGGATAGCACAATTACTTCACAGCTCCAGGGTCCCAGGTTCGATTCCGGCTTGGGTCACTGTCTGTGTGGAGTCTGCACATCCTCCCCGTGTGTGCGTGGGTTTCCTCCGGGTGCTCCGGTTTCCTCCCACAGTCCAAAGATGTGCACGTTAGGTGGATTGGCCATGATAAATTGCCCTTAGTGTCCAAAATTGCCCTTAGTGTTGGGTGGGGTTACTGGGTTATGGGGATAAGGTGGAGGTGTTGACCTTGGGTAGGGTGCTCTTTCCAAGAGCCGGTGCAGACTCAATGGGCCGAATGGCCTCCTTCTGCACTGTAAATTCTATGATTAACGACTACCACTTGGGCTCTTCAGCGGCTGTTGATGGCCTCGATGATGCCCTCCCGAAGCAGCCGCTGGACATCAGACCTGATGAAGGCCCTGTCCTGGGTGCAGTACCGTCTGCTCCTGGTGGCGACGGGTTTGCAATGCGGGGTTAGATTGGCAGAGAGGGAAGGCGGATCGACTTTTAGGGTCGCGAGGCCGCACACAGTGAGGGGTGGTAGGGGCCCGCCGAATTTGAGGGTTAGGTTCTGGAGATTGCACTGGAAGTCCAGGCCTAGGAGCAGGGCAGTGCAGAGGTTAGGAGGACGTAGAGGTGGAAGCCGCTGAAGTCTACACCCTGGACCGTGAGTGTGACCGTACAGTACCATCGGATCGTGATGGAATGGGATCCGGAGGCCAGGGAAATTCTTTGATAGGCGGGGTGTATCGCGAGGGAGCAGCGCCTTACCGTATCCGGGTGTATGAAGCTTTCGGTGCTCCCGGAGTCCAGCAAGCAGGAGGTCACTTGGCCGTTGATTTTCACACTGGTCGATGCGGTGGCCAGGTTGTGCGGACGAGACTGGTCGATCGTTACTGAGGCGAGTCGTGGTCGGTCGTCACTGACATAGGATGATGGGGAGCCTGGGGGGCCCAGGTCCTGGAATGCTGCCGGTGTCCATGTCCCATGGGGGAGACAAAATGGCGGTGCCTGAAGATCCTGCGGGGGCCAAAATGGTGGCGCCCATGGGCCGCATGTGGACTGGGGGGGAGAAGATGGCAGCGCCCACTGGCCGCGCATGGTCCGGGAAAGTGAAGATGGTGGCGCCCAGTGGCCGAGCATGGTCTGGGGAAATGCAGATGGCGGCGCTCATTGTGTGCAGACTAGAGGGCTGGGGGCGATAGCGGCAACTGCGCGGGCCCAAAGTGCCCCTTTTTGCTGCAAGCCTTGCAAAGGGCAGTGCGGGCCGGGCAGCGATGGCGAGGATGCTTCTGCTGGCCGCAGAAGTAATATCGGGGACCCCCGGGATGTGCGGGCTGTCGTGTGGCGCAGGCGTACTGGCTGGGTAAGGCCCCCGCTGGGGCGGGGGTCTGTGGAGTCGACGAGGGGTAGGAGGGGTAGGCCGCGCGGCTGGCGGGGTAGGCCTGAATGTTACGTGAGGCAACCGTCATGGAGAGTGCTAGCTTCTTTGTCTCAGCTAGGTCGAGCGTGGCCCCTTCTAGCAGTCTCTGGCGTATGAGGTCAGACCCAATCCCCGTTACGAACGCATCGCGCAAAAGAATGTTGGAATGTTCGGTGGCCGTAACGGCCTGACAGTCACAGTCCTGGACGAGTGGGACTAGGGCCTGCCAGAAGTCTTCTATGGACTCACCAGGGAGATGAGAGTGAGTGGCGACTACGTGCCTGGCGAAGAACGTGTTCGTTTTCTGTGCGTAGTTTTCTCTGAGGAGTGCCATGGCGTCGGCATAATTCGGGGCATCCTGGATCAGCGGAAACACGTTGGAGCTCAACCTTGAGTACAAGATCTGTATCTTCTGAGCCTCCGGAACAAGGGTGGTCACTGAGTTGATGTTGGCCTCAAAGCAAGCTAGCCAGTGATTGAAGTCCTTTTTGGAGTCGCTTGATTGCGGATCCAGCTGCAGGCGATGTGGTTTGATTCAGAGGTCCATGTTTTAGAAAATCTTATAGCAATAAATTGAAGCATGATCAATTGGACAAAGACGATAGTTGAATCCAACAGAGGCTTTAGTGCTATAAGATGTGTGGCCTCCCACAGCAGCTGGCGAAACGGCTGCTAGCTGGAGGACACGCATATTTATACAGCAGGCAGAGACTACTCCCGCCCCAGCGGGGGCCGTACCCAGCCAGTACGCCTGCGCCACACGACAGCCCGCGCATCCCGGGTCCCCAATATTACTTCTGCGGCCAGCAGAAGCACCCTCACCAATGCTGCCCGGCCCGCGCTGCCCTTTGCAAGGCTTGCAGCAAAAAGGGGTACTTCGCCACGGTGTGGCGCGGTAGTACAGGTCCTACCGTACGTCACCTAATACAGGTGCAACAGTGGTTTACCACAAGTATGCTGGTGAGTGTTGCTGTGAGTCCAACAGGAGGAAAGATGGCAGAGGCTGGGTCGTCGGGTAGGGCTGCTCCCATCACGGTTGAGACACTGACCGAGGTGGTGTCGGGGGAGTTGAAAGGCTGTTCGCTAAGCATTTAGAGGAGCTTCGGAGGAAGATGATGAATTTGTTCGAGAGTGGGTGGTGGTGGCACTTTCTCCGATAAAGGTCGCATTAACGCAGATGTCAGTCAACGTGTGGGAGCAAAGAGAGAAGATGAAGGAATGGAGGAGGCATTGACGCAACATAGCGACCAGTTCACCTCAATGAGTGAGGAGGGCGGAGGTCAATAAAGTTCTAAGAGCCAAGGTGGAGGACCTGGAGAACAGATTGGGGAGATAGAATTTGAGGATCGTGGGTCTGCCCGAGAGAGTGGAGGGCTCGAAGCCGATCGAGTATTTTGCGGATATGTTCACCAAGTTGATGGGGTGAAGGGAAGAGCCCTCCCTCTATGAACTGGACAGGGCATAGTCTGCTCCCACAGCAACCACATGAAGGAGAAGGTTTTGAGTTGGACGAAGCAGAAGCGGGAGGGACGTAAAGTGGGAAGGTGTAGGTTTACTTATATACCAAGACCTGATGGCGGAGATGGCGAGAAGACGGGTGGACTTTGGACAGGTGAAGGCGGCATTGAACAGCAGCGGAGTGAAATTCGGAGTGGTCGACCTGTGAAGCTGAGAGTGACTCACAATCCGAAGGACCTTTATTTTCAGACGGTGAAGGCAGTGGAGGTGTTCGTTATGGCTGATGGTGTGGACTGGGTTTTTTACTCTCAATGTTTTTTTTTACATGCGTATTGTTTCTTTTTATGGATGTGTTTTTCTTTGTTTAGGGGATGTGCTCTCCCCACTCTGGCGGTATGGTTGCCGGGGGGGGGTTAGAATTGGCTATTGGCGGGAGTGTGGGTGGGGGGGTTGGAGGGTTTCTGGGCATGAGGGGCCAGGTTGCTGAGGGTGTGGTGAGGAGGAGAGGGGGCACTGGCAGGGGTTACTGCGCTAGCTAACAAAGGTTTGCTAGTGAACGGGAGTGTGGTGGAGGGAGGTGCGGCAGTCGTTGGAGGGTGGCCGGGCAGGTTTTGATGGATCAGGGAGATGTGAATGATGGGGGAGGGGTTTGATACTAGGTGAGGTGCTTGCAAGGGGAAGTGGATGGGGCATTCTAGGAAGGGGATGGGGGTCGACAGTAACTGAAGGATGGGGCGGATCTGGCCGGACAGGCTGGGCATGGGGTAATGGTGATGGTAGTTAGGAGGGCTGTGAGAGCCCCACAGTCAGAATGGTGATGTGGAACGTGAGGGGGTTCGGTGTCCAGTGAAGAGAGCGAGGATTTGCAGCATTTGAAGAGATTGGGGGTGGCAATTTTGGTAAGCAAGCGGGTGAGGTTCCAGATGGAGAAGGCAGTGGGGATCCGGGGTCAGGTACGTGATCGTAACGGTTGCATTGGAGGGGAGGTTGTTGGTGTTGGTAAGCATAAATATACCCGCAATTGGGATGATGCGCAGTTCGTAAAGAAAATGTTGGCTGCAAGCCTAGATTTGGATACCCATTAGTTGGTTTTTGGGGGGGATTGGAACACAGTGCTGGAGTCGAGGGTGGACAGGTCCTAGCTGTGCTCGCTAACCCTAATGGGGGAGGTGGGGGGCGAAGGTGTTGGCAGGGCTTATGAGGGAGATGTTTTTTTTAAAATTTAGATTGCCCAATTATTTTTTTCCAAATAAGGGCCAATTCAGTGTGGCCAATTCACCTACCCTGCACATCTTTGGGATGTGCGGGTGCGACTCACATAGTCACGGGGAGAATGTGCAAACTCTACACGGAGAGTGACCCAGAGCCGCAATTGTACCCGGGTCCCCGGCACCATGAGGCAGCAGTGCTAACCACTACATCATCGTGCTGCCTGGGCAATTGGGGGTGGGGGGATGGAAGTTGACCCATGGAGATTTCTACACCCGAGGGATTGGAATTATTCATTTTTCTCCGTGATGTACAAGATGTTCTCAAGGATTGACTTTTTTGTGGTGGGGAAGGCGCTAGCTGTTGGCTGGAGTTAAGAGGGCAGAGTATTCGGCAATTGTGATCTTGGATCACGCCCCACGATGAATGGATTTGATACTGGAGAAGAGGTTAGCCCAGAAGTTGGGGTGGAGGATGGATGTGGGGTTGTTGGTGGACTGGAATTTCTGTGATAAGATAGGGAAGGTAATCGAGACGTATGTGTGGTTCAATTGTACAGGGGAGGTCTCGCTGTCGGTGGTTTAGGAGGCCCTGAAGGCAGTGGTGAGGGGGGACGTGATCTTCTTTAAGTTTAAGGTGGATAGGGAGGAGAGGGAGGAACGTGAAAGATTGTTAGAAGCGATTTTGGAAGTGGATGGAAGGAATGCACGAGCCTCGGATATGAGGCTCTTGGCAAAGAGGAAGGAATTGCAGGCGAGGCTCGACCTGCTGTCCATGGGGAAAGTGGTGCATCAGTTGAGAAGGACAAGGGGGGCAATCCATTAGTACAGGGAGAAGGTGGTTTATATGTTGGTAGGTCAGCTTCATAGTGAGGCTGTGGCGAGGGAGATAGTTCATGTTCGGGATGCCGATCAGGAGAAATCATGGATTTGAACTGGGGAGGAAGGATGTGAGGTTCCGGGGATGGGAGGAGAGGGGGAGATGAAAGATTTGTTTCTGGGAGGCCGGTTTGCGAGTTTGGAGGAACTGAATGAGAAGTTTGGGTTGGCGCAGGAGGAAGAGTCTATAATAATAATCTTGATTGTCACAAGTAGGATTACATTGGGAATTTGGCTGGTTCTCGGGGTATAAATTGAATATGGGTAAAAGTGAGGTCTTTGTTATCCAGGAGTGGGAGCAAGAGAGGAGGCTGGGGGAGATGGCGTTTAAAGTGGTGGGAGGGAGTTTTCGATACTTGGGAATTCAGGTGGCACGGGGTTGGGAGCAGTTACATAAATTAAATCTGGCCCAGTTAGTTGAGCAAATGAAGGAGGACTTTCGGAGGTGGGAGATGTTCCTGCTGTCACTGGTGGGGAAGGCACAGACCGTAAAGATGATGGTTCTCCCACGATTATTGTTTATTTTCCAGTGTCTCCCTATTTTTATTCCCAAAGCTTTTTTGAAGAGGGTCAATGCAGTGATCTCTGGGTTTGTATGTGTAATGAACTCCAATTGGCTTTATTGGTTGGCCAATTGGAGTATGAGCTCCCTCAATGATAGCTCATTGAGGGGGCCCTTATAAGCACCTGTGTAGGTTTTGTGAGCCAGTCTTAAGTTGACTGGACTGTTAGCAGCACTGTTGTAGCTGCTCCTGTAATATGGTTATTGTAAATAAATATTGGTGTGGTGACGGAACTCCTGCTTCCCATGGATTACTACAGTGGCGACGAGGTAAACTAAGAATTTTGCGGAGACCAGCGGCCGCACTCGGAGGGTAAGCCTTGCCATTTTAAAAATGCTGTTTTTTGGGAGGTTAGAGGCATTCGACCTGGCTATTGAGGACTGGCCTCAGTATGTGGAGAGAATGTGTTACTTCTTCCGGGCAAATAATATACTGACGGACGAAAGGAGATGGCTTATCCTGCTGTCGGCGTGCGGACCCTCAGCTTTCGCCATTATACGTAGTCTGCCTTATCCCGATGCGCCGGACACAAAAACTTTCCAAGAAGTAATGGGATTGGTGAAAGAGCACTACGACCCAAAGCAACCCCTCATTTTGCGTAGGTACAGATTCTACACAGCGAAGCGGGAAGACAGGGAGTCGGTCAAGAATTTCTTGACCCGCCAGAAAAGGCTGGCGGAAAAATGTGAGTTCAGCCTGACGCTGAATGAAATGCTTCGGGACCAGTTAGTGTGTGGTATAAACGACCTCACAATACAGAAATGCCTGTTGGCGGAAACGGAGCTAGACTGCAGGCAGGCGTTACAGCTCGCACTGTCCCTAGAAAAGGCAGCAAGTGGGGCGCAGGAACTGCAGGGCACGCCAATGGAGGTAGATACCTGTGAGAGGGACTACCACAACGGGTCCTGCTACCAGATAGCCGCTCTCAGGAAAAGCCTGAGGAATAGAGGGGAAAAAGGAAAACCCCAGAACTGTCCCCAAGTCTGCCAGGACTAACTGGAGACAGAGGGAAGTACTGGCTGAGGCTCCCCCAACAGAGAAGGACCGTTTCTGGCACCAGACAGAGTGGGGTAACAACGACAGAAACCCTAGAAGGAGGTGGCAAAAGTGGAATAGCAGGTGGGGACGCAGGGAAGTACACAACCTAGATAGACACTCCATCCTCCTCCGAAGGGGAACAATTATATAATATTACAACAAAGAAAGCAGAACCCATTAGGATTACCCCACGGGTGAACGGGCAGCCGACAATAATGGAAATAGACACGGGTGCGGCTGTATCAGTAATGGGAGTGGCAGCATTTAGAAAAATCAAAGATGGACTCCAGCCACTAACCCAAACAAAAACATCGACGAAACTTAAAACCTACACGGGGGAACCCCTGGAAGTTCTAGGCATGACTCATGTACCCGTGGAATATGAGAAACAATTGCTCAGATTACCGTTGACGAAATAGAAAGGTTACGGCGCGACGGCATTATCAGACCAGTACAGTTTTCGGAATGGGCAGCGCCGGTGGTACCAATTTTGAAGCCAGACGGCTCGATACGTCTCTGTGGAGATTTCAAACAGACGGTAAACAAATACGCACTGCTGGACAAATACCCAATCCCGAAAATAGACAACCTATATGCCAAATTGGCAGGTGGGCTTTTGTTCACGAAACTGGACATGAGCCACGCCTACCTGCGGTTAAAACTGGACAAGGACTCCCAGACGTTCGCTACGATCAACACCCTGAAGGGCCTTTTTCGTTATACTAGGCTACCTTTCGGAGTGTCATCAGCCTGCGCTATATTCCAGCGTATGATGGAAAATATTCTGCAGGGACTACCGCAGGTGGCGATTTATTTGGACGTTGTCTTAATCACGGGTAGGACAAACAGGGAACACTTAAGGAACCTGGAGGAAGTCCTCGGGCGTTTTGCAAAGGCAGGCGTACGGCTAAAAAGGGAAAAATGTGTTTTTATGGCACCACAAGTGACGTACCTGGGATATAAAGTAGACGAGTCAGGCTTACACCCATTAGAAGACAGAGTAAGGGCAATAAAAGTAGCCCCAGCTCCCACCACGGTCCAGGAGTTACGATCATTTCTAGGGTTGGTAACCTATTATGGAAAATTTATTGAAAATAGGGCGTCCATCCTAGAACCCCTCCACCAGCTACTAAAAAAGGGGCAAGAATGGAAATGGTCCGCCCGCCAAAACCGAGCATTTAGGGACATTAAGGAACAGCTGTCATCCGAAAATGTCCTAGAGCATTATGACCCAAGGAAGGAGTTGGTGGTCAATTGTGATGCATCCCCTTACGGGGTAGGAGCAGTCTTAGCCCATAGAGGAAGGAATGGGGAAGAATGGCCAATAGCCTATGCTTTGAGGACCTTGGCGATGGCTGAGAGGAAGTACGCCCAAATCGAGAAGGAAGGACTGGCGGTGATATTTGCAGTAAAAAAATTTGACCAGTATCTGTATGGGCAGAAATTCACCATAGCGACGGACCATAAGCCGTTATTAGGGTTATTAAAAGAAGACAAGTCAATACCCCCGATTGCATCAGCTAGAATCCAACGCTGGGCGTTGCTACTGGCGGCGTATAGATACGTTCTGGAGCACAGACCGGGAACGCGTGTAGCAAATGCAGATGCTTTGAGCAGACTTCCCCTCCCGGACACTCCGCCGCAAATACCAAAAGTAGAGGAGACAGTAATGACTCTAAATTTTTTGGACACCCTACCAGTGGACGCACAACATATTCGGTTGTGGACGCAAAAAGACCCAGTTTTAGCCAAAATTACGCATTTACTGCTAACAGGAGAACTGGAAAGACCAGTGGAGCCCCAGATGCACCCATACTGGAGCAGAAGGGACAAAATAACCGTTGAAGACGGTATCCTATTATGGGGAGCCCGGGTAATAGTCCCAGCTCAGGGCCATCAGGCAATCTTAACCGTGTTACATCACGGACACCCAGGGGTGTCTAAAATGAAGATGCTAGCTCGAAGCTACGTTTGGTGGCCAGGTTTGGACACAGACATAGCAGCCTTGGTACGTCGGTGCCAGGAGTGCCAACAGGGGCAAAGAGTGCCACCAGCAGCGCCATTGCACCCGTGGGAATGGCCAGGCAGACCGTGGACCCGCCTGCATATTGACCACGCTGGCCCTTTCATGGGCTCAATGTTTTTGGTGATAGTGGACGCCCACTCCAAATGGTTGGACGTCCACCGGGTAAACGCGGCAAGCACAGCATCGACAATCGATTTGCAACACATGGACTTCCGGAGGTATTGGTGTCGGACAACGGAACGGCATTCACAAGTGGGGAATTTGGAAAATTCCTGAAGGAAAACGGAGTCCGTCACATCAAAACGGCCCCTTACCATCCAGCGACCAACGGCCTGGCAGAGAGAGCGGTCCAGACACTTAAAGCGGGACTCAAGAAGCAGCCGGCAGCGTCAATGGACACAAAACTCTCCCGCTGGCTGTTTTGATTACAGGACCACACCGCATTCCACAACGGGCATACCGCCAGCTGAACTCTTAATGGGAAGGCGGCTGCGAACGAGGCTGAGTCTCCTTTTCCCAAATTTAACGGGGAAAGTGGAGAAACAACAGGAGGCCCAACGCAGGGGGCATGATAATAGTCGGCAGCAGAGACATTTCCAGGTGGGGGCACCGGTTTGGGTCAAGAATTATGGGAATGGACCAGCGTGGGTCAAAGGCACGGTAGAGTCCCAAATAGGGCCCCTATCCTATGAGGTTGCGATAGGAGGTAAGGTGCTGAAGAAACACCTAGACCAAATAAGGGCAGCGGAACCACACCTGGAGGCAGGCGAAGCAGGACCGCCTCAAGCTGGGATAGCCCAGACAGAAAGGATACCCGATCCCCAGCCCCGAGCAATTTCTCCAGACCCCGTCATCCAGTCGTCAGAGGCGGAGATGGACACGTTCGACGAGGCCGCTGCGACACCTCTCCCCGAGGAGGAGAAAGAACAACTTCCAAGGAGGTCGTCCAGGAAAAGGCGGGCACCTATAAGGTACACCCCGCACGCTTCGGAGAACGACCCGGCGGACGACACAAAGGTGACAGACCCAGACATGAGGAGCAGGAAGAAGCTCAAAGGAATGCCTGCTGGCAGGAATTCCTCGGACCTTGGGGGGGAGGGGTGTAATGACCTCCAATTAGCATTATTGGTTGGCCAATTGGAGTATGAGCTCCCTCAATGATAGCTCATTGAGGGGGCCCTTATAAGCACCTGTGTAGGCTTTGTGAGCCAGTCTTAAGTTGACTGGGCTGCTAGCAGCACTGTTTGTAGCTGCTCCTGTAATATCGTTATTGTAAATAAATATTGGTGTGACGGAACTCCTGCCTTCCGTGGATTACTACAGTATGTGTGGGTAAAACCTCGTGAGTAAGGAAGGTGTTGTTGGAGTGGAGCCAAGGGGATGGGGGACTGGCCTTACCGAACCTTTGGAATTATTATTGGGCTGCAAATATAGCTATGATTAGGAAGTGGGTAGTGGGGGAGGGGTCGGTATGGGAGTGGGTGCAGCCGGTATCATGTAGAGGCACAAGCTTAGGGGCACTGGTAATGGCATCGCTGCCATTCTCACCGGCTCAGTACTCCTCAAGCCCAGTGGTGGTGGCAGCTCTGAGGGTTTGGGGGCAGTGGTGGAAGCATATGGGAGTGGAGGGAGTATCGGTGTGTGCTCCAATTTGTGGGAACCACCAATTTGTGCTGGGGAGATTGGATGGGAGGTTTCGGAGATGGCAGTGCGCAAAGATTCAGAGGCTGGGGGACCTGTTTATTGATGGGAGCTTTCCTTGTTTGGAGGATCTGGAGGAGGAGTTTGAACTGCTGGGAGGGAATGGGTTTCGTTCTCTGCAGGTGAGGGACTTTGTACGGAGGCAGGTCTCAACCTTTCTGCTTCTACTGCCACAGGGGATACAGGATAAGATAGTTTCAAAAACGGGGGTTGGGGAGGAAATTTTGAAAGAACTTATCGAGTGGGAGGGAACCCAGAAAGGGGAGGTAAAGCGTAAATTGGAGGATGAGTTGGGCAAGGAACTAGAGGCAGGTCTTTGTGAGGAAGTTCTGAGTAGAGTCAACTCGCCTTCATCATGTGCCAGGCTCAGCCTGATACAATTCAGGGTGGTCCACTGGGCACACATGACGGTGGTCTGGATGAGCAGGGGTGAAGGACAGGTGTGGGCGGTTTGTGGGAGGGCCCGCAAACCATGTCCGCATGTTTTGGGTATGGGATTTGCCGATGGCATATCCACGGCTTTAAAGACAAGGATAGCACGTAGTCCAGAGGTGGGGTTTTTTTGTGTTTCGTAAGATCCGGGAGTTCAGGTGGCGAGAGAGGCTGACGTTTTGGCCTTGGTAGCCCCAAAATGGATCTTATTGGTGTGGAGGGACTCGGAGTCCCCAAAACTGGGGGTATGGGTTAGCAACATGGCCAGGTTTCTTAGGCTTGAGAAAGTCAAGTTCACCCTCAGAGGATCAATGTTAAGGTTCGTCCGGAGGTGGCAGCCGTTTATCGACTTCTTCGGGGAAAACAAAACTGTTAGCAGATATCATAAGGGGGGGGCGGTTAGGAAATGAGGGGGGTAGGGAGAGATAGTTTAGTTTAAGCGAGACCAGCGAGTGGAGGAGCAGGGACTGGGGAGTGGTGTGTGTACGCCATGTTGGCTGGGTATGGTTGTTGGGGGGGGGGGGGGGGGGGGGGTTATTTACTGAGTTATGTTTACATTTGTAATTGTTGTTATAAAATCATAAAAGCCTTCTTAAAATGTTTTTTTTTTTAAAAACAAGTAGGATTACATTTACTGTGAAAAGCCCCTAGTCGCCATATTCCGGCACTGGATCGGGTACACAGAGGGAGAATTCATAATGTCCAAATTACCTACCAGCACATCTTTTGGGAGGAGAATGTGCAGACTCCACACAGACACTGACCCAAGCCAAGAATCGAACCTGGGACCCTGGAGCTGTAAAGCAACAGTGCTACCCACTGTGCTACCGTGCTGCTTTCCGGTACATGCAGATGTGGGACTTTGCCAATGTTTCCCTGACCTTCCCAATAGTGGCTGCCTCTTCGTTGTTGGAGGGGATGTTGTTGGCGGGTGGATCACCTCGGCGATTTATGGGAGGATTTTGGAGGAGGATAAGGTGTCCATAGAGGGGGTTAATACGAAGTGGCAGGAAGAGCTGGGGGTGGCATTGGAGGAGGAATTGTGGTGTGAGGCTATGGAGGGTGAATACCTCAACTTCGTGTGTGAGGCTGGGGCTGATGCAGCTTAAGGTGGTGTACAGTGCGCACCTGACAAAGTCAAGCATGAGCTGTCTGTTTGAGGGGAAGGAGGACATTTGTGAGTCATGTGGAAAGGGTCCTGTGAATCATTTAAAAAGAATAAATTTAGAGTATCCAACCCTTTAGGGTCAATTTAGGGTGGCCAATACACCTACCCTTCACATTTTTTGGGGTTGTGGCGATGAGACCCACGCAGATGCGGGAAGAATGTATAAACTCCACATGGACAGTGACCCCGGGCCGGGATCAAACCCGGGTCCTCAGTACCGTGAAGCAGTAGTGCTAATCACGTGACACCGAGCTTCCCCGGGTCCTACGAATCATGTGCATATGTTTTGGTCCTGTCCGAAGCTGGAACGGTTTTGGAGGCCGGTTTTCGATACCATTCTGGGTGTTTTACATGTAGATGTGGTGTCCGATCACCTAGAATCACCTGGACCGGCCGGAGCTGCAGACGGGTGTAGGGGCAGATGTCTCAGCCGTCACATTTCTGATTATTCACAGGTGTGTCAGGTCAGCTTCTCCACCCTGTGCCTTGGCATGGCAGGCATACCTGCTCAAGATCTTAGCCCTGGAGAAGGTGAATTTTGCCATAAGGGTGAGGGGAGTGATCGGTTCCAGAAAAGTTGGGATTTGTTTATTCTGCATTTTGTCAAGCTGGTTACCGTTGACTGCTGAGGGGGGCGGGGTTGGGGGGGGGGGGGGGATGGTGGGTGGAGGAACGGGAGGTCTGGGTGGATGAGGAGTTTAATATGTTGGGTGGGTTTGTTTTGTTGTACAATGTAAAAAGTTGAAAATTTGGAATAAAAATACTTGTAAAGAAATTTCAACTTAATTATAGATTATTTGCGACTATTTTTGAGAACAAAATTTTAAAAGCGAACAAAAATAATTCATTCCCAACTGGCAAATAGAGAATAGTTCTCATGAAGTTAGCAAATGTCCTTTATTAGACAAAAAACTGCACTGCAGGTTTTAGGGAAGCGAGGGTTATGGAAAACATAGCCTCATGTCATAGGCTTAAAACAAGAACTGGCCTTGTGTTTTCACCTTTCTGCAGGCAATGTCAGCTGTTTTCAAACTATTGATAAGTTTTTTTTTTAATGTAAATTTAGAATATCCAATTTTTTTTCAATTAAGGGGCAATTCAGTGTGGTCAATACTCCTAACCTGCACATGTTTGATTTGTGGGAGGGCCAGCACGGTGGCACAGTAATTAGCACTGATGCCTTACGGCACCGAGGTTCCAGGTTCGATCCCAGCTCTGGCTCACCGTCCATGCGGACTTTGCACATTCTCCCCACGTTTGTGTGGGTTTGCCCCCACACCCCAAAGATGTGCAAGGTAGGTGGATTGGCCACGCTAAATTGTCCCTTGATTGGAAAAAAATGAATTGGGTACTCTAATTTTTTTTTTAATCTTTGGGTTGTGGGGTCAAACTCACGCAGACATGGGGAGAATATTCAAACTCCACACGGACAGTGACCTAGAGCCGGGATTGAACCTGGGACCTCGGCACCGTGAGGCAGCAAGTGCTAACCATTGCGCCCCCGTGCCATCCTACTGTTGATATGTTTTACCAGTTTTCTAAGGTTTCCACCGGGCCTCTCTCACCATAAAATTCTACCCCCCCCACACCACCAGAAGCCCCCACCTCAGAGTTTATTTGCCCTTCCAAGGCCTACATTTAGTGGGGCCTCTGCTTCATTTTACCACCCCACACCACCAGAACCAACCTCTTCCCCCACCACCCTTTCTCCCTACCTCTGGGAACACCCATCCCCCCACCCCATGCAATCTTGTGCAATAAAATAACTTAATTGGAAGGGACTAATTTCTGAGGAAATTTTCAACTTTTTACATTGTACAACAAAACAAACCCACCCAACATATTAAACTCCTCATCCACCCAGACCTCCCGTTCCTCCACCCCCCCCCACCCCCCCCCCCCACCCCCCCCACCCCACCCCCCCCCCCAACCCCCCCACCCCACACCCCCCACCCCCCCCCACCCCCCACCCCCCCCCCCCCCACCCCCCACCACCACCCCCCCCCCCCCCCACCAGCCCCCCCACAGGTGATCGGACACCACATCTAGGTGATCGGACACCACATCTACATGTAAAACACCCAGAATGGTGTTGAAAAACCGTCTCCAAAACCATTCCAGCTTCGGACAGGACCAAAACATATGCACATGATTCGTAGGACCCGGGGAAGCTCGGTGTCACGTGATTAGCACTACTGCTTCACGGTACTGAGGACCCGGGTTTGATCCCGGCCCGGGGTCACTGTCCATGTGGAGTTTATACATTCTCCCCGCATCTGCGTGGGTCTCATCGCTACAACCCCAAAAAATGTGAAGGGTAGGTGTATTGGCCACCCTAAATTGACCCGAAAGGGTTGGATACTCTAAATTTATTCTTTTTAAATGATTCACAGGACCCTTTCCACAGGACTCACAAATGTCCTCCTTCCCCTCAAACAGACAGCTCATGCTTGACTTTGTCAGGTGCGCACTGTACACCACCTTAAGCTGCATCAGCCCCAGCCTCACACACGAAGTTGAGGTATTCACCCTCCATAGCCTCACACCACAATTCCTCCTCCAATGCTATTTAAATAAGCTGTTGCCAGATATTAGCTGGGCCCTATTAATACCAATGTGCAAACAAAAATGTTTAAGAACATTTAACAATCAAATGTGAATCAATTGTCTGTCTTTTATTTTTGAACTCGTACAAATAGTCACACCCCATACCCATACCCAAAGATGTGGAGGCTTTAGAACAGATTTACCAGGATGTTGCCTAGTGTTGAGGGTATTAGTTATGAGGAAAGGTTGAATAAACTTGGTTTGTTCTCACTGGAACAAAGGAGGTTAAGGGGCGATCTGATAGACGTCTGCAAAATTATGAGGGGCATAGACAGAGTGAATAGTCAGAGACTTTTTCCCAGGGTAGAAGGTCAATTACGAGGGGGCATAGGTTTAAGGTGCGAGGGGCAAGGTTTAGAGGAGATGTACGAGGCAAGTGTTTTACACAGAGGGTAGTGGGTGCCTGGAACTGGCTGCCGGAGGGGATGGTGGAAGCAGAGACGATAGTGACATTTAAGGAGCATCTTAATAAATACATGAATAGGATGGAAGTAGAGGGATACAGACCCCGGAAGTATAGAAGATTTTAGTTTCGACGGGATGCATGGTCAGCGCAGGCTTGGAGGGCCGAAGGGCCTGTTCCTGTGCTGCACTTTTCTTTGTTCCTTGTTTGTTCATTCATTCACTTATTCACAATCTGACACAGATACACAGGTAAACATACACTGGGAATACACAACACTCATAAAAAGCTTGCGACCTAGCACCGAGTACAAGATTAAAGTGTATGTGCAGTTGTCTGACACCCAAACTCAGTTTTTTCTGTTTCTCCAGCTACCAGTTAATGCAGTAATCAGATGTACAGTGAATACAATCTCCTCTCACCAGGACTTTAATCACTGGTGCTTCAATCATTAATGTTAAACAAGAGTGTGTGCCTTGAATGTAACACTAACTGGTGACTATACCAATCATTATTTTTCTCTGAAATATACCTAGTCATTGCTGCCTTCCTGAACAATTACTGTGGCGATATGAGAGGCAGACAGATCCAGCAAGATCCACTTCCACACATTCTAATGGTTTGGGTTGGCAGGTCTGATTTTGCAGAACTTTTATCCGCTTTCTCTACCAATGGGAGGAAGACTTTCAGGATCCATCAATGAGATCAATATTGTGAACAAAACATGACCAAATGTTTTGCTAAATTGAGAGAGGGATGAGCAGTGAGTGCAAAGTGATTTAGTGCAATGGGCTCTCCTGAGACAATCCAGTAGGATACATTCCTAGTGGAGAGATCTGGCTAAAATCAGCAGGAGCAATCAGAAGGGAGGATAGTTTTTAAAATATCATGGTTTTGATTCAGTGAGTGTTGATACATTCAGAAAGAAGTGCTACACTTTTTGTAGTATATGTGTAACTCTTGAGCAGATGAAACCACATTCTTACAAATGCAAACAGGACTAAAGACAGTGGACACCCCTGTCTCGTGCCCCTATTCAGCGGAAAATAACAAGAGTTCAGGACATTCGTACAAACAGTGAGGCTTATACGGTAGGCAAATCCACAAAATAAATTTGTGGCCAAAGCCGAACCTCCCTCTCAAACAGATGCTCCACCTCCACTCTATCAAATGCCTTTTCTGCATCCAGAGCCACAATCATCTGCGGTTCAGGCACCAAGAAGGGGGAAAGGACACCATTTAACAGATGACGGACATTGGCCGACACTTGTAGACACTTAACAAAGCCTGTCTAATCCTCCGAGATTACCTCTGGGAGTCATGACTCCAGCCGCAACACCTTGGAAGGTAACTTGACATCCGTGTTCAAGAGTGAGAGCGGTTGGTATGACCCACACTCTGTTTGGGTCTTTTTCCTTCTTGAGAATCAAGGAGATAGCAGCTAGTGTGAGGGTAAAAGGCAACGGAGGAATCATTAAACACGTCCAGAATTAAAGGCACCAGCTGCTCCAAGAACTTCTTATAGAATTCAATCGGAAAGTTATATGAACCAGCGGCTTTGACAGTGTGCATCAAATCAATGCATTTTATAATTTCATTTGGATTTGTTTATTGTCACGTGCACTAAGGTATAGTGAAAAGCATTCTACTGCATACAGCTCAGACAGATCATTCCATGCATGAAAAGAAAATACCCAGGGTAAACATAAAATATATTATGTAACTGTTGCTTCACAACGCCAGGGTCCCAGGTTCGATTTCTGGCTTGGGTCACTGTCTGTGCAGAGTCTGTATGTTCTTCCTGTGTCTGTGTGTGTTTCCTCCGGGTGCTCCGGTTTCCTCCCACAAGTCCCGAAAGACGTGCTGTTAGGTGAATTGAACATTCTGAATTCTCCCTCTGTGTACCCGAACAGGTGCCGGAATGTGGCGAATAGGGGATTTTCAGAGTAACTTCATTGCAGTGTTAGTGTAAGCCTACTTGTGACAATAAAGATCATTATAAATACATAGATACAGGCATTGGGTAAAGTATACAGGAGCGTAGCACTACTCAGAAGAGAATACGTGTGAAGAGATCAGACCAGTCCATAAGAGTAACATTTAGAAGTCTGGCAACAGCTGGGAGAAACTGATTTTGAATCTGTTCGTGCATGTTCTCAGACTTTTGTATCTCCTGCCCAATGGAAGATGTTGGAAGAGTAAATAAGCCGAGTGGGAGGGGGTCTTTGATTATGCTCTCCGCTTTCCCAAGACAGCGGGAGGTGTAGACAGAGTCAATGGATGGGAGACAGCTTCATGTGATGGACTGGGTGGTGTTCACAACTCTGTAGATTCTTACGGTTTTGGCTGGGTTTAACGGGGTTCCAACTCATCGCTCCTCTCTACCTCCAAAGCTGGGATGGATGGGCTATCCAAAAAGCCAGTCATGACCCATCCCTCCGCCGGAGGCTCTGATCTATAAAGACCACAATAGAAAGAATCAAATGCCGCATTAATCTAAGGAGTGGAGAAACCAGGCTACCGCTCGAATTGCGTATTTGTATGATTTCCTTGGAGGCCGCTTGCCGCTTAAGTTGGTGAGACAAAGGGCGACTAGCTTTCTCCCCATATTCATAAAATTTGCCCCTTGAGCATCGCAGCTGGCCTACCGCTCAGCTTGTCAAAAGTAGCTCGAATTGTGTTTGCAGCTTTTTCCTACTTGCCAGGGTAGGGTGAAGTGAGGACTGGTGGTCCAGATCAAGAATGGAGTCCACCAGCCCCTCCTGCTCCACTCTCGTTGTCTTTACCAAATTTGGAGTATTGTGAGCAGTTCTGGGTCCCGTATCTAAGGAAGGATGTGCTGGCCTTGGAAAGGGTCCACAGGAGGTTCACAAGAATGATCCCTGGAATCGAGAGCTTCTAGTATGAGGAACGGTTGAGGACTTTGTGTCTGTACTCATTGGAGTTTAGAAGGATGAGGTGGAATCTTATTGAAACTTACAGGATACTGTGAGGCCTGGATAGAGTGGACGTGGAGAGGATGTTTCCACTTGTAGGAAAAACTAGAACCAGAGAACACAATCTCAGACCAAAGGGACGATACTTTAAAATAGAAATGAGGAGGAATTTCTTCAGCCAGAGAGTGGTGAATCTGTGGAACTCTTTGCCGCAGAAGGCTGCAGAGGCCAAATCACGGAGTGTCTTTAAGACAGAGATAGATAGGTTCTTGATTAATATGGGGATCAAGGGTTATGGGGAGAAGGCAGGAGAATGGGGATGAAAAAATATCAGCCAGGATTGAATGGCAGAGCAGACTCGATGGGCCGAGTGGCCTAATTCTGCTCCTATATCTTATGGTCTTATGGTTTATGGTCTTATGGTTACAAACAACAAAATACCAAATCCCCATAAACCTTGTGCTCCAAAAGCTATTTAATATCATAACAAACAATTGTATCAGAACCCCGCATAGAACGGAACCCCAAATCTAAACCAGAACAATTCAACCCCACCAAGAATAAGAAAATACAAGAACAAACATGGAACCCCAAAAATGCAACAATTGAAATGAAATGAAAATTGCTTATTGTCACAAGTAGGCTTCAAATTAAGTTACTGTGAAAAGCCCCTATTCAACATGTCTGTCCCCAGAACCTAATACGTCAATTACACTGTGCCCAATTTGTTTTTTAACTAAAGAGTCCATCTCTCATGGTGTGTCAAATAAGTAGTCCTTTCCATCGTAAATTCGTCTAAGCCAATCAGGGTAGACCACACTGAACCGGACTCCACTTTTCTAACAGGGTAGCCTTTGGCTCTATTGGACGCAGCCCTATTGTTCATCAGCTACGCTTCCACATCTTAGTAGAACGTGATGGCGTGGCCTTCCCATTTAAAGTCCCAATGTTCCTTCATCCATCTCAGAACCTGCTCTTTCTCCTTGAAGCTATGGAACTTCACTGTTATTGCACGCTGTGGATCCTCAGGACCAGTCATCTGCCGGAATGTAAGGTGGGCTCGGTCCAACTCAGGAGAGAATGTGAGTCCACCTCACCCACTATCTTCCTGAACATATCTGCATACTCTGTGGGCATTGGGCCATCCATTCCCTCCGGCAGCCCAACTATTCAAATGTTTGGCCTCCTGAACCTATTCCCTACATCATTCACTTTGGCCTTCAATGACTTCTTCGCTTCGGCCACCGAAGTAGCTCCAATTCCAGTGAGGCAAACCGATCACTCAGGCTCAAGAGGCCACTTGAATATTGACGAATTTCTGCTGTCCAACTTCATTCCCCTGCCTTTTCTGTGCATTTCAATCATACAGGATCCTTATCCATTAACTATGTGGGTTTTCAAAAGAAAGCATTCCTCGATACTAAGAATAGGGGCAAAAAGTATAGTATTCTAGTGAGAGCCACCTCCTGCATGTCTTCCCTTTAATTACACCACAGGAAGTCCCGCAAAACGATTCGTCTTAATGGTTCATCTCCAACAGTTGAATAGTTCAAGTGATTTCCATAGATGCTTTGTTAGGAGATGCAAGTCCTTCACATCTAGTCACTTTAGCCTGTGTTTTTACAAGTTTGTTTTTAAAAGTTGAATTCATGTTTCCAGCTGATGGATTCAAAATTATTATTTGGTGTAAAGCACATCTTCATGACATTCAGATCATCAGTTATTTTACAAAGTGGCTTTTCATTTTTGCTGCATGATAATTAAAGACATTAACTGGCACTTTATCATTGTGGAGAAACATCTTAAGTATTTCAAGTTGTCATGGTTACTTTATTACCTAAATGGGTGCATTCATCATGGGTGCACAGAAAGAATCTACAAACAGCAATGAAATAACAACATTTCAGATTCCCAACTCTGGTCATGTCACACACTCCTCCATACCCTAATGTATAGCTGACTCTTTCTATAATTGGAAAACAATCAATACCACTGAAAGGTGACATCCAGCTTTGAAATAAAATCAATGATATTGCACTTTATTGTGCAATAATTAAATAAAAGGCATAGTAACTTTTTCAAGTCAACTGCATTGTGCAGTGTTAACTTTGTTTGTCTTTATAAAAAGTTTTTCCAGTTAAGAGGCAATTTAGCGTGGCCAATCCACCTACCCTGCACATCTTTGGGTTGTAGGGATGAGATTCATTGTGTTAAAATTTGGAATCATTATCTTTAAAATATTAACTATAAGGATGGCATCCTAACTCAGGGCAGTAATGCTTGGTTTGCCGGTTAAATTCTAAATTATATTTAGACTTAAAATCGTCCCATGGTTCCATTTTATAAATACTCTTTCCAAAGTTAATTAATAGCTTGCTTCCACTCGTTGATGTGAAATGAAATTCATGCTGCAGAATGAATGGTTGTAACGCAATTTGAATTTTTGTTTTTTTTACAGCTGTCAATAGTGGTTTCATGGTCATCATTTGGCTTTTAATTTAAATTTTTTTATTGAATATAAATTTCACCATCTGCCTTGGTGGGATTCAATCTTGAGTCCCCAGAGCATTGCCTTGAGTCTCTGGATTACAAGTCAGCCACAATACCACTACACCACCAGCTCTCTTAAGTGGAGCTTTAATTGCACTAATTGGCTGCTCACCATTCTGGAGCAGACAGTTCACCCAATTCACAGGCCCGGCCTGGAAAAATCCCTGGGAGGCGGGAATGTATTGAGAAGATTTCCGACAAGGCTTCCCAATTTTTTCATGGCTCTCCCACATCCAGCCCTGCCTCCATGGGGCCAGGAATATTCAAACCTAGGATTCTAAACTTGGATGACCATAAGGGTCCTTCCTGTTGATTCCCTTTTTCCCCCTTTCTTTACTTTTGCTGTTTTCATTTTGATCCATGGATGCTCAATGGACATGTATCTTTAAGTTAAGCAGCAGAGAGAATGAGGAATTCAAGAAGTTGCAACATAGTACACTCTGTTAGCTTTGGACAACAGAACTCTAGACATCTCGGCACTCGAGAGATGAGATGGGACTCATTTAAATTGGTTAGCTAGCTGCTGGCCAATGAATTGGCTAAAAAAGCTGTATTCTGCCCAGTAACAGGTGGTGATTGGATCCTACTCGAATGGCATGATTTTAAGAGACGTAAGGAGATCAGTTTGAATCCTGGACACACAGAAAAAGGGACCTTTTCTCTTCTCTCTCTCTCCAGAAAGGCTGTGAGTTGATGAATTTCTAAACCTATAGGGACCTGAATGTATCTACAGTGAAAACCTTCAACTGAAATAAAAGTTTGAAGAGGCAAAAGGTGTTAGAAACAACCTATCATTTTCAAAATTATGAAACAAAGCTTCTTATCTTATGACTTTCATCCTTATCAATTTCACCCCTCTACTCCCCTCTGTGTTTGTTTGTCGTTTGTGAGTGCTCTGGAAGCTGCTAAGATTTTTCTTCTTGTGGGCGACTTGTCATTGGTTTATTTGAAAGGGCTTGGGAAAAAAAGCTATTCGAATTGGCAGGTGAATTAAAAATGGAGGTATCAGCTAAAGCTAAGAAGGCAGAGGTAAACGATTGCTCAACATTTATATTTGAAAGAGATGCCAGAAACATGGCATCCATCATGGCAACCATCAGTAGAATGAGCTAAAATCCAGTTGCAAATGAAACAATTAGAGATGCAGCAAAAAGGAAAAGAAATGGAATTAGAGAGAGAGGAAAATGCAAAGAGAGAGGGTTCCAGCTTAAGATACTGGAAATTAGAGGGGAGCTGCCAGAAACTAGAGGGGAATTTAATCTTAGAACGGAACCCAGTGGCAATATGTTTAAATTTATATAGGTCCTCCCAAAATTCAAAGAGAAGGAGGTCAAAACCTTTTTTGAGGCTTTTGAGAAAATAGTAACACAAATCCAGTGGCCAAAAGAATAGTGGCATTATTCATGCAGAGTAAACTGACGGGGCGGGCACAGGAGGTTTATGCTTCACTGTCAGAGGGAGTGTCTATGAAGTATGATGAGGTGAAAAGGATTATTCTGGGCGCATCTGATTTGGTTTCCAAAGCATATAGTCAAAAGTTTTAGAATTTAAGGAGACAGCTGGGAAAGGTTGATACCAAATTTGAAAGGGTAAAGCAGAACAATTTTGTTAGATGGGTACGAGCATTGGGAGCTGCGACTACCTATGAGGCTCTGAGAGACTTCATTCTCTTAGAGGAATTTAAGAATTCCCTGCCTTTTATGCTAAAAACCCATGTTGAAGACCAAAGGATGATGACTGTTGGACAAGCAGCAATGATAGCTGATGATTATGAGCTGATCCATAAACTTAAACATTAGTTTTTTCACTCCCATAATTTTGAAAATGATAGGAAGTGGGACAGTGAAAGGAAGTCAGGTAGCCAAGGTAAAGAATGGATAACTGGGAATGCTCCAAGATCTCTTCCTCAGACCAGGAAGGAAGGCACTGAGGGTGAAGGTGAGACCGAAAGCCTAAGTGTTACCATTGTAATAAGGTAGGACATATTCGTTCAGCATGTTCGAAGTTGTGAGGAAAGCCTATGGGACGTGTTAGAGTTCATAGGACGATTCAGAAAAGGGAACAGACTGTAGCTGTACCTGGACTGAGGAGAGCTTAGGTAAACACTGCTGTGGAAGCAGATATGATAAAAAACAAAGAACAATGCAGCACAGGAACAGGGCCTTTGTCCCTCCAAGCCAATACCAGTCATGATACCACCCTTGGCCAAAACCCTCAGCACTTCCTAGTGCTGTATCCCTCTATACCCATCCTATTCATGTAGTTGTCGAGATGCCTCTTAAAATTAAAAAAAATTAATTTAGAGTATCCAATTCATTTTTTCCAATTAAGGGGCAATTTAGTGCGGCCAATCCACCTACACTGCACATCTTCGGGTTGTGGGGGTGAAAACCCACGCAAACACGGTGAGAATGTACAAACTCCACACGGACACTGTCCCAGAGCCGGGATCGAACCTGGGACCTCGACGCTGTGAGGCAGCAATGCTAACCACTGCGCCACCGTGCTGCCCGAGATGCCTTTTAAACACTGTTGATATGTCTGCTCCCCCAACTTGTCCTGGCATCGCGTTCCAGGCACTCACCACCCTATGTGTAGAAAACCTGCCTTGCACATCTCCTTTAAACTTTGCCCCATGGACTTGAAACCTATGCCGCCTAGTGACTGACCCCTCCACTCTGGGAAAGAGTGCCTGCCCATCCACTCTATCCATGCTCCTCATAATCTTATAGCCCTCTATCAGGTCACCCCTCTTTCTAATGGGCAACACGGTAGCACAGTGGCTAAAACTGTGGCTTCATAGCTCCAGTGTCCCAGGTTCGATTCCACACTGGGTCACTGTCTGTGTGGTGTCTGCACGTTCTCCTCGTGTCTGCGTGGGTCTCCTCCGGGTTCTGCGGTTTCCTCCCACAGTCCAAAGGTGGATTGGTCATGCTAAATTGCCTGTGGTGTCCAAAAAGGTTCGGAGGGGTTATTGGGTTCAGGGACAGGGTGAAAATGAGGGTTTAAGTGGGTCGGTGCAGACTCGATGGGCGAAATGACCTCCTTCTGCACTGTATGTTCTATGTTCTAATGAAAACATTCTGAGTCTGTTCAGCCTCTACGCATAGCTAACACCCTCCAGGCCAGACAACACCCTGGTAAATCTCCTCTGCACCCTCTCCAAAGTCTGGTAGTGTGGTGACCAGAATTGTGCGCAATATTCCAAGTGCGGCCTTACCAAGGTTCAGTACAACTGTAGCATGACTTGCCAGTTTTTATACCCAATGCCCCGTCCAATGAAGGCAAGCATTCCATATGCTTTCTTGACTACCTTGTCCACTTCTCTCTGACTTTCTAGTTTCCTAAGTGTTTTGCCATTTATTATATACTTTCCTCCTATGTTAGACCGATCAAAATGCATACTTCACATTTGTCTCGATTAAACTCCATTTGCCATTTCTCTGCCCAAGTCTCCAACCTATCTGTATCCTGCAGTATCCTCTCACAATCCTCAACACTATATACCACTTCACCAACCTTGGTGTCGTCCACAAACTTACTAATCAGATCAGCTACATTTTCCTCCAAATTGCTTATCTATACTACAAACAACAGAAGCCCCAGCACAGATCCCTGCAGCAAACTACTAGTCACAATCCTTCATTGCGAAAAACACCCTTCTACTGCCTTCTGTGACCGAACCAGTTCTGAAATCCATCTTGCCACCTCACCTCTCATTCCGTATGACTTTACCTTTTGTACCAGTCTGCCATGAGACACCTTGTCAAAGGCTTTACTGAAGTCCATATAAACAACATCCACCGCCCTCCCCTCATAAATCATCTTTGTTACCTCCTCAAAAAACACAATCTCCCCTTCACAAAACCATGCTGTCTATCGCTAATGAGTCCACATGTTTCCAAATGGGTACAAATCCTTCCTCTGACAAGTTTATCCAATAATTTACCTACTACCGAAGTGAGGCTCACTGGCCTATAGATTCCAGGATTATCCCTGCTACCTTTCTTAAACAGCGGTACCACATTTGCTATTCTCCAGTCCTCTGGGACCTCACCTGCAGCAGTTGAGGATACAAAGATGTCAGTCAAGGCCCCACCAATTTCCTCCCTTGCTTCACTCAGTATTCTGGGGTAAATCCCATCAGGCCCAGGATACCTATCTACCTTAATATCTTCGAAAACACCCAATACCTCCTCTTTTCTGATTTCAGCATGACCCAGACTTCCCACACACCCTATCCAAGAATCATCTTCCACAAAGTCCATGGGCAGGTTTCTCCATCCCGCTGCACCGGCGCACTGTCAGAATTCTCCGATTCGCCAGCTGATCAATGGGATTTCCCATTGTGGGGCAGCCCCATGCCATCAGGAAACCCCCGGGCTGCTGGCAAAATGGAGAATACCGACAGTGGACAATTCAGCCCCTTTTCCTTGGTGAACACTGATGCAAAGTACTCATTTAGTACCTCGCCCATTTCCTCTGGCTTGACACATAGATTCCCCTCACTGTCCTTAAGTGGTGCAATCCTTTCCCTAGCCACCCTCTTGCTTTTTACATATGAATAAAAAGCTTTGGATTCACATTAATCTTACTTACCAAGGACTTTTCATGACTCCTCCTGGCCCTCCTAATTTCCTACTTAAGTACCTTCCTACTTTCTTTATACTCTTCGAGGGTTTTGACTGTCCCCGCCCTTCGAGACCATACAAAAGCCTCCTTTTTCTTTTTGACAAGGTTCACAATATCCCTCATTATCCAAGGATTCCTAAACTTCCCATACTTTTCCTTTGTTCTCTCAGGAACGTGACTTTCCTGAATCCTAATCAATGTCGCTTGAATGACTCCCACATGTCCGATGTCGATTTACCCTCCAACAGCCGCCTCCAATCTACATTCTTCAATTCCTGTTTAATGTTATCGTAATTTGCCTTCTCCCCAGTTTAGAACCTTAACCCGAGGGTTACCCTCATCCCTATCCAAAAGTACCCTAAAACTTATGGCATTGTGTTCGCTATTCCCAAAATGTTCCCCTACTGAAACCTCACCACCTGTCCAGGCTCATTTCCCAAAACCAGGTCCAGTATTGCCCCTTCCCTTGTTGGACAATCTACATATTGCACCAAGAAGGCTTCCTGGATACACATTACAAACTCTGCCCCATCCAAGCCCCAAGCGTTAAGTGAGTCCCGGTCAATATAGGGGAAGTTAAATTCCCCGATCACAACAACCATGTTACTTTTGCACATATCCAAAATCTCTCTACCTATCTGCATCTCTATCTCTCACTGGCAGTTGGGGTGTCTGTATTAACCCCCAACATTGTGTTTCCCCTTCTTGTTCCTGAGCTCTACCCAGATTGCCTCATTGTATGAGCCCTCTGAGGTGTTCTCCCGCAGAATGGCTATAATATTCTGCTTAACCAGTAATGCTACTCCCCACCCCTTTTACATCCCCCTCTATCTCTCCTGAAGCATCTATATCCTCCAACATCCACCATAGTAGTGGGTCGGATTTCAAACAATGACGAGACAGAGTACAGGAATGAGATAGAGAATGTGGTGAACTGGTGTGACGACAATAATCTCTTCCTCAATGTCAAGAAAACGAAGGAGATTGTCATTAACTTCAGGAAGCGTAGTGGAGAACATGCCCCTGTCTACATCAATGGGAAGGAAGTAGAAAGGGTCGAGAGCTTCAAGTTTTTAGGTGTCCAGATCACCAACAACCTGTCCTGGTCCTCCCATGCTGACACTATAGTTAAGAAAGCCCACCAACGACTCTACTTTCTCAGAAGACTAGGGAAATTTGGCATGTCACCTACGACACTCGCCACTTCTACAAATGCACCATAGAAAGCATTTTTTCTGGTTGTCTCACAGCCTGGTATGGATCCTGCTCTGCCCAAGACCGCAGGAAATTACAAAAGGTCGTGAATGTAATCCAATCCATCACGCAAACTAGCCTCCCATCCATTGACTCTATCTACAATTCCCGCTGCCTCGGAAAGGCAGCCAGCATAAGGACCCCACGCACCCCGGACATACTCTCTTCCACCTTCTTTTATCAGGAAAAAGATACCAAAATTTGAGGTCACGTACCAACCGACTCAAGAACAGCTTCTTCCCTACTGGCATCAGACTTTTGAATGGACCTACCTCGTATTCAGTTGATCTTTTCTCTACACCTTGCTCTAACTGTAACATTATATTCTGCAGTGACTTCCGGTGGCGTGGGCAAGCAGGACGGCCGCAGTAAGAAAAGCTCCCGCCAGTGGCCACGATTTGCGGCATCTTCGGGGATTTCCCTGCGTCATCATTGACCCCCCCGACTATCGTCTGCCTTTGGGGCCGTCACGGGCAGATGGCAGGGCCGGTTTAAAAACCGGCGAAGAACCCCACGCGGGTGTCAGGCGGCGGGGGCTGAGGAGCTGGGCTCAGCGCGGCGTGGAGGTCGGAGCAGCGCGGGCGGAGTTACAAGGAGGCCGAGGCGGCAGGCCCGAGGCCAGGGCATGATGTAGGTAGGGTGTCCCACATCGGATGGCTCCCACCTAGGATGAAGAAAGAAGGCTGAAATCTGGTCCCAGGGGAGCTGTGGGGGAATGTAGAGGAGAAAGAAAGAAGGTTTAAAGAAGTTGGGTGAAAAAAAAAAGAATAATTCAGATTGATGAAGGACAGGAGGGTGAAAGGAGAGAGAAGAGAAAAGATAGAAAAAACAATAAGCGCTAAAGGATGCGAAGAGCAGCATCGAAGAAAGGAGGAAACGTGGGTTCACCGCTGAATGAGAGGATGAGCAAAAGTGCTGACAGGATGGCGGAAGCCGAAACGCAAGGCGGGGCCGCACTACTTATGGTGGAGAAGATGACCGAGGTGATGGGGGTGGAGCTGGAAAAACAGTTTGCGAGGCACATGGAGGCCTTGAGGAAGGAGACGGTCGCATTGAAGTCATTGGTGGAGGAGGCAATCGCCCCGGTAAGGGTGGCAGTGGCAAAGGCATCGGCCGAGGTGAGAGAGCAGGGCGAGAAGATGAAGGAAGTGGAGGAGGCCGTGTCACGACACAGTGACCAGATCACCTCGATGGGAGACGGGCTGCGGAGGGTGGTGGAAGTCAACAGTGGACTCCGAGCAAAGCTCGAAGACTTGGAGAACCGTTCAGGGTGGCACAATTTGAGAATTGTGGGCTTGCCCGAAGGGACAGAGGGCCCAAGGCCAACAGAGTACTTCGCTAAGATGTTGGTGGAGCTGATGGGGGAGGGTGAGAACCCTTCCCGGTACAAACTAGACTGAGCTCATCGGTCATTAAGGCCGAAGCCCAAAGTGAACGAGCCGTCAAGTGCAGTAATTATCTGCTTCCATAAGTTCTGCACAAAGGAGAAGGTATTAAGCTGGGCGAAGCAGAAGCATGAGGTGCTGTGGGATGGTACTGCGGTTCGGATCTACCAGGAGTTGACGGTGGAGTTGGCAAAAAGACGAGCGGCGTTTGGGCGAGTGAAGGCGACGTTGTACAAGAAGGGGTTGCGATTTGGTATGGTGCACCCGGTGAAGCTGAGAGTAACTTATAATGCCAAAGACTTTTATTTTGAGACAGCGGAGGCGGCTGAGGCGTTCGTGAGGGCAGAAGGCTTGGGACAGACGTAAGGAGTGGAACTGAAGAGAGATTGTGGACTGTGTTTGAGCAGCTGGAAAATGTATAAATGCTACAACTTTCTTTTTACTGATGTGTATTGTAATTTACTTCTCTTTGCATTGTTCCAGAGTTCAAGTTAATAGTGGGTTGATTGGCGTTCTGTGTTGCGACGGTTAAATGTTGTTAGTGAATTGTATGGGTTGGATTGTTAGTTTTGCTTTTTTTTTCCTTTCTCTGGGTGGAAGGGGACGATATATCTTGGCGGGGGGAGCCACCCGCGCTAGCTAACTAAAGTCAGCTAGTGAACGGAGGTGAGGTGAGAGAAGGGCTGCGGACGTTGGAGCCTGGAAAGCAGGCTTCAATGGGCCTACGAGGCGAGCAAGAGGAGGGGATGGGATGATGTTGGGAGATGTTGTTTCAGGGGGAAATGTAGGGGGGGTTCTTGGGAGGGGGGAAGGGGTTCGATATTAACAATGGACAGGGGTGGGTCAGACTTATGGGCCAGGGCCCGGTGTTATGATGATGGTGGATAAGGAAGGTGGGGGGGGGGGGGGGGGGGGGGGGTGGGTGAGAGACCCCCAGTAAGGATAGTCACGTGGAACGTGAGAGGGCTAGGAGGTCCGGTCAAGAGATCAAGGGTGCTTGCACATCTTGAAAGTTGAAAGCCAATGTGGCAATGCTGCAGGAGACTCACTTGAGGGTGAAGGACCAGGTGAGACTTAAAAAGGGCTGGGTGAGCCAAGTGTTACACTCTGGATTTGATCACAGGAAGAAGTCTTACAACGCCAGGTTAAAGTCCAACAGGTTTGTTTCAAACACGAGCTTTCGGAGCACTGCTCCTTCCTCAGGTGACCTCAGGCTCCTTCCAGCAGTGCTCTGAAAGCTCGTGTTTGAAACGAACCTGTTGGACTTTAACCTGGTGTTGAAAGACTTCTTACTGTGCTCACCCCAGTCCAATGCTGGCATCTCCACATCTGGATTTGATGGAAGGGCTCGAGGGGTAGTGGTGTTGGTCAGCAAAAGGGTACGCTTCCAGATGGAGAAGGTGGTGGCAGATCAGGGGGATAGATATGTGATTGTGACAGGGGCGCTAGAGGGGAGATTAGTGGCGCTGTTAAATGTATATGGTCCCAATTGGGACGATGTGGGATTCGCGAAGAAGGTGTATGGGCCATTCCCGACTTGGACACACATGAGCTGATTGTGGTGGGGGGGGGGGGGGGACACTGGAACTTGGTGCAGGAGCCACGGTTGGACAAATCACGACCACGCTCGCTGGTCCCATCAGGAGGGGGGAGGGGGGGTGCGAAGGCGCTAGCTGGGCTAATGGTGGAAATGGGAGGGGTGGACCGTTGGAGGTTCTTGCAGTCCATAAGGTATACTCGCAGATCGACTTTTTTGTGGTGGGAAAGGCTTTGCTGGCTGGAGTCAAGGGGTCGAAATACTCTGCAATTGCAGTGTCAGATCATGCTCCGCATTGGGTGAATATGGTACTGGAGAAGGGGGTAGGGCAGAGGCCAGGGTGGAAACTGGATGTGGGGCTTTTGGGGAACCAAGTGTTCTGTGAGAAAATTGAAACGGTAATTAAGGAATATGTAGGTTTCAACTGTACGGGTGAGGTGTCGAAGGCAGTTGTCTGGGAGGCTCTAAAGGCGGTGGTGAGGGGTGAGGTAATTTTGTTTAAGGCCAGGGTGGACAAAGAGGAGATGTTGGAGCGACAGAAGGTAATAGATGAGATGTTGGAGGTAGATAGGAGTTATGCAGAAGATGGGGACCCAGCGAAGCTGGAAAAGAGGAAGGAACTACAGGCGAGCTTCGACCAACTGTCCACCGGAAAGGCAGTGCGCCAACTGAGACGAGCAAGGGGTGCAGTTTATGAACATGGAGATCAGGCGGGATCAGTATGTTAGCAGGTCAGCTCCGGAGGGAGGCAGCGGCAAGGGAAATTCTTCAGGTGAGGGATAGGGCAGGGAAGTTGGTGGTGGCTCCGGAGCGGATTAACAAGGTTTTTGAGGAGTTTTATGAGAGGTTGTACAGATCAGAGTCACCCGAGGGAGCCCATCCTTTAACCGAGTTTCTGTGATAGCCACAACATCATAGTTCCAAGTACTAATCAGTGCTCTAAGTTCATCTGCGATACCTGCTGTACTCCTGGTATTGAAAAAAATCACTTCAGACCACTGCGTTTGAGCAGACAGGATGATGTTGTTCTCTTAACTTATTTTTTCTATTTCCCCTTCAGCGATTGCACCTTCTAAGCAAAGCTCTGGTTCCTACCCCCTGTCATACTAGTTTAATACCTCCCGAATGACGCTAGCAAACCTCCCAGCCAGGATATTGGTGCCCCTCCATTTAGACGCAACCCGTCCTCTTGCACATGTCCCACCTGCCCTGGAAGAGATCCCAATGGTCCAGAAATCTGAAACCCTCCCTTCTACACCATCAGTTCAGCCACATATTTAGTTGCACTATCCTCCTATTTCTAGCCTCACTGGCATGTGGCACAGGGAGTATTCCTGAGGTTACAACCATCGAGGTCCTGCCAGTTCCATTGCACAAAGTACAATTGGAGTGTGATTCAGTGTCAGCTCCAGTCGCTGTTGGAGTGGTTGCAAAATTCCCAGTGGATGGAGCAGACTTACCTTTGGGGAATGATTTGGCAGGAGTGAAGGTTATAGTTTCACCTATGATTACAGAGAGTCCAAGAAGCCCTTCAGCCTCCAAGCCTGTGCCGACCATGCTGCCCGTCTAAACTAAAATCTTCTACACTTCCGGGGTGCGTATCCCTCTATTTCCATCCTATTCATGTATTTGTCAAGATGTCCCTTAAACGTCACTATCGCCCCTGCTTCCACCATCTCCTCCGGCAGCGAGTTCCAGGCACCCACTACTCTCTGTGTAAAAAATTTGCCTCGTACATCTCTTCTAAACCTTGCCCCTCGCACCTTAAACCTATGCCCCCGAGTAATTGACCCCTCTACCCTGGGAAAAAGTCTCTGACTATCCACCCTGTCTATGCCCTTCATAATTTTGTAGACCTCTATCAGGTCGCCCCTCAACCTCCTTCATTCCAGTGAGAACAAACCAAGTTTTTTCAACCTCTCCTCATAGCTAATTCCCAGGCAACATCCTGGTAAATGTAGAGAGGCTGAATAGATTCGGACTGTTTCCATTAGAAAGACAGAGGTTGAGGGGTGACCTGACAGAGGTCTGCAAAATTATGAGAGGCATGGATAGAGTGAATGGCACGCATTCTTTTCCAGGGTGGAGGGGTCAGTCACTGGGGGCATAGGTTTAAGGTCCATGGGGCAAAGTTTAGCGGAGATGTGCAAGGCAAGCTTTTTATGCAGAGGGTGGTGAGTGCCTGGAACACATTGCCAGGCGAGGGTGTGGAAGCAGACTCATTAATGGCATTCAAAAGGCATCTTGAAAACGACATGGATAAGATGGGTATAGAGGGATACGGCACAAGGAAGTGCTCAGGGTTTTGGCAAAGGTTGGTATAATGACCTGTACAAGCTTGGAGGGCCGAATGGCCTGTTCCTATGCTGTATTGTTCTTTGCTCTTTGTTCTATTTATGGGCAGCACGGTAGCATGGTGGTTAGCATAAATGCTTCACAGCTCCAGGGTCCCAGGTTCGATTCCCGGCTGGGTCACTGTCTGTGCGGAGTCTGCACGTCCTCCCCGTGTGTGCGTGGGTTTCCTCCGGGTGCTCCGGTTTCCTCCCACAGTCCAAAGATGTGCGGGTTAGGTGGATTGGCCAGGCTAAATTGCCCTTAGTGTCCTTAAAAAATAAGGTTAATGGGGGTTGTTGGGTTACGGGTATAGGGTGGATATGTGGGCTTGAGTAGGGTGATCATTGCTCGGCACAACATCGAGGGCCGAAGGGCCTGTTCTGTGCTGTACTGTTCTATTCTATTCTATTTATTCTAATACCAAGTAGATCTTGGGAGATTGAAGGCCATGTTTTAAAAAAACATTTCTTAATTAAGGGGCAATTTAACATGGCCAATCTACCTGCCCTTCACATCTTTGGGTTGTGGGGGTGAGATCCACACAGACAGGGGGAGAATATTTAAACTCCAAATGGACAGTGACCCGGGGCCGGGATCGAAGCTGGGTCTTCGGTGGCGTGAGGTGCGCCCCAACATGTTAATGGGCGAACCTGTGTTGGCTGCCCCAGACTTTTTCCAGACGATTTAAAATGACCACAGATGCCAGTGATCTGGGTGTAGGGGCAGTGCTGCATGCCCTTCAGCATGTTGAAGTATACGGACAACATTACAATAGACAAAGGTTAGTTTATATGGACCATAACCCACTTGCGTTTATAGAGATGTTAAAAACCCAGAACAGAAGATTATTTAATTGGAGTTTATTATTACAACAGTTCAATATTAAAATTGTACATATTCCCAGAAAGGGTAATGTGATTGTGGACACTTTGTCACATATTTAAGGGCTGACTAGTTTACAATGTAGAGACTGGGAAGAGAACGTGTATAATGGGGATGGATGGATGGATATGTGTTCGTCCTTTGTGTCTTGCATACCTCATAATAGAATGTCCGTACCCTGATGTTTCATTACTTTTAGGGAGGAAGGTATGTCAGGGTCCTTCCATTCTCTTTTTTTCCCTTTTCTTTATTTTTGCTGTTATTATTTTGATCCATGAATGCTCAATGGACATGTATTTTTAAGTCAAGCAGCAGAGAGAATGAGAAATTCAAAAAGTTACAACATAGTACACTCTGCTAGCTTTGGATAACAGAGATCAGACTTCTTGGCACCCGAGAGATGGTGTGGGACTCAGTTCAATTGGTTGGCTGGTGGCCAATGAATTGGCCAATAGGGCATATCCTGCCCGGTAACAGGTGATGATTGATTTTGATTGGAATGATTTTCAGAGACCTCAGGAGCTCAGATTTAATACTGGACACACAAAGAAAAGGGCCTACTCTCTTCTTTCTCTCTTTCTCTCTTCAGAAAGGATGTGCATTGATGTATTTCTGAACCTACTGGGGACTTGAATGAATCTACAGTGAAAACCTCGAACTGAAAGGAAAGTTTGAAGAGGAGAAAGGTGCTAGAAATAACCATCTGAAACAAAACTCTTATTTTTTGACTTTCATCCTTATTATTTTCACCCCTCTCCTCTCCCCTGTGATTATTTGTGTTGTGTGTGTGTTGAGGGTGGGAGGATTAGGAGTTAGAAAATAGTTAACCAGTTGTATTTGTTGCATATATCATTATAGTTCTTGTTAAAAATACCAAGTAATTGTGTTTAAATTTAGAAACCTGGTGACTGCAATTATTGGCTAGCCAAGAGCCAAAGACTTTGGGTATTTTTCTGAGAATTCTTGGTTAATTCAATTGCGTTGCGATGGGACTAGAATTGACCCTGCACTAGCCCAGGGAGCCATAACACCACACAGGTCCAGACCATGAATTTGTACATCATTCCCTAAAAATGCCTGTTGCTGTAAGATGGGACTTAAACCTGTATTAATTAATGAGTCACTGCACAAGTTGCAGGTGATGTACTTTTGAGTAACTTTTGCTTAGATATAGCTGGTGGAATCATTTGGGTTCTTGGAGGTGAGTTTTGCCTGTCTCTAAGGGGGAAGAAGGAGGGGGTGGAAGAAGACACTCTGGGCCTTGTGTAAATGGACAGACTGTGTGGGCAAATTGTGAGGCTCCTCTTCTACTTCAACAACTTTCACAACTCAACAATAATTAGTTTGAGAGTGAGAAATCTGAGTTGATAAGTAATGTCTTACATTTAAATAAAGGTGATTACAAAGTAAAACAAAGTTGGCTAAAGGGGTTTGGGTAAATATGTTAAAAGGGAATACTGTAGAGAAGCAATGGTAGACGTTCAAGAAGATATTTCATAACTTTCAACAAAGATATTTCGAAAGAAAGTCTCTACCAGAGGGATGCATCATCCAAGGCTAACTATGGAAGCTAAGGATGATATCAAATTGAAAGAAAAGGTGTACAATGCTGTAGATTTTAGGCATGATGTGGAGATGCTGGCGTTGGACTGGCGTGAGCACAGTAAGAAGTCTCAGAACACCATGGGCGCGATTCTCCGCTCCCCACGCCGGGTGGGAGAATCGCGGGAGGGCCGGGCGACTCACGACACGCCGCCCACGCCGGCTTGTGGGGGGCGGAGAGAGGAGTGAGCACCACGGCCGTGCTCGGGAGGGGACTGGCCCGCGATTGGTGCCCAACGATCGTCCGGCCGGCGGCTCCAAGAGACGCACTCTTTCCCCTCCGCTGTCCCGCAAGATCAAGCCGCCACGTCTTGCGGGGCAGCGGAGGGGAAGACGGCAACCGCGCATGCGCGGGTTGGAGCCGGCAGCCGTCGTGACGTCAGCCGCGCATGCTCGGGTTGGAGCCGGCCAACCTGCGCATGCGCGGCTGACGTCACTTAGGCGCCGCCATCACGTCATTCTCGGCGCACCGCCTTGACGCAAGCGTCAAGGCCCGGCAGCCGAGATTTACGGAGCGCCGCTCCTAGCCCCCTGGGGAGGGGGGTGAATAGGGTGCGAGGAGCGGCCTCCGAGGCCGTCGTGAAACTCGGCCGAGTTTTACGACGGCCTTCCCGATGCCGCGTGGGAGCAGAGAATTCCGCCCCATGTTAAACTCTAACAGGTTTGATTCGAATCACTAGCTTTCGGAGCACTGCTCCTTCCTCAGGTCAATGAATAGGTGGGTTCCAGAAACATATATATATAGACAAAGTCAAAGATGCAATATGATATTTTGAATGCAAGTCTTTGCAGGTAATTAAGTCTACAGGTCCAGACGGAGCAATTGGAGAGAGGGATAATCACAGGTTAAAGAGGTGTGACTTGTCTCAAGCCAGGACAGTTGGTAGGATTTCGCAAGCCCAGGCCAGATGGTGGGGGATGAATGTAATGCGACATGAATCCAAGGTCCCAGTTGAGGCCGTACTCATGTGTGCGGATCTTGGCTATACGTTTCTGCTCGGCGATTCTACGTTGTCGTGTGTCCTGAAGGCTGCCTTGGAAAACGCTGACCCGGAGATCAGAGGCTGAATGACCTTGACTGCTGAAGTGTTCCCCGACTGGAAGGGAACATTCCTGCCTGCCGATTAAAATTTCGTAGTAGGCTAGATGATTGGGAAAGTTGTAGAAACCAGCAAAGGATGATTAAAAATATAATAGGGGAGGAATTGGAGTATGAGAGTAAATTAGTAAGAAATACAAAAAGAATATAAAAACTTCAAAAAGTATATGTTAATGTGTGATTCAAGTCCACAGACCATGTAGAAGTTATAAAACAGAATCCTCCATTCCACTGTCATCAAAACTTCACACACATTCATGGAAAAGCTTTACTCATGGGAATTAACTATTTACAATGAATCCAATAAATAATTAATAAATAATAATCACAATAAATAATTTACAATATTACTGTGGGCCCAAGACTCCAGACACACCAGGAAAGAGTTGAGAGCTCAACTCCTGGTCTCCAATGGATCAGGCAGCTGGGTCAGTTGTAGAACAGTGGAAGCAGGGTTGTCTTGTATTCAGCGGAAGTGATGGTTAGTGGAACTCTGGATAGTGTCTGGACAGCCACCTGAAGCCACTGTCCCAGAGGACATGAGGTAGATTGGAGGAAAATCCATCCCCACGGTGAAGGAAATGAGAAGATGCTGTGCCCTAAGTCAAACAGCACTTGGAAAACTACAAGGGAAATACAAGTACAGACAGTGGGACCTTTCCATTAATATACCAAATGGTCAGGTCCAACATTCAACTCCCAAAACTGACCAATTCAGCTTCGGAACTCACTGAGTATAAGATGCAGGAGTATTTCCAGACACCTGGAACAGATTAGCACCCACTGTCGTCCGAGAAGTAAGAACCATTAATGGACATGAACCTAACCCAATGTTGTGAAAGTGGCCATTGAAGGGTCTGTGCAGACAGCGATATTTGCATTGTATAAGCATTTCTGTTTCACAGCCTGTGAAATGTGATTTCTTCCAGGACACTAGAATTGACCTTGACCTTCTCCAAACCCACCGCTCACCAAAGACTGCATTCTATAATTATCAAAGCACCCAAATAGCCTTACAAAAAGCCTTACAAATAGATAATAATAAAAATCCTATCCTGCAAGACTGGAAATTTTAAAAGAGATAGAAGGCACCTGAAAATAAGCCTTCATCCACCCAGTCACCAATACCCGATGAGAATTAAATTGCACTTCCCAAGAGATGATAAAAAACATAATCTTATAGAAAAAATAGCTGTACAGACAATTGCAGTATAGAATTGAGATGTGGATTGAGGAATAGGTCCCCAGAATGCATGATCTGTTATCTCTTGCTTTACAGAACAGCAGCTATAAAGGACAATGTCACCTTTGCCTTTAAATACAGGAGCTGCAAATCTTAAAAGCCTCCCAGTATGATTTCCTTCTCTCAAAAGTCCTCCAGTACAGAACATGACCTTCTACTAAGGCAACCGCAAGAACTGGTTTAATGATCTGCTGAAATGCCATCTCTTCAAGGGATTCCTGTAATAATCTTGATATCGAAGTCCACCTCTTTGAATCCAGCTAAACTGGAAAAGCCACATTTGTTTACTGGGCCAGCAATGATTGCTGTCTTATAGTGAACCAGCAATGTGAACTATGAAATATCCTTTCAGTTACCATTTGTAAAAATGTACTATTCAATGGCATCCAGTGGCTTTACCATCGCTGAATCCCCACTATAAACATCCTGGGGATTACCATTGACCAGAAATTGAACTGGACTAGCCATACAAATACTGTGGCTAACAGAGCAGGTCAAAGACTAAGAATCCTGTGCCGAGTAACTTACCTCCTGACTCCCCAAAGCCTGTCCTCCATCTACAAGGCATAAGTCAGGTGTGTAATGGAATACTCTCCACTCGCCTGGATGAGTACAGCTCCAACACAGTCAAAAAGGTTGACACCATCCAGGACAAAGCAGCCATGATGTGGAGATGCCGGCGTTGGACTGGGGTGAGCACAGTAAGAAGTCTTACAACACCAGGTTAAAGTCCAACAGGTTTGTTTCAAACACGAGCTTTCGGAGCACGGCTCCTTCTTCACCTGAAGAAGGAGCCGTGCTCCGAAAGCTCGTGTTTGAAACAAACCTGTTGGACTTTAACCTGGTGTTGTAAGACTTCTTACAGGACAAAGCAGCCCACTTGATTGGCACGCTTTCCACAAACATTCAATCCCTCCACCACCGCCAAACAGTGGCAGCAGTGTGTATCATCTACAAGATGCACTGCAGGAACTCACCAAGGTTCCTTAGAGAGCTCCTTCCAAACCAACGACCACTACCATCTAGAAGGACAAGAGCAGTGGAACCCCACCACCTGGAGATTCCCCTCCATGTCACTGACCCTCCTGACTTGGAAATATATTGCCATTCCTTCACTGTCGCTGGGTCAAAATCCTGGAACTCCCTCCCTAACAGCACCGTTGGTGTACCTACACCTCAGGAACTGCAGCTGTTCTAGAATCCCTACTGTGCAGAAGGAGGCTATTTAGCCCATTAGGTCAGCACCAAACCTCTGAAGTGCATCCTGCCGAGGCCAACACCCTGCCCTATCCAGGTAACCCACCTAACTTGCACATCTCTGGACATTAAGGGGCCATTTTTGCATGGCAATCCACCTAATCTGCACAACTTTGGACTGTGGGAGGAAACCACTGAACCAGGAGGTCACCTATGCAGACAAAGGGAGAACATGCAAACTCCACACAGTCATTCAAGGTCGGAATTCAAGCTGAGTTCCTGGCACTGTGAGGCAACGGTGCTAACCATTGTGCAACCATGCAGCTCACCACCACCTTCTCTATGCCATATTGGGATGGGCAATAAATGCTGGTCTAGCCAACAATGCCTACATCCCATAAATGTTCACAGCATTCCAGGTGTGGACTAATTTGTGTCTTGTATAGTATAGTTTCAGTAAAACCTCTCTATTTTTATACTCCATTCCCTTTGAATGACAGCCTTCCCAGTTACCTGCTGAACGTACATGCTAGCTTTTTGTGATTCTCGATTTGACCCACTGTCGCAGATAGCGAGGAAAGATACACTGAAATGCCCAATTCCCTTCATTTACTGTTTACAATCAGTGCATTTTCGTTTTGGAAAGATAGATGTGTGTTTCTAAGCTTCCTTTAATGTGTGGGCCGTTTAAGGAAACAGCAGCAGATAATGAAGTTCATTGGATAAAAGCAAATTACTGCAGATGCTGGAATCCGACAGTGTGCTGTCCATCTCCCACGCCACTACCCTCGCCCCCTCCACTCCCTCCCAGAACAAGGATAGAGTCCCTCTCGTTCTCACATTTCATCCCACCAGCCTCCGTATGCAAAGCATAATCCTCCGCCATTTTCGCCAACTCCAGCGTGATGCCACCACCAAACACGTCTTCCCTTCACTCCCTCTGTCAGCATTCCGCAGAGACCGTTCCCTCCGAGTTAATCTAGTCCACTTCTCCACCATACCCAGTACCTCTCCCATCACCCATGGCACCTTCCCATGCAATCGCAGAAGGTGTAACACCTGCCACTTTACCTCTTCCATACTTAACATCCCAGGCCTAAAACACTCATTCCAGGTTAAGCAGCGTTTAACTTGCATCTCTTCCAATTTGGTCTACTGCATTCGCTGCTCCCAATGTGGCCTCCTCTATATTGGAGAGACCAAACGCAGACTGGGTGATCACTTTGCTGAGTATCTTCGGTCTGTGCGCATTCAGGAGCCTGACCTTCCTGTTGCTTGCCATTTTAACAAAAGACCCCTGCTCCCATGCCCACATGTCTGTTCTTGGCCGGCTGCAATGTTCCAGTGAAACGCAACACAAACTGGAACAAAGAACAAAGAAAATTACAGCACAGGAACAGGCCCTTCGGCCCTTCCAGCCTACGCCGGAGGAACAACATCTCATCTTCCGGTTAGGCACACTCAGCCTTCCGGCCTGAACTTCGAATTCAACAACTTCAGATGATCAGCTCCACCCCATCTCGATCCATTTGTTTCCATTTCATTTTAACTGTCTTTTACCATTTATTTATTTCTTAATATATATTTAATTTTTCCCCCCCCAATCTTATCCACCTTTCCTTCACCTTTCTCCTCTTTGCTTCCCCCTTCCCCTCCCCCCCACAACTACAGTTCATCCTCTGATGTTAGTTTCCCTGCTGTTTGACCTTTCACATCCTTTGTCCTCTCTGGAGACTGCCATTAGCACTCTTTCCCCTTGGTTTCTTTGTAAGAAGTCTTACAACACCAGGTTAAAGTCCAACACGTTTGTTTTCAAACACGAGCTTTCGGAGCGCAGCTCCTTCCTAAGGTGAATCAAATGTGAATTCTTACTGTGCTCACCCCAGTCCATCACCGGCATCTCCACATCTTGGTTTCTGAGGCCATTAGCACCCGGTTTCCCTGGGTTTCTGTGGCTATGACTCATCTTTCATTCTCACTCCACAGTATAAATATTTCCCACTTTCTCTGTCTGTTAGCTTTGACAAAGTGTCATTGGACTCAAAACATTAGCTCTTTTCTCTCCCTGCTGATACTGCCAGACTTGCTGAGATTTTCCAGCATTTTCTCTTTCGAATAAAGTTAATTTATTCACCCTAAAGGTTCAAACACTACATCACTCACTCGCATTTGAGAAAGGGGATAAAGGGGAACCAGCAAATGTAATGTATGTGGATTCCAAAAGGCACTGAAAAGGTGCCACGGTTATTATACAATATAAGAGCTTATGGTGTTGGGGATGAAAAATTAGCATGGATAGAGGACTGGCTAACAGGAAACAGTAAGAAGTCTTACAACACCAGGTTAAAGTCCAACCGGTTTGTTTCGAATTTGAATCACCTGATGAAGGATCTGCGCTCCGAAAGCTAGTGATTCTTACTGTGCCCACCCCAGTCCAACGCCGGCATCGCCACATCATGGCTAACAGGAAACAGACCAGTCCGAATGAACAAATAATTTTCAGGATGGCAATTCTAACTAGTGGACTACCACAGCAATTGGTGCTGAGGCCTCAACCATTTATAATTTGAATTAAGGAACTTACTGTATTGTAGTCAAATTTGCTGACAATACAAACATAGGTAAAAAAAAGTCCGTTATGAGGAGAATACAACAACTCTGAAAAGGGATAGAAGTAGGTGAAGTGAATGGGCAAAAATTTGGCAGATGTGGAAAAATGTGTTGAAAATGTGAGGTTATCTATTTTGGCGGGAAGATTAGAGAAGCTGAATTTATTTTAAACATGTTACATTTATATTAAAAATTTTAAAAACCTAATATAATATAAGTAACTGAAAAATTGATGCAAAACAGATACAGATAGAAAAAGAGTTATTGCCAGCATAAATGCAACAAAACAGTACAGAATAGATTTGGAGCAGGTCAGTTGAGGAACCAGAGCCCCTAGCTTAAATACCGGATCAATCCAACAACAAAAGAGGGCATCGTGGTTAACACTGCTGTCTCACAGCACCAGGGACTCGGGATCAATTCCGACCATATGTGCCTTGGGTGACTGTATGCAGTTTGCACATTCTCTCCTTGTCTGCGTGGATTTCTTCTGGTGTTCCGGTTTCCTCCCACAGTCCAAAGATGTGCGGGTTAGGTGAATTGACCATGCTAAATTACTCTTTAGTATCGAAAGGTTAAGTGGGGTTCTGGGGATAGGTTGGGGATTGGGCATAAGTTAGGATGCTTTTTCGGAGAGTTGGTGCACTCGATGGGCTGAATGGCCTCCTTCTGCACTTTCAGGATTCTATGATTCTAAGATAATATTAATAAAATAGAGTCACAATACAGGTCGCACACCCCAATGTATAGCGTTTCAGAGTAACAACATGAGATGAATTGAATTGAGTTGAACTAAGATAATTTCACTCATGGAAAGCCTAGCAAAAGCAAGTCAGCCGAAGTTGAGCCGATACATTTAAGAAAGCGGTCCCAGACTTTACAGATCACATCAGATTTAGAGTGGAGAACAGATGCCAAAAATGCCATGGGGATGCATTCCATAATCAGCCTCGGCCAGTTTTAGATAGAGGGATATTTGTCATTAATCCAAGAGTATAGGATATTCTTATGAGCAGCAAAGGTCAGAATATTATAGCCTTTTGACATTTGAATCTATGATTCTTCCATGTGGAAGAATGAGAATTACAGGATTAGACTCTAATGATCTCAAAAATCCTCTCCAGTTCCCTGACCACACCTGACCAATTGGATTGAATCTTGACCCAAGCCCATAGACATTGTATGTAGTCATCATCAACTACCTGGCACTTTAGGCACCTCCGGGATAAAGCAGGATCAAACCTGTGTCAAAGACAACTTATGGTATAGTATCTTCAACTGGGTATCCTTCATCATTTAGCAAACCAAATTCTTACCTGCAAAGACCCATATATTATCCCATGTGTCTTCATCAATCTTGATAGCTAAGTCTTGTTCCCATATACGTAGGGCACTCAGCATGGTGCTGCAGGCCCTGGAGTTCAAAACATCATAGAACTTACTAATCAATTGTTCAGGCTCCACAGAATTCAGGATTCTTTCCACCGGGGAGATTGAGGAGTCAAGCGCAGGGAAGCCATGTTAAGGATAACGTTTCTAACCTGTAAATATTTAAAGAAGGATTATCTTCAGATACCAAATTGTTGATATAGCTGCTCAAAAGATGATAAGGAGACATCACTGAACATGTCTCCCAGCCTACAAATGCCTCTACCTCGCAAATTTCCTTTTTTTGTTGAAATCTTTTTATTGGCCTTTTCCATATTTGTAAACAATTGTGGGTATATACATCTACATTTTTCTTAACCGCATCATTTTACTTTATTGTACAGAAAGGTATATCCTGTCCTTCCTTTAATTAACCCTATATTTGCTGCCCTCTGGTTTGACCTATGGTCCCTTCTGTCTTCCCCTCCCGCCCTCCGCCCCCTTGTGTACTCCCCCTGTCCCTCCACTTTCTCCCCCCACCCGTTGGCTTTGGCTGTACTTTGCTTTTGTGTTCGGGGAGGGGGGAGGTTACCCCCCTCTTCTCCTCTTTTGTGGCTTTCCCGCCTTCCTTCCGTCCTCTCCGCCTCCCCTCCCTCCCCTTGGGTTGCGCAGTCCTTTGGTTCCTCATCTATCTTGTTTTCTTTCCCTCTCTTCCCTCTTTTTTCTTCCTCTCTTTCCCATATTCTTAACTTTCTCCTCATTACTGGCCTCAAACAGGTTTTGGAACAGGCTGACGAACTTCCCCCATATATCTAGGAAGCCTTCCTCCAACCCTCCGATGGCATACTTAACTTTCTCCAGATGGAGAAAATCCGAAAGGTCTGCAGCCGTGGGTGGTGCTGTTGATCGCCAGCCGAGCAGGATTCTCCGTCGTGTGATCAGGGAAGCAAAAGCAAGGGTGTTGCATTCCCTTCCCCATGTGTAGTTCGGGCTGCTCCGATACCCCGAAGATTGCCACTATCAAGCATGGCTTCACCCTCACTCCCACAACCTTGGACATTGTCTCAGAGAAGGCTGTCCAGAACCCAGCAAGTTTGGGGATAAGCCCAGAACATTTGGGTGTGGTTGGCCAGGCCCCTCTGGCACAGTTCACATTTGTCCTCCACCTCTGGGAAGAACTTGCTCATTCGGGTTCTGGTCAGGCGTGCTCTGTGCACCACTTTAAGCGGCATTAGGCTGAGCCTTGCGCAGGAGGAGGTGGAGTTAGCCCTGCTCAGTGCTTCGCTCCAGAGGTCCCACCCTACTTCTGTCCACAGTTCATCTTCCCATTTTCACTGGTCTCGTTGAGTGGTGTAAGAGCTTTGTCTGTATATCTTCCCCCATAGTCCCCTCTCCCTGCTGCTTGTGCCCATCAGGTCCTCTAACTGTGGTTTCTGGGGCCTAGCGGTATCCTACTGTCTCCTGCATAGCAAGTATTTTATTTGAAGGTGTTTCATTTACTGTCCTTTTGTTAGTTTCCACTTTCTCGTCAATTCGTCCAGTGCCGCCAGTCTGTGCCCTACGTAAAAGTCCCTACAGTCAGTGTGCCCCTGTCTCGTGTCCATCTTTTGAAGGTGGTATCTAGCATGGCTGGGGAAATCTGCGATTGCCACAGATGGGGGCCATGGGAGACATCTTAGTTAGCCCAAAGTGTTGTCTCAATTGGGCCCATGTTCTCAGTGTGGCCGCTACAACTGGGCTCGTTGTGCATCTTGTTGAAGGGAATGGGAGTGCTGCGGTGGCCAGGGCCCGGAGGGTCGTTCCTTTATAGGAGGTCTCCTCCATCTGTATCCACTCTGTGCCGGGTTCGTGTATCCATCTCCTCACTCTTTCTGCCATTGCTGCCCAGTGGTAGTATTGTAGGTTCAGTAAAGCCAAGCCCCCTTTGATTTTCCTTCTTTGCAGTGTCGGTTTGGGAATTCTCAGGTTCTTAACCCCACACAAATGCCATGATTAGACGATCTACATTTTGGAAAAAGGCCTTGGGGTGAAGATCGGTATGGATCAAAACAGGAAGAGGAACCTCGGCAGCACGTTCATCTTGAACGTCTGCACTCTCCCCGCCAGGGAGAGTGGGAGTTAGCCCCCCATCTCTCTAGGTCCTTTTTTACTTCATTTGGGTTCACTGGGAATGCCTCCCTTTTGCCCAGATTAGGTTTGTAGCCCGAGAAGGTTCCAAATTCCTTCAGGATTTGCAGTATTGCCTTCAGTCCCTTCTGTGGCTTTGAGACATAGAGGAGCAGGTCATCTGCATAGAGTGAGACTCTGTGCTCTCTGTCTCCTCTCCGATGCCCTTCCAGCTTTTCTCATCCTGCAAGACTATTGCCAGGGGTTCGATCGCTAGCGTGAACAAGAGTGGGGACAGGGGTCAGCCCTGTCTTGTTCCTCTCTGCAGTTGGAAGTATTCAGAGCTGGTGGTGTTGGTTCGGACACTCACCTTAGGAGCATTGTACAGGAGCCTTGCCCAGGCGGTTAAGGCCGCTCCTAGCCCAAACCGTTTGATTACCTTGAGGAGGTACTTCCATTCGACTTTGTTGAAGGCCTTTTCTGCATCCAGGGAGACAATCACGTGCTCTCTCTCCGCGGGTGCAGATTACCTTCTGCAGCTGCCTGATGTTCACGGTGAGCAGCCTACCCTTGTCAAAACCCGTTTCGTCCTCCGTGACCACCTCCAGTACGCAGCCCTCCAGCCTTTTGGCCAGGACCTTTGTGAGTATACCTCCCCAAATTTCGAATCCCCGTGGTCGATTAGACAGGGTGGGAAATCAGCACTGCCCTGGATATGAGAGAGCGAAGTCAGTTTAGATCGCACTTCTAGTTGGTGGATCAGCCTCCATGCTCTCAGGGTATTAATAATAGGATTATCACACTTAACAGAGCCCACATTAATATCACCATATGACAACAAGACCTATAGAGGGAAAATTGACTGCTGTGCTTCAATGTCGAGCCATATGGTTGCCTATCCAACTTAACGCAGTGATGAATCTAAAAGGAGAGGCCAGCTGATATAGACTAATATTCAGGCGACCCAACCCCCTCAGCGGCTGATAAGTGGAGTTTAGCAAACTAAATACGAGGTTTATTTTCATTCCAAATAAATGTACCAATCATCCCATTAGTTTCATAAACGACTCTAGCCTTCAACAGAATAGGCAGCATTTGTAAAGGGCATAACAATCTGGGGACCATTCAAAGGGTAAATTAGCAAGGGGAGGTGGTTACCCCTCCGCACATGGCCTCCGACTTAGCAAAGCCAAACTTGTAATCAGAAAATACACTAAAACTATCCACCATTCCAATAATGGCAGGGTCCGAAACGCCAGGATTAGATATGAACATGTCATAGTCATAGAATTTACAGTGCAGAAGGAGGCCATTCGGCCCATCGAGTCTGCACCGGCTCTTGGAAAGAGCACCCTACCCAAGATCAAAACCTCCACCCTATCCCCATAACCCAGTAACCCCACCCAACACTAAGGGCAATTTTGGACACTAAGGGCAATTTATCATGCCAATCCACCTAACTTGCACATCTTTGGACTGTGGGAGGAAACCGGAGCACCCGGAGGAAACCCACGCACACACGGGGAAGATGTGCAGACTCCGCACAGACAGTGACCAAAGCCGGAATCGAACCTGGGACCCTGGAGCTGTGAAGCATTTGTGCTATCCACAATGCTACCGTGCTGCCCAACAGCAGCACATCATCTGCACAAAGTGTGATCTCACATTGCTTCATCCTACATTCCAACCCAATATCAAGGGGTCTGACCTAATGGCCTCCGCAGTGGCTTGTTGGACAGTGCAAATAACAATAGGGACAGATGGCAGCCCTGCCTAGTCCCTCTCTGAAGCCCAAAGTTCAATGACATTAAACCGCTTGTGAGCACTTTTGCCATTGGTTAATGAAACAATAATTGAATCCACTTAAAATAATTCTCCCAACCCAAAGCCTCGTGTATGCACAAGATAATTCCACTCAACTGGGTTAAACGCTTTCTCTGCATCTAAGGTAATAACCAGCCCATCCAGTGTATGTTTCTGTAAAGCCTGTATCACATTCAGCTGCCTTCTAATGTTATTACACAAAGATCTTCCCCGAATAAAGCCACTGTGGTCGTCCCACACAATTGTCAGAAAGATGTCCTCCACCTTTTGGCTAGAACCCTGGAAAACAGTTTCAAGTCAACATTTAGAAGAGATATTGGCCAATAGGAGGCCAATATTCCAGGTCCTTGCCCACTTTCAGAATCAAAGAAATATCAACCTCACATAGAGTCAGTGGCAACATCCCCTGACTCAAGAGTGTCAATACATACCCCCAACAGCTCTAACTACAAATCCTTAAACTCCTTGCTGTCTCCAGGCTCTTCTAGTAGTCTTTAAAATGGTGGAAACAAATTATTAAGGGCCTGGAATGAAAACTATCCCTTGGCATCAAAGATAAGATATGGTGTGCCCTTTCTAATTTTAAACACCCAGCCTTCACATCCAGTTTGAGATAATTTGGCAGCCAATCCTTGAAGAACTTGTAGGGGTCTTACCCTCCACACCTTCCGGCAGGCTGATAATTCAGATAATCTTTCTCTGATGTTGGTGCTCCAAACACTCCAGGACCTCTGCCGTGCCACTCAATCAGTTTTCCAAGGATTAATTTCTTTCCTCTGCCGAGGAAGCATCATTTTCATCATGCAGGATTCTTTCCTCCGTATCATGAAGCCTCTTAATGGTGCTTTGCAATGCGGCCTCATGAGCACACAGATTCTGGGTTAACATACCAAGCCTTTGGTCAATCACTCGGATAGTGTCGTCAGTCATCATTTTCATCACTTCAGTCTGAGGTTGTTCTGAAGTTGCAGAAAACCCTTGGTCTGTCCGCATGTAAGACCCAGACCTTCCTATCACTTGACATTTCAACTCACCGTCCTGCTCTCATGACCACATGTCTGTCCTTAGCCTGCTGCAATCTTCCAGGAAAGTCCAGTGCAAATTGGAGGAACAGCACCTCATCTTCCGAAGGCACCTTACAGCCTTCCAGACTTAACATTGAGTGTTCAACAATTTCAGACTGTGAACTCTCTCCTCCACTTTCACCCCATTTTTATTTCTATCGTTCATTTTCATTTCTTCCATCGATCTATTTTCCCCTCACCATCATCCTCCTCCTCCCACATACCCAACTTGGGGCATCTGGGGCGGGATTCTCCCATCCTGCGGCAGAGTGTGCACGCCGTTGTAAATGCTGTCGCGTTTTAGGACAGCGTGAAGAGGCCGCTGCCAGGAGTAATTCTGTCCCCTACAGGGTGAAGCACGGCACTGGAGTGGTTCACGCCGCTCCAGCTGCCAATCCCGGCATGAACTGGGTGCCACGGGATCTGCGCATGCGCAGTGGCGTTGGCACCAACGCGTGCATGCTCTGTGGCCTCCTTCAACGCGCCGGCCCCAACGCAACGTGGTGCAGGAGTACAGGGGCCGGTGCGGAAGAAAAGAGGCCGGAGGACAGCCCGCTAAGCGGTGAGCCCCGATCGCGGGTCAGGCCGCATCGGAGGCCTCCCCGGGCTCGGAGCCCCCCTCTCCTCACCCCCCCCCCCCCACCCCCCCCAACAGGCCGCAATCCGACCCTTCCATGCAGAGTTCCCGCCGGCTGCAAGCTGGTGTGGACGGCGCCGGTGGGACTCAGCGTTTTCACTGCGGCCGCTCGGCCCACCCGTGCCGAGAATTGGTGGCCCGGCCGCTTTGCGGAGAATCCCGTGCCAGTGTCGGGAGGACGTGGCCCCGTTGCGGAGATTGTCCGGCCTGGCCCTGGGCTGAGAGAATCCCCCCCCTGTTCCCTGTTCCTATTTATCCTTTGACACACTGCTTACCTTTTTTAAAATATATTTTTATTAAGGCATTTATATAAACATTAAACACAAACCATCACAAGAGTAAGAACAAACGAAAATCTCATAAAAAATAAATAACTACCCGAACGCCCTGACCTCTCTGCTGTTCCCCTCTTCCTGACCTGCTTTCCCCATTTTAACCCCATTATCCCCCTTTCCCACCACCCCCACACCTCAATTTTCCTTGAAAAGGTCTATGAACGGCTTCCATCCCCGGACAACGGAACCTCTAAAGGTGAACTTAATTTTCTCCAATCTTAGGAACTCCGCCGGGTCGCTCACCCACACCCCCGGCTTGGGTGGCTCAAATCCCTTCACTCCAGCAAAATCCATCTCCAGGCTACCAGGGAGGAAAAGACCAAAACGCCAGCCTCTCTCACCCCCTGGACTCCTGGGTTTTCCGACACACCAAATATCGCCACTTCTGGACTCGTGCCACCTTCACCTTCAGCACCTCTGACATTAAGCCCATGAACTCCTACCAGAACCCCTTCAGCTTCGGACATGCCCAAAACATATGGACATGGTTCGCGGGCATCCCTGCGCACCGCCCACACCTATCCCCCACCCCCTCAAAGAACATACTCATCCTAGCTACCGTCATATGCACCCTGTGAACCATCTTAAATTGGATTATCGTCACGCATGAAAAAGATGCATTCACCCTCGTCAGAGCCTCCTCCCACAACCCAGCCTCCATCACCCCCCTCCCCCCAGATCCTCCTCCCATTTCTTCTTAACTTATCCTATCGGGGCTCCCTCCCAGTCCATGAACTCCTTGTAAATCTCAGACTCCTTGCCCTCCCCCACACTCTCCTTTGATCCCACCTTATCCTGTAGTCCTGGGGATGGCAGATCGGGAAAAGACAGCATCTGCTTCCTCACATAGTCCCGTACCTGTAAGTAACGGAACCCGTTCCCATTGGGCAGCTCGTATTCCTCCCCCAATTCCTCTGAACTCAAAAAGCTGCCCCCCACAAACAGATCCCCAAACCGCTCAATCCTTGCCCATCGCAACTCCTAAACCCTGCATCCAACCCCCCGATGCAAATCTATGATTACTGTAAATCAATGCGCACACCGAGGCACACTTCAAATGCTGCCGCCACGGTCCCCACACCCGCAGGGCCGCCATCACCACCAGGTCCGTAGAGTAGCTGGCCAGTGCGATTGGCAGGGGCGCTGCCAACAACGCCCCCAAACCCGTACCCCTGCAAGCGGCCGTCTCCATCCGCTCCCACACCGACTCCTCCCCCACTACCCACTTCCTTACCAAAGCGATGTTTGCTGCTCAATAATAATTCATTATGTTTGTCAAGGCCTGCCTGCCGTCCATCCCACGCCCCCGCTCCAACAGCCCCACCCACACAAACCCTAAGATCAACAAATTAACTTTCCTGAGATGAAGATCAGGAGGTTCTGAAAAACAAATAAAAGCCTCGTGAGTACCATCATTTTCACTGTCTGCACCCGCCCCACCAGCAATATTGCAACATCATACCTCTTGAAATCCCCCCTCGTCTGTTCCACCAACTGCGCCAGATTCAATTTGTGAAGTTGTTCCCATCCCCGCGCCACCTGGATGCCCAAGTATCTGAAGCTCGCCCCTAACACCTTAAACGGCAGCTCGCCCAACCTCCTCTCCTGCCCCCTGGCCTCAATCAGGAAGACCTCACTCTTCCGCATGTTTAGCTTGTATCCAGAAAACCGGCTAAACTCCTCTAAAATACTCATAATTCCCCGATGCCTCCCAGTGGGTACGAAATATAAAGCAACAGGTCATCCGCATATAGCGAGACCCCATACTCAACTACCCCTTGCCGCACCGCCAGTGGAGTTTAACTACTCAACCACCTCTACACCTTTTTCCACCAAAACATCTGACCAGCAACAGGGCAAAGGCCCCAAAAAACCATCTGGAGCAGTTGCTGCCAAATTTGCAACCACTCACTCCATGGCCGTCACCGGAAGACCAGACTACTTACCTTTGTTCATAGAATCACAGATCTCCTAGTGTCAAAAGAGAACATTCGGCACATCGAGTCTGCACCGACCCTCTGAAAGAGCTTCCCCTTAGGCTCACTCCCCTGCTCCACCCCCATAACCCCACCTAACCTGCACATCTTTGGACACTAAGGGGCAATTTTAACATGGCTAGTCCACCTAACCGGCACATATTTGAACTGTGGGGAAAAAACCGGATCACCTGGAGGAAACCCATGCAGACACAGGGAGAATGTGCAAACTCCACACAGTCATCCAAGGTTGGAACTGAACCCAGGTCTGTGGCACTGTGAGGCATTAGAGCTAATTACTGCGTCACTGTGCCGCTCTCATTAATACATTCTGATCTTTTATTGCGCCATTATAAGCAACCTTCTTAGTCTTGATTGCCACCATTTACATTCCCTTTGCCTTTTTGTGAAAGACATCTTTATTAATCTCCACCTATCGCTGGCACACTATCCAGCCCCACTACTCCCGGCACCCCCCACAACAGTATAAATCCGATCCTATTTCCAGTTCTCTTTAGCTTTGACAAAGAGTCATCCAGATTCGAATCATTAGCTCCGTTCTCTCTCTCCACAGATGCTGTTAGACCTGCTGAGATTGTTCAGTATCGTCTGTTTTTATACTACATTCTCTTTGAAACAAAGGCCAACATTCCATTTGCTTTCCCCACTATCATCAGCATTCTCCCGTATGCTGCCAATTGAAGTTCTGATCTGAGTCTGCTGGAGCAGAATTTATCTGTGACGTTGCCTTCTGGACAGCACAGACTTTTTACCCCCCCTGCAACCACTCAGGCTCAGTGACTTATATAAATGGTTTAGGCTTGAATGTAGGAGGGTTGATCAGTAAGTTTGCAGATGATATGGGGAGGTGGTGGCGTAGTAGTATTGTCACTGGACTAGTAAAACCAGAGACCTGGAGTAACGATCTGGGGATCCAGGTTTAAGTCCCGCCACTGTAGATAGTGAAATTTGAATTCAATAAAAATCTGGAATTAAAAGTCCAAATGATGACCATGAAACCGTTGTCGATTGTTGTAAAAACCCATCTGGTTCACTAACTGTGACTCCAGACCCACAGCAACACTTAACTGCCCTTCAAGGGACAATTAGGGGTTGGCAATAATTACTGGCACAGCCTGCAACGCCCACGTCCCATGAATGAATAATTATTCAGGGTGCCACGTGGCACAGTGGTTAGCATTACTGCCTACGGCGCTGAGGACCCGGGCTTGAATCCCGGCCCTGGGTCACTGTCCGTGTGGAGTTTGCATATTCTCCTCGTGTCTGCGTTGGTTTCACCCCCACAACCCAAAGATGTGCTGGTTAGGTAAATTGTCCCTGAATTGAAAAAAAAAATAATTGGGTATTCTAAATTTTAAAAAAATTAATAATTATTTACCGCCCCACGAATTTTTGAAAAATTGTGAGGAGGATAGCCTTAGATTACAGGAGGATATAGCCGGGCTGGTCAGATAGGCTAATCAGTGGCAAATGGAATTCAATCTGTTTATGCATGGGCTGATGCACTTGGGCAGGGCAAGGGAATACATGATAAACAGTAAGACCCTGGGAAGCACTCAGCATCAGAGGTACCTTGTGTGCACATACACCGGTCCCTTAGGGTAGCAGGACAGGTGGATACAGTGGTTAAGAAGGCAAATATTTGAGACTTCCGGTGGCGGCCATGAGTGAGTGGTTGCACAAAGGGCATCTCCAGCTCAAAGGCATTGATTTGAGCTCTTTTTACCCAAAAGTGGTGGAATTGTGACAGGAAAGTGTAGCTGAAGTTGTGGAGGGGACGTTCCATCTGAGAGTGGCATGTTTGCTGCTTATCAGACCAAGCAGAAGAAGGTTAAAGACCTGGGCAAGGAACTGGAGGAAACCTGTGGCACAGCAACAATTGGAAAAATGGTGGAGAGGGAAGGGTTGTTGCTTGCTGGAAACCCCCAGATAGAGCTGGTGATGCCGTTCATCAGAAAGGAGTTCTGCCTACAACGAAAGGAGATGAAAGATCGATTGAAGGCTATCGAAGGAGCGGTAGCACCCTTGAAAGGCTCGAAGGAGAGAGTTAAGAAGTGCTAGGAAGCATAGTGGTCGCAGATCTGATGGATGGAAAGGGTGATGTCCCATCACAGTGATCGGGTGGTGGAATTGGAGGTGGAGGTGGGGCTCCTGGTGGATCTTTGCAAGTCGCTAAGGGCAAAGTTGGAGGAGCAGGAATATAGATCCAGAAGGCTGAACCTGTGTATTGTTTGCTTGCCTGAAGGCATGAGTGCTACAAGATATGTCTGGTGGGGCTGGACAAGGCCCAGAAGTGGATAGGGCGCACAGGTCCCTCAGGCAGCAGCTGAGGACAGGGGAGCTCACATAGGCAGTGATTGTGAGGCTCCACAAGTTTGTGGAAAAGGAGAAGATCCTGCGGTGTGCCAGGGAGAAGTGGAACTGCGAATCGGAGGTTAACAGGATCGGAATCTATCCGGACATTGCAGCGGAGAAGCAAAATGGCGTGCCAGGTTCAACAAAGCCAAAGTGGTTCTTTACCGAAGGCAGATCAAGTTTGGGGTGCTGTACCTGACAAAACTGTGGGTGACTTTCGAACGCCGGGAGTACTTTTTTGACACACCAGAGGAAGCCAATGACTTTATTAGAGACCATAAACTGGGGGAGAACTGAATGGGAGTTGGAACAATGGAGTTTGGAAGATGGGGGTAGTGTGAAGATTAGAAGGTGAGGGGCAACTGCCCCCCCCCCCTCCCTCTGGGTGCTCCTGTTTCCTCCCACAAGTCCCGAAAGACGTGCTGTTAGGTAATTTGGACATTCTCACTTCTCCCTCTGTACCCGAACAGGCGCTGGAATGTGGCGACTGGGATATTTTCACAGTAACTTCATTGCAGTGTTAATGTAAGCTTACTTGTGACATTAATAATAATTAATTTATTATTTTTAAATACAACATTTAGGTTAAAGTGTTAATGCAAGCCTACTTGTGATTATTATTATTACTGTAGTGAAATCATATGGACCAAAGGTGGCAGGTTTCTTTTTCTAAAATGCATTTAGTGAACGGGTTTGTACAATAATCTGATAATTTTCTTTATAGTAATCTTTATTGTCACAAGTAGGCTTACATTAACACTGCAATGAAGTAAAAAGCCCCTAGTCGCCACATTCCGGTGCCTGTTTTGGTACACGGAGGGAGAATTCAGAATGTCCAAATTACCTAACAGCAAGTCTTTCGGAACTTGTGGCAGGAAACCGGAGCACCCGGACAAAACCCATGCAGACATGCAGACTCCGCACAGACAGTGACCCAAACAGGAAATCAAACCTGTGACCCTGGCGCTGAGAAGCAAGTGCTAACTACTGTGCATTTATTAGTCACCATTATTTTAATCTTGATTCCTTTAGATTTTTAAAAACTGAATTCCAATACACAAATGGTCATGGTGGCATTTGAACTCATGTCCCTAAATTATTAGTCCAGCCTTATGGACTCTCAGCTGTTTTGACAGTTTTGAATCTTTGAAAAGCAATGATATGTAATCACCAAAGAAAGCATGTATTTCATGTAAAGTGAATGCTGGTACCATGTTGCAAATGAAATGTCTGGATAATTGATGTCCTCTGAAATTTCACTTTAACAATGCAATTATCTTGGGGGTTTGCTCAAAAACTCTATGCTCTGTTGGCCTCTAGTGGAAGAAATATTCTATAACATTTAACTTCCCCCGGCAATTTTAGGCTTGTTGTTTCGTCATTTGGACACTAAACCAATAGAAATATTACATATAAACAGACAGATTGCACGTTGGTACATGTATTACGTTTCGTGGATGATAACAGGATACCTGGAAGAAGCAGTAAAACTGCACAGAGATTGCACTGTAATCAAGGTTTCTGATGAAACAGTAAACCCACATGCCTTTCGCAATTTTATGATCAAAAGGTGTTGATCATCCTGTTGTCAGGGAATGTGTACTTTCGGGGCGGCAGACACACCCTGGTGGGGTGACTGCGCCTCGCGGCGTGCTCGGGGTTTCGCAGCGAGCGTGCCGGGGAAACTGGCCGCGCATGCTCGGTTTCGGGCCTGATCGGCCAGAGCGGCAGCACTGACAGATTTGGGGGGGGAGGCGGGACAGACTGCGCACGCGCCAAGGATGGTTTAAAAACCGACGAGTGACAGACTGCGCACGCGCCAAGGGTGGTTTAAAAACCGACGAGTGATTAGCTCAGGAGGAGAAAGACGGCAGGAGGTCACGGGGTAGAAGGGAGGGCCTAGGGCTCCAGAAAGCTCTGGAGCTGAAGGAAAGCGGAGTCTGCGAGAGAGACCTGACAAGTTGGGACAAGGACGAGCTTGTAAACAGCCCGCTGCGGTTGAGACGCCGGAGTGACCGGTGGTCTAGTTAGTAGGTTAGCTCAACTGATAAAGAAGAGCAAGAAGGCTGGTACTGGGAGTAGGTTTTTGACAGTGGCTTTTTGGGTTGAGATTGTATCATGGAGTCATAGATTTTTACAGCACAGCATTGTATTTCACCGACCACCAAGCACCTATCCATTCTAACCCCATTTTCAATCACTTGATAAGGGGGTTGTTTAGCACAGTGGGCTAAACAGCTGGCTTGTAATGCAGAACAAGGCCAGCAGCGCAGGTTCAATTCCTGTACTGGCCTCCCTGAACAGGTGCTGGAATGTGGTGACTGGGGGCTTTTCACAGTAACTTCATTGAACCTACTTGTGACAATAAGTGATTATTATTCTATGTAGCCTTGTATACTATGGTGGAACTCACAAGTAGAATTACTGTTGTTTGGGCGCAGCTAAAATTCCTCAACAGGAACACAGTTCTTTTTGAAGGATTTTATGATTCACAGTGGTGACTCATCTGAGTGGGTTGTTGAGAAATTCAGGGCCATCAAGCACCTGATCTGCTGCACTCGGAGTAGAGTTGCCATTGTTTGGGGATCCAGACTAGTGCTCTGAAGTGGTGGAGTAACATTTCTCACAGGAAGATGGTTCTTTTTGAAGGATTTTATGATTATTATTATGATAATCTTTATTAGTGTCACAGGTAAGCTTACATTAACACTGCAATGAAGTTACTGTCAAAATTCCCAGCTTCTGACCAGCTCTTGTAACAATGAGATATGGCTGCCCCTTCTAAATTTCTGATCAGGCCCCAAAATGATTGTGGGGATTTCAGAAATGGTTGTTTTCTTCTGTTGTATGGTGTTGGGGGCAGAAGCTATTGTGACAGTTTCAATGCCAAGTTTCCTTACATGCCCTATGTCCTGCAAGTGTAACTCCAGAATGTTTCCCTCAAACTTGAGTAGGGGGAAAGATGTTATTTTGTGATCCATGGTTTGGCTAGGGTTTCCTCTCTTGCATCCACATGAGATTTTAAAATGCCATTTGTACATCTGGTCACAACATTGTCCATGTCCAGTCTGTATTCTATTGAGAGTAGTCCACATTCTCTGGGGAGATTGAAGCTGGTTGTGAGATGTTGGATCAGACGAATTTATTTGGACGGGTGTTTTCTGCTCAATTTCCTTCAGGTTCCATCAGTGTTATGGAGTTGCAGATAGAACATAGAACAGTACAGCACAGAACAGGCCCTTCGGCCCTCAATGTTGTGCCGAGCAATGATCACCCTACTCAACCCACGTATCCACCCTATACCCGTAACCCAACAACCCCCCCCCCCCCTTACTTTTTAGGACACTACGGGCAATTTAGCATGGCCAATCCACCTAACCCGCACATCTTTGGACTGTGGGAGGAAACCGGAGCACCCGGAGGAAACCCACGCACACACGGGGAGGACGTGCAGACTCCGCACAGACAGTGACCCAGCCGGGAATCGAACCTGGGACCCTGGAGCTGTGAAGCATTTATGCTAACCACCGTGCTACCGTGTTTGATTGTGTCAAGATATTGTGAGTTGGGGATCTTGAGGGTCTCTATGGATGGGGAGGTCCAAGTTGCTGCTGATGAGAGTTATTTCTTGGTGTGTTGCTGCATTCTATTGAATGGTGGGAGGGGCAACATTTGGGAGGACTGGTAACTGAAACTGGAGTTGATGTCAAGAGTACCAGAGATTATCCCCATTATTGAGTGGAGTTGTTTTTCCACTCAGTAACTCGAGGCCTATGTGAGTGCACAGTACTCAGTGTCAAGAAGACCTGAGCTATGGCAGAAATTTTAAGGACAGTGGTTTGTGCACCCCAGCTTGTGCCAGCGAGCTTGCAGATGATCATTCGTGTCTTGGTCTTTTTGTCAGTCTTTCGGAAGTGGTTAGGGAGTGATCAAGGGTTACTACAACATATCTGGGAATTCGGTGATGTTGCACTTTTTCTCCACAGGAAGTGATGTTTAGGGTGCTGCATGCATTGCATTTTTCTCGGTGGAATGCAGAGATGATGAACTTGGCTGGGTTTGTTTGCATTTTGCAGTGGATGGTGGCAGCCTTATGGTTCACCCTGTGAAGTAGTGTCATTAAAGTGGTGCCCGAATGTCGCTTCTGGGCCCCCTGGTCAATGGAGCAAAACTAAAAAAGCAGCAATAGTAATGCTGTTGAATGTCATTGGAGGCGGTTAGCTTCTCTCTTGTTGGAGGTGACCATTGTCTGGTACATGTGTGATATGAATGTTACTTGCTAAGTGTAGCAGGTAAGGCAGATGAACTTGGGGCTTGGATTAGTACCTGGGAATATGATGTTATTGGTATTACTGAGACTTGGTTGAGGGATGGGCAAGACTGGCAACTAAATATCCCAGGGTATAGATGCTTCAGGAGGGAAAGAGAGGGAGGTAAAAGGGGTGGAGGAGTTGCATTACTGGTCAGAGATGATAACACAGCTGTGATTTAAGGGGGGCACGGTGGAGGATTCGAGCACTGAGGCAATATGGGTTGAGCTAAGAAATAGGAACGGTGCAGTAACATTGTTGGACGTTACTACAGGCCTCCCAAAAGCGAGCGTGAAGTAGAGGTACAAATATGTAGACAGATTATAGAACAATGTAGGAGCATTAGGGTGGTTATGATGGGAGATTTTAACTTCCCCAACATTGAATGGGACTCATGTAGTGTTGGAGGCGTAGATGGAGCAGAATTTGTAAGGAGCATCCAGGAGAGTTTTTTTAGAGCAGTATGTAAATAGTCCAACTTGGGAAGGGGCCATACTGGACCTGGTATTGGGGGAATGATCCCGGCCAGGTGGTTGACGTTTCAGTTGGCGATTACTTTGGGAATAGCTATCACAATTCCATAAGTTTTAGAATACTCATGGACAAAGACGAGAGTGGTCCTAAAGGAAGAGTGCTAAATTGGGGAACGGCCAACTATAACAAAATTCGGCAGGAGCTCGGGAATGTGGATTGGGAGCAGCTGTTTAAGGGTAAATCCACATTTGAAATGTGGGAATCTTTTAAGGAAAGGTTGATTTAGAGTGCAGGACAAACATGTTCCTGTGAAAATGAGATAGAAATGGCAAGATTAGGGAACCATGGATGACGGGTGGAATTGTGAGACTAGCTAAGATGAAAAAGGAAGCATACATAAGATCGAGGCGACTCAAAACTGATGAAGCTTTGGAGGAATATCGGGAAAGTAGGACAAATCTCAAACGCGCAATAAAGAGGGCTAAAAGGGGTCATGAAATATCTTTCGCTAACAGGGTTAAGGAAAATCCCAAACCCTTTTATTCGTAAAAGAGGGAATTTATGCGTGGAGTCAGAGGAAATGAGTGAGCTTCTTAATGAGTACTTTGCATACCCGGTATTCACCAAGGAGAGGGACATGATGGATGTTGAGGCTAGGGATGGATGTTTAAATACTCTAGGTCAAGTCGGCATAAGGAAGGGGGAGGTTTTGGGTATTCTAAAAGGCATTAAGGTGGACAAGTCCCCAGGACCGGATGGGATCTATCCCAGGTTACTGAGGGAAGCGAGGGACGAATTAGCGGAGCCCTTAACAGATATCTTTGCAGCATCCTTGAGCACGGGTGAGGTCCTGGAGGACTGGAGAAATGCTAATGTTGTCCCTTTGTTTAAGAAGGGTAGCAGGGATAATCCAGGGAATTATAGACCTGTGAGCTTGATGTCAGTGGTAGGCAAACTGTTGGAGAAGATACTGAGGGATAGGATCTATTCACATTTGGAAGAAAATAGACTTATCAGTGATAGCAGCATGGTTTTGTGCAGGGAAGGTCATGTCTTACAAACCTAATAGAATTCTTTTGAGGAAGTGACAAAGTTAATTGACATGGGAAGGGCTGTAGATGTCATATACATGGACTTCAGTAAAGCATTTGATAAAGTTTCCCATGCAGGTTGATGGAAAAAGTGAAGTCGTATGGGGTTCAGGGTGTACTAGCTAGATGGATAAAGAACTGGCTGGGCAACAGGAGACAGAGAGTAGTGGTAGAAGGGAGTGTCTCAAAATGGAGAAAGGTGACTAGTGGTGTTCCACAGGGATCCATGCTCATTCCACTGTTGTTTGTGATATACATAAATGATCTGGAGGAAGGTATAGGTGGTCTCATGAGCAAGTTTGCAGATGATACTAAGATTGGTGGAGTTGCAGATAGCGAGGGGGACTGTCCGAGAATACAGCAAAATATAGATAGATTGGAGAGTTGGGCAGAGAAATGGCAGATGGCGTTCAATCCAGGCAAATGTGAGGTGATGCATTTTGGAAGATCTAACTCGAGAGCAGACTATATGGTCAATGGAAGAGTCCTGGGGAAAATTGATGTACAGAGAGATCTGGGAGTTCAGGTCCATTGTACCCTGAAGGTGGCAACGCAGGTCGATAGAGTGGTCAAGAAGGCATACGGCATGCTTGCCTTCATTGGACGGGGTATTGAGTACAAGAGTCGGCAGGTCATGTTACAATTGTATCGGACTTTGGTTAGGCCGCATTTGGAATACTGCGTGCAGTTCTGGTCGCCACATTACCAGAAGGATGTGGATGCTTTAGAGGGTGCAGAGGAGGTTCATCAGGATGTTCCCTGGTATGGAGGGTGCTAGCTATGAAGAAAGGTTGAGTAGATTATGATTGTTTTCATTGGAAAGACGGAGGTTGAGGGGAGACCTGATTGAGGTCTACAAAATTATGAGGTATGGACAGGGTGGATAGCAACAAGCTTTTCCCAAGTGTGGGGGTGTCAATTACAAGGGGTCACGATTTCAAGGTGAGGGGAAAAGTTTATTGGAGATGTGTGTGGAAAGTTTTTTACGCAGAGGGTGGCGGGTGCCTGGAATGCTTTGCCAGCGGAGGTGGTAGACGTGGGTACGATAGCATCATTTAAGATGCATCTGGACAGATATATGAACGGGTGGGGAACAGAGAGAAGTAGACCTTGGAAAATAGGCAACAGGTTTAGATAAAGGATCTGGATCGGTGCAGGCTGGGAGGGCCAAAGGGCCTGTTCCTGTGCTGTAATTTTCTTTGTTCTTGTTCTTTTATGCTACTTATCATCCCAAGCCAGAATGTTGATGGATGAATGAAAACCCACTTGTTGTCACAAGTAGGCTTCAAATGAAGTTACTGTGAAAAGCCCCTAGTCGCCACATTCTGGCGCCTGTTTGGGGAGGCTGGTATGGAAATTGAACCATGCTGGTGGCCTGCCTTGGTCTACTTTAAAAGCCAGCTCTTTAGCCCTGTGCAAAACCAGCCCCTGTTGTCCAGGTTTTTGGCATATGGACACAGACTGCTTCAGTATCTGAGGAGTTGAAAATGGTATTGAACATGGTGAAATTATCAACAAACATCCCCATCACGGGTGGCTCGGTAGCACAGTGGTTAGTACTGTTGCTTCACAATGCCAGGATTCCAGGTTCAATTCCCAGTTGGGTCACTGTGCGGAGTCTGCACATTCTCCCTGTGTCTGCGTGGGTTTCCTCTGGATGCTCCGGTTTCCTCCTATAAGTCCCGAAAGACGTGCTGTTAGGTGAATTGGACATTCCAAATTCTCCCTCAGTATACCCAAACGGGTGCCGTAAGTGTGGCGACTAGGGGCTTTTCACAGTAACTTCATTGCAGTGTTAATGTTAACATACTTGTGACACTAATAAAGATTATTATTATTATTTCTGACCTTCTGTTGGTGGGAAAGTCACTGATGAACCAGGTGAAGATGGTAGGGCCAAGGTTACTACCCTAAAGAACCCCTGTTGAGGACCTGTGACAATTGGCCTCCAACAATCATAAACATCTTCCTTTGTGCAACAAATGGAGATTTGGGACTCCCAACAAATGGAGATTGATGGAGCTCATCAGTGTCACACTGGACAAATGCTGCCTTGATATCAAGGGCACCCACTGTCACATCACCTCTGGAATTCAGCTCTTTTGTCCATGTTTGGATCATGGCTGTAATAAGATCCAGTGTCAGGTGGGCCCTGCCGTATCCTAAACTGAATGCCAATGAGCAAGTAATTGCTGTGTAACAGCTGTTTGATATCACTATCCACAACACCTTCCATCACTGCTGATGATTGAGAGCAGATAAGGTTCATTAGTTGGCTGGATTAGATTTGTTCTGCTCTTTGTGGACAGGACGTACCTGTGAACGTTCCACATCATTACTTGCAAAAACACTTCCCTCAGTTAACCAATCCTAAGAAGTGAGTGACCGCTGTCTTCAAGCAGCTCCCATTGCTGTAGGTGACATTGAGGCCAGCCATTCTAGGTGGTGACATTCAACTGCCCATCATTCTGGCTGAACAGTCAGCAACAAACTGAATGCTGCTTCTAGACTCCTGAATGAATTGGTAAAATGTGCCAAGCTGTGTGACATTTTAAGCAACGTGTAGATGGAGCAGCGTGTAGAAACACCTGCGTCAACACCAGATGGGTCTGTTCGTTCCATAATCTACTTCCTAATTTGTGTCCTGTGTGCTCAACATCAGATCCACTAATGTCCAGCCAGTGCTCTTCTTGACCACTGCCTCCTACTGGCCGAATGTCATCTACAGGAAGACCAGGGGGATATGGAAGCTGAAGTTAAAATTATTGACACCAAAAAACATTGAGAATTCAAAAAGGATTGCAAAGGTTGGAGAACTGCACAACACCTCTTTGATTCCCTGACATACTGGTGGAAGTGATAAAGGTGAACATCAAGAAGTTTTTCATCTTCATATCTGTTCGGAAGATGAAAGAGACGGAGAAATATTCCAAGTCTAGAAAAGCATGCAGAATTTGCTCCTGATGCAGTCCGTGTCATGGAGGATCTTCCAAAGAGCTGAAGAGCCATCAGGCTTTGCTCTTTGCCAAGATCACTTCCTAGTCCAAAGTCTGCTTCTTGGAGCACGATGAGACATTGCTTGCCTTTCCTCTTTTAAAGATACACAGAGAGCTCTGTCCTCAACTTGAAAAAAGACAGTGGCTCGGTACCATCACATACCTGGCGAACTAAGGATCAGCAAATCCTTTTGTGTGGGCTGTATTACATGAAGAGTACTGACAGCACAGCCTGCCTGACCTTCCTGTCCTCTATCATGGAGGTCTTAGATAAAAGCAATTGGGAGAGTCTGGACAACCCGCTAACTGGATGACATAACAAAGACCATCTGGTCCTTAAGATAGTAAAACTCTCTGAGGCAGTCGTTTACTGGGCAAGTTATATTTGGCTCTGTGGGACTGGAGTGGCTCAGGCATGTTGGAAGTGTATGTGAATGTGCTTCTGGCCATCAGCCGGTTAGAATCCATGAGGAAAGGTATCAATACTCGTCTATAAATGGGAAGCGGAGGAAATCCAAAATTTGCAGCGCACTTCATTGCTAAAGGTAGACTACAACATTCTGTCCAAGGTCATTGCCATTTGGTGATTCACCCTGATCAAACCTGTGCTATACCCAGCAGGCAAATCTCTGATAGCCTCATGCTACCCAAGAATATGATCACCTACATGCAGGACAGGGTTTGGACACCTGCCTCATCAGATTAGATCAGGAGAAGACCTTTGACAGAATATTGCAAACATATATGATGGATGCATTCTCCAAAATAGGTTTTTGGGAGGGAATCTACGTTCTACACTGCTCTACACAAACATCAACCGTGTAGTTTTCAATAGGTGGGAATCCGAAAGCTTTGCAATCAAATCTGAAGTTGCAAGGCTGTCCTGTCTCCTTTGTCTTGCTACTATATCAAACTCTTTGCTGATATCAGGAAGGATGCATGCATAGGAAGGATGACAATCCCAGGCAACAGAGGCACACCAATCAGTCTCCCTGTACATGTATGAAGAGCTGTCATCTTCTCAGATCTGGGCCGGGATTCTCCTCTACCCGGGGGGGGGGGGGGGGGGTCCCAGCGTAGCGGAGTGGCGTCAACACTCCGGCGTCGGGCCTCCCCAAGGTGTGGAATTCTTCCCACTTTTAGGGGTTAGGCCCGCGCCGGAGTGGTTTCGGCTACGCCAACTGGTGCCAAAACCGGCGGCAACGGCCTTTGGCGCTACGCCGCTCGGCGTCGGGGTTGGCTGAAAGGCCTTCGCCGGTCCGCGCATGCTCTAGTGCGTCAGCGGCCGTTGACGTCACCACCAGCGCATGCGTGGTATGGGGGGGGAGTCTCTTCCATCTCCGCCATGGTGAAGGCCGTGGCGGCGGCGGAAGAAAAAGAGTGCCCCCACGGTGGCCTGGCCCGCGATCGCGGGCCAGGCCACCGTGGGGGCACCCCCTGGGGTCCAATCGCCCCCGCGCCCCCCCCCAGGCCCGCTCGCGCCGCCAATTCCGCCGGCACCAGAGGTGGTTTAAACCACGTCGGCGGGATTGGCCTGTCAGCGGCGGGACTTCGGCTCATCGCGGCCAAAGAATCGCTGCGGGGGGCACGCCGATCAGCGGGGCGTGATTCCCGCTCCCGCCGATTCCCGGGGGCGGGATTTACGCTGGCCCCGGGCGATTCCCCGACCCTGCGGGTGGGGGGGGGGTCGGAGAATTCTGCCCCTGTTGTCTGTTCGTAGACTGATGAGCATCTGCAAACAGTTCAAACAAGCCTTGAAAACCAAATTAAATCTCAACAAAAGCCTGGCTATATCCTTTGGGAACTATGCTGACTGATCCTTAGTCTGACCTGACGAGGACAATTTGAGGTGCTGGGGATATGGTTTGGAGGGACCAGGGTTTGTACTCAAAACTGGGAGGAACATGTAGCCATGGAGAAACAGAAATTGGTCAGGAGGGAATGACGGTCCCACTTCATTGCAGGTAAGAACCTGTTCATCAGATGTGAGGTGATCTTGGCGGTTGCAGTTTTGGCCCATAACCATTTCTTGCAACTTGGTGGTGCCCGAAGCTATCTTTCACTTTACCTGGAAATCAAAGATGGATATGTACAAATCTGTAGATAAAATGGCGGGGGGGGGGGGGGGGGGGGGGTTGGGGGAGAGAAAGCATACCCAACATCACCTTCATTTTCATGGCCAACATTGTGTGCGATTGCATCAAGTTGTGATTAGGTCTTCAATTTGAAAAGACCAACTGTCCATAAGACATTGGAACAGAATTAAGCCACGCGGCCCATCCAGTCTGCTCCACCATTATTTCCTCAAAGAACTCTAACAGATTTGTCAGACATGACCTCTCCTTGACGAAGCCATGCTGACTCAATCCTATTTTATAATGCACTTCCAAGTACACTGCAATTTAATCTTTAATAATAGACTCTAAAATCTTACCAATGACCGAAGTCAGACTAACCGCTCTATAATTTCCCGTCTTCTGCCTTCATCCCTTAAACAGTGGTGTTTCATTTGCCACTTTCCAGTCCACTGGGACTCTTCCTGCCTCCAGTGATTCCTGAAAGATCACCACCAATGCCTCCAAAATCTCCTCAGCTATCTCTTTTGGAACCCTGGGTGTAGTCCATCTGGTCTTGGTGATTTATCCACCTTCAGACCTTTCAGTTTCCCCAGAACCTTCTCCTCAGTGATGGCCACTGCACTCATCCCTGCCCCCTGATTCTCCTGGAGCCCTGGCATCCCACTGGTGACTTCCACCTTGAAGACTGATGTAAAGTAACTATTCAGTTCGTCTGCCATTTCTTTGTTTCCTATTATTACTTCTCCAGCCACATTTTCCAGTGGTCCAAATCTATTTTTGCCTCTCTCTTACCTTTTTCATACATTGAAAAAATGTTTCCTATCTTCTTTTATAGTACTAGCTAGCTTGCATTCATATTTCATCTTCTCTCCCCTTATTGCTTTTTTAGTTGTCCTCTGCTTGCTTTTAAAGGCTTCCCAATCCTCTGGCTTCTCACTAATCCTCGCCACCTTGTATGTTTTTCTTTTGCTTTTATGCTGTCCTTTACTTCCCTCATCAACCATGGATGCCTTGTTTAGCATGTTTCCTCCTTCTTGGGATGAATTTCTGTTGTGCCTCCCGAATACCCCCCACCCCCAAAAAAAACTGCCATTGCTGTTCCACTGTCTTCCCTGCTAGGCTCCTTTTCCAATTAACTCTGGCCAGCTCCTCACTCGTGTCTTTGTAGTTACCCTTATTTAATTGTAGTACCGTTGCATCTGCTTCCAGCTTCTCCCTCTCATTCTGCAGAATAAATTCTATCATATTGTGGTCACTGCTCCCAAAGAGTTAATTCACCTTAAGTTCCCTAATCAAGTATGCCTCATTACACATCACCAAATCCAGAATTGCCTGTTCCCTCGTCAGCTCTGTCACAAGCTGCTCCAAAAAACCATCTCTTAAACATTCCACAAATTCCTTTTTTTGGGATCCACTACCAACTTGATTTCCCCAGTTCACCTGCATATTAAATTAGACCAGTGAGCCGATGAATGGCAGATGGGGTTTAATTTGGATAAATGTGAGGTGATGCATTTTGGTAGATCAAATCAGGGCAGGACCTACTCAGTTAATGGCAGGGAGTTGGGGACTTGCAGAACAAAAAGATCTCTGAGCACAGGTTCATAGCTCCTTGAAGGTGGAGTCACAGATGGACATGGTGGTGAAGTAGGCATTCAGTATGCTAGGTTTTATTGGTCAGAATACTGAATACAGGAGTTGGCACATCTTGTTGAAATTTTACAAGACATTGGTAACACCACACATGGAATACTGTGTACAGTTCTAGTCACCCTATTATAGGAAGGATATTGTTAAACTAGAAAGAGTGCAGAAAAGGTTTACAAGGATGCTACCAGGACTTGATGGTCTGAGTTATAAGGATAGGCTGGGACTTTTTTCCCTGGAGCGTAGGAGGCTTCGGGGTGATCATCTAGAGGTGTATAAAATAATGCGGAGCATAGATAAGGTAGATAGCCAACATCTTTTCCCAAAGATAGAGGAGTGTAGAACTAGATGGCATAGGTTTAAGGTGAGAGGGGAGAGATACAAAAGAGACCAGAGGGGAAATTTCTTCATACAGAGGGTGGTGAGCATCTGGAATGGGCTGCCAGAGGCAGTGGTAGAGGCGGTTATGTTTTTGTCTTTTAGCTAGACAGTTACGTGGGCAGGGTGGGTATAGAGGGATATGGGCCAAATGCGGGCAAGTGGGACTAGCTTAGTGATAGAAACTGGTGTCATGGACAAGCTGGGCTAAAGGGCCTGTTTCCATGCTGTAAACATCTATGACTATGATCTATGACTCTAAAAAAAGGAGACGGTGCATTATGTCAGATGGTTCCCTAAGAAGACTTGGAGTCATTTAGTGGAATCACCCAGAAATTTCAAAAAAGCACCTAGACCTAGCTTGGTGAGTGTGATAAAGGCAATCCCTGTCAGATCCTCCATGCACACCCGAGTCTTTGTGTCAGCACAAGTTGCCCTTGAGGCGACTGCAGTGAGGTAGAGTCTGTCATCCACCTCCTTCTGTAATGTGATTTTTGAAAACAAGTCTGGAAATAGATACAGTAGTTTTTGTTGAGGTTCATCCTGAGTGGTTTTCTGGTCTATGGGCTGTTTTCCCCCTATGGACGCACAGTGAGAAGAACATCAACTGCTTCTGTAGAACCATTGACTCCATGAAAGACGCTGTTTGGTCTGGCTGAAATTTGTTGGTCTTAAGAGCTGTACACACTTTAAAAAATAAAAAAAATTAGAGTACCCAATTCGTTTTTCCATTTAAGGGGCAATTTAGCGTGGCCAATCCACCTAACCTGCACATCTTTGGGTTGTGGGGGTGAGACCCACACGGGGAGAATGTGCAAACTCCACACAGTCAGTGACCCAGGGCTGGGATTGAACCCGGGTCCTCAGCGCCACAGGCAGCAGTGCCACAGTGCCGCCCACAAGAGCTTTCCACAATTGAATATTGCAGACTGGCGGATTCCAATTTTTAGGATTACATACTGAGGGACACATTGAAGCTTTGGCTCAACTGGGAAAGTTACAATTTAAGGCGTGGCCAAGAATGGAGCTAGTTCTGAAGCTCAAGTTGTCAGTATTACAGTTAGGATCAGTGTTCATAGTCTTTGTTGTATCCAGTGCCTTCAGCCGTTTATTTATGGTGTGTGGAGGGAATCAAATTGTCTGAAGATTAGCATCTATGATGTTCAGGACCTCAGGAAGAGGCTGAGATGATTAATCTGTTCGACTTCTGACAGAAGCAAATGCTTGACCCTTGTCTTTTACACTGATGTGCTGGGTTTCACAATCATACTTGTGAAGCCTCCTCCAGTTAATTGTTTAATTGTTCATCATTTGCAACTGAATATGGGCAGGACTGCAGAGTTTGTGTATACATATTCAGGAGGACAAAAGTGACATTGGAAAATTATGGGAGTAAGAAAACTGAATAAGAAAGATGTATTTGCTGCAAAAAGAGTTTTAATTCCAGAAATTAATCAGTAAAAATTTGGACCAAGACAAAAGAGGTTTAAGACTTAATGTGACCTGAAAGATGATAAGTAATATAAATTATATTGGAAGTAATGCTTTTGTGATGGTTCAGATTGATGGATTTAACAATCATTTTACATTAATTTTAAGTCCATTGCCAAAAAATATTTATGTGGCACTTTAGAAGATATCATAACTTTATTTCAAAGTTACAAATTTCTTGATGAAACTTGTCAGTTGATATTTGAGTATTTCATTTTCTTGTTTGTTTCCCATAGATTTTCTTTTTCTGTTACAGTTTGACTTAAATTTAGCAGAGCAGGACATTGTCCACTAGGCGTCAGCCTTGACTCAGTTGTAGAATTCTTATTTCTCAGTCAGAAGGATGTTCCAGAATTCGAGAGCTCTGTTGTGGTGGCGAGGAGTTTCTGAATTGTGAGCAGTGCAATCTTTTGGATGAGAAATTAAACCAAAACCAAGGGCCCGATTCTCCCCCAAAATTTCAAAGTTAAATTGTGGCGAGTTTTTCAGGTAGTTACCTGCCGGCGAGTTCCCACCGCTAGTCAATGACATACTCACTTTTTTGGGCCCTGGGGAGTTTCTCACCAGTTTACCCCACACTTGGAATTTTTTTTAGCACTGCCGAGCTGAACTCCAATATCAGGCTGCCATTTTGAAAGGATGGCCGATCTCTAAGTGAGCTTGTGGGTCTCCCACACCCCCACCACCCATTGCCAATGTCACTCCCATACACAAGGACACTGCCCCACACCCGGCAAGTGAGAACATCCTGCTATGGGGTCCCTGAGGTCATCCCCCCCCCCCCCAGCACCTCCCTGACAGCACCCCCTTCCTTCTAAAACCATCACCCACGCAACCTCCCGGAGGCCCCTACTCACCTGCCCTGCACTCCCCCACCCCCATTTTATGGGTATGGCCCCCCCTTGGTCCCAGCCCTTAGCAGTGCCTTGGCACTCGGGCACCCTTGTAATGCCACCCTGGTACCCAGGCCGTGCTCCTGTTGGTGTAATGCCAAGGTGCCCACGTTCCAGGGTGAGGCTCAGGGAGCCACCCTGCACTTACCCTGACCACCCTAGGTACTGAAGAGCCCCCGGGTGCCATTTGGCACGGTCCAAGTTTGTTTGGACCAGCACAGGTCGGCACCCTGGCTGCAGCCTCCCTAGGGAGGCCGAAGAATCCCCGTTGGTAGGTCATAGTACTTCCACGTGTATCATTTGGTCTCGCCCATTTGGGGCGGGGTTCCGTCTCCGACGTAGGTTAATCCCGCGAGGCGCAGAGGCTGTCGGGAGGCTCGCTCGACATCTTACCAGGAAAAGATTAGATGAGGACAAGCGCACCTGTATGAATTAGCCACACAAATGAGACAGTGCTGGCCATCATAGGAAGGGGAATCGCTGAGCCCAGGGCCAGTGTTGGGGCTGAAATAATCGTTAATGAGGGTATCTACATACCTAATCCTCCTCTTCACATCTCTTGAGAAACAGCAGATGGTGTGAGAATGGACTTCTCGCAGTCTCCTCCTACCACAGTAGAACCCTTGTTCATTCTTCATTTCAACTTCCCAAGAACAGTCAGAGGAGGAACGTGATGGTAAAGGTGAAGAGACACCATCACACAATCTGACAGTTGCAGCCACCTGCTCATTACTAACACTGCATATTTTAGAGGACAGAACAGAGGAATCTGCGGCATGTGGGTAGTAGCCAGGGTGAGAGGAAAAATAGGCCAAACATCAGCTTGCTGGAGGCCAAGGTCACACTGCCCTGCAGGGAAGTCAGCTGATTCTGAGGGGTTCTATTTCCAATGGCAGCCACTTATTGTATATTTCAAGGAATTGGTCACCGTTAGTTGTTAAGGGGGGAGGGGTTAGCTTGTGCGAGGGATTGTTTTATGTATGTAATTGTATTTTATTCTTTCTGGTTATTGTGTCTTGCAATGAAATGAAAAATTTTAATTAAAATATTGGAAAAAAAACTGTTGACTGAACTACTTCCAGATTCTCAGGGTAGACAACACCACTGGATTCAGGGAAAATATTACAGGAGGGAAAGGCAACAATGCGGTTACTATTGCACCAAGGTGGGGGGGGGGGGGAGATAAGGATCGGTTTAACCGGAAAGCATTCACTCTTGTCCAAGTTCAACCTGTACCCTGAGAAGGAGCTAAAACTCTCAAGCAGCTTCATTATCTCTTCCATAAGAGAGTATTGGGTCTGTAATTTAGAGAAGGAGGTCATCCGCCTAAAGGGAAACCTAATGCGCCACCCCTCCTCGATTTATACCCCTCCAGGACCTCGGCGCTATAGCCAGCGGTTCTATTGCCAAGGCAAAGAGGAGCAGAGACAGTGGACACCCTTGTCTTGTGCCCCCATTCAACAGGATGTAGCCCGAGTTCAGGGCATTCATATGAACACCAGCAGTGGGGGCCCTATACTGTAATTGATTCCAGGAGATGCATCTGTGTCAAAATCCAAACCGCCCAAGAAACTCAAACCGATATTCCCACTCCATTCTATCAAATGCTTTTTCAGGATCTAGGGAAACAATCACCTCTGGTTCGGGCACCGAGGAGGGGAAAAGGACAACATTTAGCTGGCAACGTATATTGGTTGACAATTGTCGACCCTTAACAAAGCCTGTCTGATCCTCTGAGATCAACTCTGGGGAGCAGGTCTCCAGCCGCAGTGCCAGCACTTTGGCAAGTAACTTAACATCCGCATTTTAACAAGGAACAAAGAAAAGTACAGCACAAGAACAGGCCCTTCAGCCCTCCAAGCCTGCGCCGACCATGCTGCCCGTCTGAACTAAAATCTTCGACACTTCCGGGGTCCGTATCCCTCTATTCCCATCCTTTATATGTATTTGTCAAGATGCCCCTTAAACTTCATTATCGTCCCTGCTTCGACCACCTCCTCCGGCAGCCAGTTCCAGGCACCCACCACCCTCTGTGTAAAAAACAAAACTAGCCTCGTACAACTCCTCCAAACCTTGCCCTTAAAACTATGCCCCCTCCCGAGGTTCTTGTTCCTCTTCCAGTGCTTGCCCATCTTTATCCCTAGGGCCTTTTTTAAAAGGGTGACCAGCAGCATCATGGGATTTGTTTGGGCGCATGGCACCCCGAGGGTGAAGAGGGTCTTCTTGGAGCGGAGTAGGGATGGGGGGGGGCTGGCGTTGCCCAACCTCTCGGGGTATTACTGGGCGGCCAACGTGTCGATGGTGCGTAAGTGGGTGATGGAGGGGGAGGGGGCAGCATGGAAACGGATGGAGAGAGCGTCCTGTGGGGATACAAGCCTGGGGGCCCTGGTAACGGCGCCGTGGCCGCTCCCTCCCACGAGGTATACCACGAGTCCGGTGGTGGCGGCTACCCTCAAGATTTGGGGGCAGTGGAGGCGACATAGGGGAGAAGTGGGGGGCTCGATGGAGGCACCGTTAAGGGGGAACCATAGGTTCGTCCCGGGGAACATGGATGGGGGATTTCGGGGATGGTATAGAGCGGGCATTAGACAGCTGAAGGACCTGTTTATCGACGGAAGGTTTGCGAGCCTGGGGGAGTTGGAAGAGAAATTTGGGCTCCCGCCGGGAAACATGTTTAGATATCTGCAGGTAAAGGCATTTGCTAGACGGCAGGTGGAGGGATTCCCTGCGCTCCCCGCGAAGGGGGTGAGTGACAGGGTGCTCTCGGGAGTCTGGGTCGGGGAGGGGAAGATATCCGATATCTACAAGCTTATGCAGGAGAAGGAAGAGGCGTCAGTAGAGGAGCTGAAAACGAAGTGGGAGGGGGAACTGGGGGAACAGATCGAAGACGGGACATGGGCTGATGCCCTGGAGAGGGTAAATTCTGCCTCCTCGTGTGCGCGGCTTAGCCTCATCCAATTCAAGGTGCTGCATAGGGCCCACATGACTGGGACGAGGATGAATAGGTTCTTTGGGGGTGAAGATAGGTGTGCCAGGTGCTCGGGGAGTCCAGCGAACCATGCCCATATGTTCTGGGCATGCCCGGCATTGGAGGAGTTCTGGAAGGGGGTGGCGAGGACGGTGTCAAGGGTGGTGGGATCCAGGGTCAAGCCAGGATGGGGACTCGCGATCTTTGGGGTTGGGGTAGAGCCGGGAGTGCAGGAGGCGAAAGAGGCCGGTGTGCTGGCCTTTGCGTCCCTAGTAGCCCGGCGAAGGATTTTGCTACAGTGGAAGGACGCGAGGCCCCCAAGCGTGGAGACCTGGATCAATGACATGGCGGGCTTTATTAAGCTTGAGAAGGTTAAATTCGCCCTGAGAGGATCGGTGCAAGGGTTCTTTAAACGGTGGCAACCTTTCCTTTCTGGCTCAACGATAGGGTACTGGGACAGTAGCAGCAGCAACCCGGGGGGGGGGGGGGTTGGGGGGGGTTTGGGGGGGGGTGGGGGGGTTGGGGGGGGTTTGGGGGGGGGGTGGGGGGGTTGGGGGGGGTTTGGGGGGGGGTTTGGGGGGGGGGTTGGGGGGGGTTTGGGGGGGGGGGTGGGGGGGTTGGGGGGGGTTTGGGGGGGGGTTTGGGGGGGGGGTTGGGGGGGGTTTGGGGGGGGGTGGGGGGGTTGGGGGGGGTTTGGGGGGGGGGGTGGGGGGGTTTGGGGGGGGGGGGGTGGGGGGGGTTTGGGGGGGGGGTGGGGGGGTTGGGGGGGGTTTGGGGGGGGGGGGTTGGGGGGGGGTTTGGGGGGGGGTTTGGGGGGGGTTGGGGGGGGTTTGGTGGGGGGGGGTTGGGGGGGGGGTTTGGGGGGGGGGGTTGGGGGGTTGGGGGGGTTTGGGGGGGGGGGGTTGGGGGGGGTTTGGGGGGGGGGGGTTGGGGGGGGTTGGGGGGGGGGGTTTGTTGGGGGGGGTGGGGGGGGGGTTGGGGGGGGGGACGTTGATTATGTTAGCTTATTTTATTTAAATTTGATTTATCTAATTTTAATTTATGGTTAAGTTCTCTTGTTTGGGGGGGGGTGGGGGAATGTGATACATGTGATGTTACGGTATGGGGGGAATTGTGGGTGTTATGGGGCTGTTAGTTGCATATTACTGCTTTTTGCTATACTTTTTGTTATATTTTCTGCAAAAAATTCCAATAAAAAAATTAAAAAAAAAAAAAAAAAAAACCTATGCCCCCTAGTAATTGACCCCTCTACCCTGGGAAAATGTCTCCGACTATCCACTCTGTCTATGCCCTTCATAATTTTGTAGACATCTATCAGGTCGCTCCTCAACCTCCATCGTTCCAGTGAGAACAAATCAAGTTTTTTCAATCTCTCCTCGTAGCTAATGCCCTCCATACCAGGCAAAATCCTGGTAAATCTCTCAAGCCTCCACATCCTTATGGTTGTGTGGCGACCAGAATTGAACACTATACTCCAAGTGTGGCCTAACTAAGGTTCTATACATCTGCAACATGACTTGCCAATTTTTATACTCAATGCCTCGGCCAATGAAGGCAAGCATGCCGTATGCCTTTTTAAAAAAAAGTTTTTTTTTAGAGTACCCAATTTATTTTTCCCAATTAAGGGGCAATTTAGCGTGGCCAATCCATCTAGCCTGCTCATCTTTGGGTTGTGGGGGCAAAACCCACACAAACACGGGGAGAATGTGCAAACTCCACCTGGACAGTTACCCAGAGCTGGGATCGAACCTGGGACCTCGGCGCTGTGAGGTTGCAGGGCTAACCCACTGCGCCACCGTGCTGCCCCCCCCCCCGCCCCGCCCCCCGTATGCTTTCTTGACTACCTTCTCCACCTGTGTTGCCCCTTTCAGTGACCTGTTGTCCTGTACACCTAGATCTCTCTGACTGTCAATACTCTGGAGGGTTATACCATTCACTGTATAATTCCTACCTGTATTAGACCTTCCAAAATGCATTACCTCACATTTGTCCGGATTAAACTCCATCTGCCACCTCTCCGGCCAAGTCTCGTAACGATCTAAATCCTGCTCTATCCCCCGACAGTTCTCATCGCTATCCGCAATTCCACCAACCTTTGTGTTGTCCGCAAACTTACTAATCAGACCAGTTATATTTTCCTCCAAATGTATTTAAGATTGAAATAGGTCGATTCGAAGCACACTCGGTTGGGTATTTGTCTTTATTGAGAAGCAAGGAGATAGAGGCCTGTATGAGGATAGAGGAGCAACAACCCCGGGGTAAGGAATCATTAACCATATCCAGAATTAAAGGTACCAACTGCTCCTCAAACCTCATGAAAAACAACAAATCTCTGGCCACCCCTGATGGAGTCAGAGATTTGGGTATGGACCTATCCAGACTAGGGTGCAGAACATGATTGAAATCCCAACCCAAAATAAGCTGATGCGAATCCAAATCGGAGAGGGAGGCCAGCAAATTATTAATAAAATTTGTACCATCCCAGTTTGGAGCGTAGATATTAACCAGAGCCACCAGAGAGCCACAGACAATAACATGTCTGCCATTGAGGTTGGCCAAGATCTTAGTGGCAGAAAACTGAACCTTTTAATTAATTAATATTGCTGCACCCTGAGCCCTTCCATCAAACCCCAAATGAAACCCATCCCTTCCGCAGCCTCCTGCAAATGAGTTTCCTGCAGAAACACCACATTGAATTTAAACTCTGATGGTAAGCAAATATTCTCAACCTCTTCACTGGCCCATTGAAGAGCCATTTTTCTGACATTCCAGGTCACCAAACGAATTGGGCGTAACCGCCTCCGCCCCCCCCCCCCCCCCAATCCTGAGTCAGCCATTCCCACGAAGAGAGATTACCCAACAGATACATAAAAGGAATAGCAACCAGACCCACCCAAGATGGCTACCAAACCCAATCATAAAATCAAAAAATCTGCAGGCACTGTCAGAAAAGCACCCTCATCTACCCCTCCCTCAACCCTACCCCACCCCCCTCGTATTACCCCACCCAAATACGCATACAGATAACAGCAAGGTGAACATAAACAACTAAAATCTATTTCTAACTAATCTAAACAAAATAAGAACTCTAAGCTCATTATCAAATAAACTACAATAATGAATTGCAGTCAAGGACAGGAAAATGGAAAAAATAAACACAGAACCCCAACAATTTAACATGCCTGTCCCCAACACCCAAAAGACTCAAACCCCTGTTTCTTTACAAAGATGTCTGCCTGTTTTGGCGCATCAAATAAATTGTCCTTTCCCTCGAAAGTCACTCTCAACTGCGCCGGATACATGTGGTGAATCACAATCCAAGTAATTCACACTGTTATATTGTATGTGTTGTGTCTATGTAAGCTCGGTATACGAGCAGTTGCGCGGCTCTGCCCATAGGGGGAGATGAGGAGTTTGTACTGGGCTCCACCCTTGGCACCGCCCACGGTTCCGCCCATGGCTCCTCCCACTAACTGGAAGTATAAAGATCTGCGGTCGTAAACCTGCTACCAGTTCATCTCGTCGCAGGCAGGCTCTGTTGTAAGACTATTAAAACCACTGTTCACTTCCAACCACGTGTCTTGTGAATTGATGGTCACATCAATTTAATAGTCTTAGGAAACTTGAAGAAAACGACTATGGAATCAGCCCTCAACCTGACCGACTAGAACTCGACCCGCAGGTTGCAGTGGCGAAATAAATCTTTCAACACTGGCTCTGATGTTTCAATGCCTACCTGGCTGAATCAAGCACATCAGAAACTACAGAGGAGCAGAAACTCAGTCTACTGCACGCAAGGGTGAGCCACCGTATCTCTATTCAACTTATCAGTAGTACCTCGTATACGGGGGCCCTAGCCATGCTAGATCGAATGTACGTGAGGCCCATCAATGAGGTCCACGCGCGCCACATTTTTAAGACCCGCCGCCAGCGCTCCGCGGAGTCGTTGGAGGAATTCCTGCGGGAATTAAAAACTTTAGCTCGGGACTGCAATTATCAAGCTGTATCAGCCGCCCAACATATGGAGCTCGCCGTCAGAGATGTGTACGTGGCAGGGCTCAGGTCAAACTATGTGCACCAGCGGTTGCTTGAAAAAGGGGCCCAGAATTTGGAGGACACTGTAGAATTGGCTACTACTATGGAGGTCTTGTTCCGCAGCCTCACCTCGTTCCCCGCGGACCAAGCGACCCTATCCTGGGCTCCCGACCAGCGACTGCCCCTGGCCTGCGCCGCAAGGCCACCCATCCACTACGCAGCCCCAGTGTGCCATTTCTGCGGACAGCCCCATCACCCACGGCAGTACTGTCCGGCCCGCAACGTGACCTGCAGCAGCTGCGGTCGCAAAGGACACTATGCCCGGGTCTGCCTGGCGAAGAAATCTCCCTCTCCAAACTCTTCCGCAGCCCAGAGCACTCGTTTTCAAAACTCACAGGCCCGCAGGCCCCGAAATGCTGCGGCCTGTACTCCGACTCTGCCCCCATCCGACACGTGTGACTCATAGGGGCCACCATCTTGGCAACCCCCCTCCACGCGGCCAGCCACGTGCGACTCATGGGGGCCGCCATCTTGTGCGCCATCTTCCTCGCCGCCCGCCACGTGCGATCCACGGGGGCGGCCATCTTGGGATTCATCCTCTTCCAACTCTGAAACTCACCTCGACGACTACGAACTCAGAGGGCAGTCATCACGGGGCCACTCCAGCACAGCTGATCGAGCCGCCGACTACCCGCAACTCAGCGCAGTTACGTTGGATCAGTCGCGTCCAAAACACCTCCGCAACTCAATGATGACCGTTAAAATCAACGGGTACAGGACACCGTACCTTTTTGACACCGGGAGCACTGAGAGCTTAGAACACCCAAATCTTGTAAGACGCTGTTCGCTCCCTATTTTCCCTGCATGGCAAACTATCTCCCTCACTTTGGGCTCACACTCCGTTCATCTCCAAGGGCGCACCTCCGCGACCCTAACGATCCAGGGCACTAGCTACGCGAACTTCCAGCTATACGTACTCCCCGAACTCTGCGCCCCACTCATACTGGGACTCGACTTCCAGTGCAACCTCAAAAGCCTCACACTCAGCTTCAACGGGCCCTTGCCCCCACTCACTATCTGCAGCCTCGCTACGCTAAAAATCGACCCCCCTCCACTCTTTGCCAATCTCACGCCGGACTGCAAACCTGCAAACCCGTAACCACTCGCAGCAGGCGATACAGCCTGCAGGACAGGGTGTTTATCAGAACCGAGGTCCATAGGCATTTACGTGAGGGGATCACAGAGGTCAGTAATAGGCCCTGGAGAGCTCAGGTGGTGGTCGTCAAGACCGGGGAAAAATTCCGAATTGTAGTGGACTATAGCCAAACCATTAATCGGTTCACGCTCCTCGATGCATACCCCCTCCCCAGAATTGCAGACATGGTGAATCTGATCGCCCATTATAAAGTCTTCTCCACGGTGGATCTGAAGTCTACATACCACCAGCTCCCGACCGCCACTACACAGCGTTTCAGGTCGACGGCCACCTCTTCCACTTCCTCCGGGTTCCCTTTGGCGTCACGAATGGGGTCTCGGTGTTCCAACGAGCAATAGACTGAATGGTGGACCAGTACGGGCTACGGGCCACATTTCCGTACTTGGATAACGTCACCATCTGCGGCCATGATCAGCAGGACCACGATGCTAACCTCCATCAATTTCTCCAGACTGGCCAGAAACTCAACCTCACGTATAACATGGAGAAATGCATTTTCCGCACGACCAGACAAGCCATCCTCGGCTATGCCGTGGAAAACGGAGTCCTGGGCTCCGACCCGGACCATATGCGCCCCCTCTTACAACTCCCCCTCCCTCACTGTCCCAGGGCCCTCAAAAGGTGCCTGGGATTTTTCTCTTATTATGCCCAGTGGGTCCCTCAGTATGCGGACAAAGCCCGCCCACTATTTAAGGTCACACTCATTCCTCTATTAGATGAGGCTCGCCAGGCCTTCACCTGCATCAAGGAGGACATCGCCAAAGCGGCCATGCGGGCGGTGGATGAATCCGTCCCTTTTCAGGTAGAGAGCGATGCCTCAGAGGTCACTCTCGCAGCCACACTAAATCAGGCAGAGAGACCAGTCGCCTTTTTCTCCCGAACCCTCTCTGCTTCGGAACTTCGACACTCCTCAGTCGAAAAGGAAGCACAAGCCATCGTGGAAGCTATACGACATTGGAGGCACTACCTCGCAGGTAGGAGGTTCGCCCTCATCACCGACCAAAGATCGGTTGCCTTTATGTTTGACAACTCACAAAGGGGCAAAATTAAAAATGATAAGATCCTATAGTGGAGGATCGAACTCTCCATCTACAAGTACGATATCGTGTACCGACCGGGGAAGCTCAACGAGCCCCCAGATGCCCTGTGCCGTGGCACATGCGCAAGACGACCGCCTGAAAGTTATCCACAATGACCTCTGCCATCCCGGAGTTACCCGGCTCGCCCACTACGTCAAAGCCCAAAATCTGCCTTTCTTCACCGAGGAGGTAAAAGCCATCACCAGGGATTGCCCGATCTGTGCGGAGTGCAAACCGCACTTCTATAGACCAGACAGGGCCCACCTGGTAAAGGCCTCCCGGCCCTCTGAACGCCTGAGCATCGATTACAAAGGGCCACTCCCCTCGACCAATCGGAATATGTACTCCCTAAACGTAATAGACGTGTTCTCCCGCTTCCCCTTTGCTATCCCGTGCCCCAATATGACCTCCCACACAGTCATTAGGGCCCTGCACTGCATCTTCACCCTGTTTGGTTTCCCCAGCTATGTACACAGCGACAGGGGTTCGTCCTTTATGAGTGACGAGCTGCATCAGTACCTGCTCGACAAGGGCATTGCCTCGGGCAGGACTACCAGCTACAACCCCAGGGGGAATGGGCAGGTGGAGAGGGAGAACGCGATGGTCTGGAAGACCGTCCTACTGACCCTCCGGTCCAGGAATCTCCCGACCTCCCATTGGCAGGAGGTCCTCCCCGACGCGCTCCATGCTATTAGGTCCCTCCTATGTACAGCCACCAATCAGACCCCTCACGAGCGGCTATTTGTTTTTCCCAAGGGCACTACCACGGGGGTTTCGCTCCCAGCATGGTTGAAGACACCGGGTCCGGTTCTCCTCCGGAAGCACGCCCGGACCCACAAAACTGACCCACTCGTGGAGAGAGTGCTCCTACTCCACTCGAACCCACAATACGCGTTCATCGAATACCCTGACGACCGTCAGGACAGTTTCCCTCCGGGATCTGGCGCCTGCAGGATCCAACTCCGACACTACTACCGCCGAGGTACCCCTCACACTACACCCCACCCAACCCCCCGTGCCCGGCGCCCCCATGCCTGCAGGTTCACTGCCCGTGCTCCATGCCCCCGCACCTTTGGGTTTCCGGCGCTCCCCGTCACCAGTCAAACCAGTCGGTACGAAGCTCGGACCGAATCACCCCCGGAGTCCGCCATGGTACCCTCGCCGACCGCCACCATCCAGCCACCAGAAGGGCTGCAACCCCGGTGCTTCGTAGATCTCAGAGGACGACTCGACCGCCAGACCGACTCAATTTGTAGACCCATCACCCCCACTGGACTTGATTTTTTACAGGGGGTGAATGTGGTGAATTACAATCCTAGTAATTCACACTGTGTTATATTGTATGTGTTGTGTTCTTGTAAGCTCGGTATACGAGCAGTTGCGTGTCTCTGCCCATAGGGGGAGATGAGGAGTTTGTACTGGACTCCACCCTTGGCTCCGCCCATGGCGCCTCCCACTAACTGGAAGTATAAAGATCTGCGGTCGTGAGCCTGCTGCCAGTTCATCTCGTCGCAGGCAGGCTCTGTTGTAAGACTATTAAAACCACTGTTCACTTCCAACCACGTGTCTTGTGAATTGATGGTCACATCAATACACTACCGAATCAGGCTCTATTTTGTACTGGGCAGCCTTCACTTTGTTGAACGCAGTACTTTTCTTTTCCAGCTCCGCTCCCACACCTTGGTAAAACCTGATGGCGTGGCCTTCCCATTTGAAGTCACAATGATCCTGGGCCCTTCTCAGAACCCACTCTTTCTCTTTGAGGCTATGAAACCTCACTATTACCACACACAGTGGATCCTAAGGACGAGGCCTTTGCCAGAGTGTTCTGTGGGCTCGGTCCAACCCGGGAGGGGACTTGAATCCACTCTCCCCGACCATCTTACTGAACATCTCTGCAACGTACTTCTTGGGTGCTTGGCCTTCTAGCCCCATGGCTGCTCCTCAGTTCAAACGTTTTGCCTCCTGGACTGATTCTCTAAATCATTCACCTTGGCCTTCAGCGACTTATTCGCTTTGCCCCCTAGAGACATCTCCACTCCCAGTGAGGCAATCTGATCACTGTGTATCGAAAGGGCAACTTTAATGTCTTTTATCGTAGCTCCACAGACTTTGGCAGTTTTGCCTGTCTTCTCCAGAGCCACTTGGATGGGGGCAAAAGCCTCCTCCATTGATTTGCGGAGTTCCTCCAACAGGACCCACCGTATTTATCAAATTTTTTAATGAAGATAATCAAAAGCACCTCGGCCATTAGTGGAGTGGCTGAGCTCCTGATGCTGCCTCCGCCATCTTTTTTCTGAGAGGCCTCTGATTCCGTCAACAAGCTCCTACTGTCTGCCTCCCCCCCCCCCCCCCCCCCCCCCCTGCTTTCCTGAGCATTTTACTAATATAGGATCCTTATCCAATTAATTCTGTGGATTTTCAAAAGAAAATACCCCCTTACACTAAGAGAAAAGGGTTAAAGGGCAGCACGGTAGCATGGTGGTTAGCATAAATGCTTCACAGCTCCAGGGTCCCAGGTTCAGTTCCCGGCTGGGTCACTGTCTGTGCGGAGTCTGCACGTCCTCCCCGTGTGTGCGTGGGTTTCCTCCGGGTGCTCCGGTTTCCTCCCACAGTCCAAAGATGTGCGGGTTAGGTGGATTGGCCATGCTAAATTCCCCGTAGTGTCCTAAAAGTAAGGTTAAGAGGGGGGGGGGGGGTTGTTGGGTTACGGGTATAGGGTGGATACGTGGGTTTGAGTCGGGTGATCATTGCTCGGCACAACATCGAGGGCCGAAGGGCCTGTTCTGTGCTGTACTGTTCTATGTTCTATAAAAGTGCAATACTCGAACAGGAGCCACCTGGGCCACATCTCCCCCTACATAACGCCACCAGAAGTCACGGGAATCTGGAGTTGAGGTTACAATCTAATCAGCAATGATCTTATTGAATGGTAGAGAACCATCTAGGGGCCGAGTTCCTGCTCCTAATTGGAATTTTGGTATACTCTATAAAATTATTTGGAATAGTATAGGTCTGTTCCAATGGTCATGCCCACATGAGGTGCAAGCAAGGTAATATGTGTGTAGTCAATGGCAACATGTACAATCTGTGAAAATACTCATGCTCAATATTCTTTTTCTGTCAAGAGGGAATAAGGTGAAGCTGTCTCTCTATGTACAGAGAATTTCAGCAACCTCACTAATGCAACAGTGTACTGCAAAGTGAGAGATGTTGCTTATGCCTTCAACAAACGCCTACAAGGAGCCAAACACTTAAGAGTTAAGTAAGATTTACGGTCAACATGGCAACCACAGATAATTCTGTCTTGCCCTCCCCTGAGGTTGTGGCTGCAGCAGTTAACAGATTCCAGTCACATCCACTTTATTGAAGTGAAGATATCGCAAACATTAGTTATCACTGAAGTTGAGGTAAGACAATTTCTCCCTTCAGACAGAAATTTTGAACATTGCCTCCTCCTGTTAGCCCCTTTCCAGTCCTGCTCCTCCCTTTTCGTGCAGCTTGTTCTAATCTACATAGTCTCTGCTCATTTTCCCAGTCATGCTCAATTCCAAGGGGAGGTCCGACCAGGCCACCCATATCTAGAAACATCCTTTTCAGCATAAGCTTTGGGCATGATTCTCCTGAAAATTTTCCAAGTGCTGTAGCAAGTGGGAATTGCAGCGGGTTTCCCGACGCATGGCCCAGCGAGGCCGGCAACACTATCCATGATGAATTGGTCCACTTAACGAGGCCTCACGGGCTTCTTGCCCCGAATGCCAAGTCACCAGCTGATTCGCTGAGACCGTGTTCACCAGCCCGCTGCTAACAATTTCGAACAGCACTTAATTTGCACTTGCTCAGCCAACCCCATCCAGCTTGCAACAATGACGCCAAGGAGACTGGCCCCAAGATTCGGGGAGACCGACCTGGGGATTCTCCTGAACACGGTGGAGGTCAGGAGGGATGTCCTGTTCCCCAAGGGTCCCAGATGGTGAACCCCAAGGCAGCCAGTGCTGCCTGGGACAAGGTGGCGGCAGCAGTCAGCTTGGGGATGTGTGACCAGGAGGACTGGCCTCCAGTTTTGGAAGTAGGTCAACGACCTGCAGTGGGCAGCCAGAGTGAGTAGACACCAACCCCCCACCCCAACCCCCCAAGGGAGCATCCCCCAGGTGACCCCCAACCCTCCTTCCATCCCCTTCCCTCTTCAGCATTCCCTCCACCCATCCCTTCAGCCCTCCTTCCACTCCAAACCCCCCCCCCCCCCCCCCCCCCCCCCCGCCGACTGTGAACCACGCATATAGCTGATGATGCCCTCTCTGTGCCCCCTCCGGAAAAGCTCTCCCATAATCAGCGGGAGAAGGCCCAGACTGGCGGTTGGGTTCCGGACTTTGAGAATCCTCACCTCCTTCGAGGAGGGGGTCCTGGAGGTGACTGGTGTGGCCGAGGACAGGGCATCACCCACGTGGAGGCTGGCGGACGCTGCAGAGGTGAGGGACCACCAGGGTCCACCTGGAAGACCTGTCAAACTTGAGTAGTGATTGCCTTACTGACTGACCCATCCCTCCCACTGACCAGTTGTCCATCAGCCGATGACGCTGGCCCATCCTGGGAAACAGCATCTCCTGACTCCGGGGAGAACACCTCGGACGAGAGCTCCGAGGATGCAACTGTTATAGCCGTGGCAAGCTGTCATCCCCACCCTCCATCAGCGCAGATACACACACCCCGGTGGGAGATGTGAGTGGTCAGGCATCTGGGGCACAATCTGGTGAGCAGCACACTGCTGCTGATGTACATCTGGTGGAGGCAGGAACCCCCAGGTGATACAGCAGTTGGAGGTCTGCTGGATCCCTGGACCCAGATAGGTCCCAGCCTGATGCTGAGCCTCTGGAACAGAGTTACCCGGGGCTGATGGGGATGATGGAGACCAACCTGGACGTTCAGAGGCAGATGTCAGCGTCACTCCAGCAGATCTAAAGCCGATTGTAGGAATCCCAGAGGCTATGGGTGCAAGAGATGTCACCAGCAATGTGTGGCACTGCAGTGGAGAGCCTGGTGCACGTCTTCGGCACCATGAGTGAAAGTGTCCAAGGTGCCGCATAGTTGGTGACGTCCATGGCTGAGGGTCTCGGCCGTATGTCTGCCTTACAGGGGGATGTCAACCAATACCAGGCTGACCTTGATGGGGTTCTGCGGGACATGTCCCGCTCTCAGATGGGAATGGCCGAGGCCCTGTGGAGCTTGTCCCAGTTGCAAGTGGGCATGGCTGAGGCACTGCAGAGCATGGCCTGGTCACTGGGGGATGTGTCCCAGTGACTGAGGAGCATCGCCCAGGGCGTTGACACGATGTGGCTTATGGGAAACCACCAGGGCTTGCAGAATCAGATAATGCAGGGGTAACCGGGGCCCAAACCAGCTGCCCCTCCATCCTAAGGGGAACCCCAGGGCCCAATGGATACCGACCAGGAGGAGGGCGAGCTGAGTGCCAACCCGGATCCGTCCCATTGGGCGGCGACAGTGGCCACCAGAACTCCCGAGTTCCACCCCTCTGAGGCCGCATCTTACAGGCAGCAGACGGGACAGGGTAACACGGCTGTGCATGTGTCATCGACAAGTGAGCAATGGCCCTCCAGCCCCAGACTCCCCAGAGAATGCCTGCCAGGGACATCAAAGGCTACGGAACGAGGTAAGCAGCTAGCTGCCTACACCTCAGATGTGCATCCTGGGGAAATACCGAGATGTAGTGGTAGAGCTAGGAGGGCCAGGCACGTTGAGCATCACTGAGGGCACTGGGGTAGGGGGGAGGGGTTAGGTAGGGGTTGGGGAGTGGATGGGGTTGAGGGCCTGGGGTGTTGGGGGTGCGGCACTATCAGAAATGGCGTATTGTACAGCACATTAAACAACTCTTTGCACAAACATTATGATGCCTCTGTCACTTTCTTCCACAACGCGGGCTGACCCCTGGACCGTTTGTTGTCTCTCCAGGCAACCCCCCTCCCTGTGGCACCCACCCACCCTCCAGCCATGGTTGTGTCCGGGAGCTGTGTCCCATCCTCTGGGTGTTCGGATGTTGGCTGCTGCGTGTGTGGAGTTGACATCCCACACAGTGTCCAGGCATCAAGGTGCGATCGGAATGCTAGGCAATGGCTTCCAGATGCTACATGGCCTGCCTACACACAGGAACCCATTTTGCATGTGTCAAGTGCTCACTTAACCACGATTGCCAATTCCCGGTTAGTGATTGCATTCAGCCACGCAGCCAGAGGCCTCAGCAGTCAGTGGGGGTTATGGGTGATCGGGGGGGGGGCAGACAGACAGGGACAGCGGTTGTCCCCAGAATGGGATTGGGATCGAAGGGTTGTCACAGTAGTGCCGCAAGCGATTTCTCCCCCTGGTTGTCGCTCCCCCTGCCCACTCCCCCATGGTGTCCACCCCTACAGAGGGTCCTCCATCCCCAAAAAGCACTTGGCTGGCAAGCCTAGCACCCCCGGGCTCTTTGCCTGTAAGCAAAGATTGCTACTCACCTCCTCAGCTCCACATAGAAGCTCTTACATCAGGTTCATGTTTTTAAAAAGGAGCATTAATCGGTGCCAATGTGAGCACTTCCTGGGGAGGCCAGTGAATGACAGGAGGCCATTGGATGACAGGTGGCTCTCGTTAATTGTATGGAAATGGGGCTTCAAGCGATGAGAATTGGTTTCTCGCCACGCTAATCTATGGGAGTAGGCTGGTTGCATTGCAAACTGTTTGCCGCCTGGCACGGTTCCCGTTTCTGGCCTCTCCCGCTATTCACCGGTCTCGTTACGCTTGAGCACAAGTGTTACAAGGCTGGAAGATCGCGCTCTTTGAAATGTATAAAGAAAAGTACTTCAGCACCAGTGGGACCACTCCCAGTACACTATTGAAATTTTGGACTAGTATAGAAAAGCTTTAAAATACATACACGGTGGCGCAGTGGGTTAGTCCTCACGGTGCCGAGGCCCCAGGTTCGATCACGACTCTGAGTCACTGTCCGTGTGGAGTTTGCACATTTTCCCCGTGTTTGCGTTGGTTACGCCCACACAACCCAAAGATGTACAGGGTAGGTGAATTGGCCACACTAAATTGCCCCTTAATTGGAAACAAATGAATTGGATACTCTAAATTTAAAAAAAGACATACACCTGCACCAGAAAAAATAATCCAGCGAATAACATGATCCCTTTAAGTGTTGTCGAGCTGGTGTCGAGCCATGCTGTTGAATGCTGTGTTCTGTTGTTTGAGGATGAAACAATATAGGCTGGAGTGTGACATATGATAATGACAGCGCCATTGACAAATCAACATTGCACATTGGTTCATATCACAATCTGCTTGCTCTGCATGCCCCCGGCAGTTAAACATTTATATTTATGCCATTCTGCACAACTTCTGTTGGAAGTGTGCATATGCATCTCAGATACTATTTTCCAGAGATCGCGTTGGGCCAAGAAAAAGAGCACTCCAACTGCAGTATCTCCCCATAGAATAATATGCCGAGTTTAATTTTTCTCACGTAATAACTGCAAAGGTTCAGAGGCAGAGTACTCCACAGATACATAGCTCAAAGGCCCACAATTGCCATAATAGACTTGGAGAACCAAGAGGACAAATGCAATCCGGCTAATTAGGGCCCCATCAGTCCATTCTCAATTGTCAAAAAAGCGATGGAAGGTGTTATTGACAGTAATATCAAGGGGCACTTACTTAGCCATAACCTGTTCACTGAAACTGAGTTTGGGTTCTGCCAGAGTCACTCTGCTCCTGACATCATTACAACCTTGGTCCAAAAGATGGATAAGAGAGGTGAGGTGAGCCCGAACAAAACTGAAGTCAGTGGGAATCGGGGAAAATCTCCACTGACTGGAGTCACACTGAGCACAATGGAAGATGGTTGTGGCTGTTGGATGTCAATCATCTCTGTCTAGGACATCATTCCATGAGTTCCTCAGGGTATTGTCTTGGGCTCAGCCATCTTTAGCTACCTCATCAATGATTTTTCCTCCCCCTAATATCAGGTGTGAGGATGTTTGCTAATGATTGCACAATATTCAGTGCCATTTGCTGCTCCTCAGACACCGAAACAGTCCATGCCCATATGTAGCCAGACCTGGACAATATCGAGGCTTTGGCTGATAAGTGGCAAGTAACATTTGTGCCATACAAGTGTAAGCAATCGCAATCTACAACAATAGAACACCTAACCATTCCCCCTTGACATTCAACCCCACTATCAACATCTGGGGGGGGGGGGTTACCATTGACCAGAAACTGAACTGGACCAGCCATCTAAATACTGTGGCTACCAGAGCAGGCTGCCAATTCTGCAGTGAGCAACTGACCTCCTGACTCCCCACGCCTGTCCATCAACTATAAAGCACAAGTCAAGACTGTGATGGAATTGCTCCACTTGCCTGGATGAGTGCAGCTCCAACAGCACTCCACAAGCTCAACACCAATAAGGACCAAGCAGCTCATTTGATTGGCACCCCAGCCTCCCCGAACAGGCGCCGGAATGTGGCGACTAGGGGCTTTTCACAGTAACTTCATTGAAGCCTACTTGTGACAATAAGCGATTTTCATTTCATTTCATCCACCACCTTAAGCACCACTCTCTACACCACTGTGCATGATGGCAGCAGTATGTACCATCTACAAGATGCACCACAGGAAATTGTAAAGCCTACTTCAACAGCACTTTCTACAATACAAACTCTTTCACTTTGAAGGTCAAGGGCAGCGGAAGCATGGGAACACAACCCCTTGCAAGCACCTTTCCTTCATCTCATTAGAAATTGTGCCATGCGGTGTCCATTTTACAGGCACAAAATGTTGGCCAAAGGGTCCAATGACAGGTAACATGTGTGAGATTATCAGCAGAAGAGCCCCACCGGCAAGATTAAATTAGGAAACTCAGTGGAAATCAGGACGTTTGCCTGAAAGTGTTGTTAAAGCTACTTCATCTGTAAAGAGACATTTCTTCAAACAAAGAGTGGTGAGCCTGTGGAATTCATTACCACAGGAAGTAGTTGATGCTAAAACTTTGAATATATTCAAGAGGCAGCTGGATATAGCACTTGGGGAGAATGGGATCAAAGGCTATGGGGAGAAAGCAGGATTAGGCTATTGAGTTGGATCATCAGCCATGGTCGTGATGAATGGCGGAGGAGGCCCGAAAGACCAAAAGGCCTCCTCCTGCTCCTACTATGTATCTGTGCATCTATCTAAAGTAATACCCATTTCAGGCTGTTTTGAGAAATTAGTTTGCACCTGACCGCAATATGTGCTCCTTCTGCTGGGAACAGCTACCAGAAAGGTAAGAGTCAGTCTATTGGAGCGTACTCTTGCTTCCGGTGGTTCTGCCCCAATGCTTCTGTCTTTGAACCCTCGCACATCATACTTTGGAGCAATGTAAGAATTTACATAGAATTTACAGTGCAGAAGGAGGCCATTCAGCCCACCGAGTCTGCACCGGCTCTTGGAAAGAGCACCCTACCCCCTACCCAAGGTCAACACCTCCACCCTATCCCCATAACTCAGTAACCCCACCCAACACTAAGGGCAATTTTGGACACTAAGGGCAATTTATCATGGCCAATCCACCTAACTCGCACATCTTTGGACTGTGGGAGGAAACCGGAGCACCCGGAGGAAACCCACGCACACAAGGGGAGGATGTGCAGACTCCGCACAGACAGTGACCCAAGCCGGAATCGAACCTGGGACCCTGGAGTTGTGAAGCGATTGTGCTATCCACAATGCTATTGTGCTGCCCAGATCTTTGATCAATACAGCTACCCCTTTCCCCTTCTATTTTAGTTCACCCATCCAGGTGAAGTATTTTGCAATGTTTCTGGCGAATATGATCAAGTGCCACATGACTAGAAGGCCTTTTAAAAATCTATATATGAGGCCGACGTTTTGGCCTTTGCCTCCCTGGTGGCCAGAGATGGATTTTTGCTGGGATGGAGGGACTCGGAGCCTCCAAAGTCAGGAGTGTGGGTCAGTGACATGGCGGGGTTTCTCAGACTAGAGAAGATTAAGTTCGACTTAAGGGGTTCAATTCAGGGGTTTGCTCGGAGATGGGAGCCGTTCATCGACTTCTTTAAGGAAAACTGACCGTCAGCAGAGGGGGAGGGGGGGGGGGGGAGAAGGGAGGCATGGCAGTGAAGAATACGGGTAGGGAATCTAATATATGGGTAGTCAGGAGGTAGGGCGGAGGGAAGTTGGGTATGTCGGACCGCTCAGTTTTTTAGAGTGTTAAAATGTCAAAATTACAAATGCTTCAATAAAATGTTTTCTAAAAAAAAATATGATAGTAATTAAGCTCTATGAACACAAGAGGGCACTTTCATATCAGTTTCCAGTGTCAGCAATTTTTAAAGCACTTGATAACCCCTACCTGGTGTATTTTTTATTCCAGGCATATTGTTTCTTTTTAGCTCTTGCTTTTGTTTGTCTGTTATGGGCAGCGCGGTAGCACAAGTGATTAGCACTGTGGCTTCACAGTGCCAGGGTCCCAGGTTCGATGCCCTGCTGGGTCACTGTCTGTGCGGAATCTGCACGTTCTCCCCATATCTGCGTGGGTTTCCTCCAGGTGCTCCGGTTTTCTCCCACAGTCCAAAGACGTGCATGTTAGGTGGATTGGTCATGATAAATTGCCCTTAGTGACCAAAAACAAAAGGTTAGGAGGGATTATTGGGTTACGGGGATCGGGTGGCAGTGAGGGCTTAAGTGGGTCGGTGCAGACTCGATGGGCGAAATGCTGTCCTTCTGCACTGTATGTTTTGTGTTCTATTCCCCCTTCTCTCCTCAACTTTAACACAGGGTGGGAGTAGAATATGCAAGTTCCTGGATGGAAGGAAGTGCAATGCCAGGTTCTGAATGAGAGCCTGAACCATTTACTGGACCTCATTGAAATGACAGTAAACTGACTCCCATCTGAAAATTACAGGAAGGGCTTGGGGACTGACTGTGGGAGGAGGAGTGGAAATGGGATGTTAGGCAGCTGCAAGTTGAAGGCAGCTTCTGGGGACCTGGAACATATACTGTAAGGGCCGGAGGATATTTCAATATTCATGACGCTTATATTGGGTGTGACAGATTAATCAACATTTTCAGAAACATGGGAATTAAAATGGCATCTATTTTCACACATTTCTGCTAAATGGGCATCATTTAAATCAAGGCCATGGTTCCATTTCCAGTGTGCATTTATTCGGCTATTTTTATAACTAATTTCCTGTTAAGATAGATTTGGTGGGCTTCTTTGTAATTGAGCAGACAGATACTGAAAAGTTAATTACGCAGGTTTAGGACATTGAGCCCCTTTAATTTATGTTGTCCCATTGTTGCAGTAATCCAAAACTAATCTCATGGTCGTGTTCTCTTCAAGTGCCCTTTAACTTCCTCTGCTGCAAAGATTTCCATTTTCCTGTAGAAATATGCAGTGGGCTTTGCTGCTATTACCTGTTGCAAGTACTCCGTGCTGTAACAATCTGGCACTCCTGGAAGGATTATACATTTCTTTTGGCATTGCAGCCAGGTCCTGATAAAAATGCAGGTGGCATTCAAGCCATGTCATGCCAATTTGTCACAATAATTGTCTTTGATGAAGAACAACTCCTTTCCATGTTCACTTGTTCCACCAGCATCTTCATAAGAATAGCTAAGAAATCCAGGTTGTCCGTACAAAAATATCTGTACCTGTTTGTCTTTCACTGCCTCCCCATCTTCATCCCTAAGGCCCTTTTTAAGCAGGTGAGTAGGATCATTTCGGGCTTTGTGTGGGCGAATAAGACCCCGCGAGTAAGGAGATCACTGTTGGAGCGCAGTCAGGGGGGTGGGGTTCTCGCCAACCTGTTACTCCACAAGTCCGGTGGTGGCGGCGACACAGGTACAAGAAGGTGGAGGGAGCATCGGTCTGGACCCCGATATGTAACAACCACAGGCTTGTCCCAGGTAGGATGGATGGTGGGTTCCAGAGCTGGCAGAGGGCAGGCATCAGAAGGATGGGAGTTCTGTTCATAGACGGAAGCTTTCCCAGTTTGAAGGCGCTAGAGGACAAATTTAATCTACCGTCAGGAAACACCTTTAAATATCTGCAAGTACGAGCCTTCCTGAAAAAACAGGTAGTGGCCTTTCCGACGCTGCCGCCACTGAGGATACAGGACACAGGGTGGTCTCCGGCACCTGGGTGGGGGAGGGGAAGGTGTCGGATATCTACCAGGAACTACAGGAGGCGGAGGAAACCCTGATGGAGGAGCTCAAGGGCAAGTGGGAGGGGGAGCTAGGTGAGGAGTTGGATGTGGGTCTGTGGGCAGAGGTCCTAGGAAGGGTTAATTCCTCCTCATCATGTGCCAGGCTCAGTCTATTTCAATTTAAGGTGGTCCACCAGGCACACATGAAGACAGCGAGAATGAGCAAGTTTTTTGGGGTAGAAGACAGTTGTATGAGGTGCAAGGGCAGCCCTGCAAATCATGTCCACATGTTTTGGGCATGCCCGGAGCTTAGAGTGTTCTGGCAAGGGTTTGCGAGGGCAATGCCCAAGGCGCTTAACACACGGGTGGTGCCGATCCAGAGATAGCGATCTTTGGAGTGTCAGAAGACCTGGGAGTTCAGGGGGCGAAAGAGGCCGACGTCTTGGCCTTTGCCTCCCTAGTAGCCCAGAGACGGATTTTATTAATGTGGAGGGACTCGAAGCCCCTGAGTGTAGAGACTTGGGTTAACAACATGGCTGGGTTTCTCAGCCTCGAGAAAATAAAGTTTGCCTTAAGAGAGTCTACGTTAGGGTTCTCTCGGAGGTGGCAGCCGTTTGTCGACTTTTTCGGGGAAAATTAAAATGTCAGCAGGCAGCAATCCGTAGGGGGGGGTGCTTCATTGGGATGGTGTGGGAAGACTGGGTCGCGTGAAGTAATGTCTATTTAATTGTTATTGTATCTTCTCTTTTTGCACTATGTTAATGTTGACTCTAGTTTGTTTTGTTATTATTGTTACTACTGTTTTATTATGAAAAATTCTGCAAAACCTTAATAAAAATACTTTTTAAAAAAAAGAAAAATATCTGTACCACCACCGTTCTGCTTCCGTCCTTTGCCCACAAAAGAAGCACATTCCATTTAAGCTGTTGTAGGCTCTCAAGAGACGACAACAAGGGGCGAATAACTACATTGTAAACTGCATGTTGCCCAGATAAATCAATTTTATTTTGGCAGCTCACCCCTAGTAAACTGATTATGGGGAATTCAGAAACTGGGGTACACACCCATCACTTCGCCAGGCAGCCTCTGTTCTTAACTGCCTACTTCTTATCATTTTGTGTTGGGGAATAAAATTGCCCCTGTTGAGCCTTCAATCACAGAGGAGCTGGGAAAATTTGAACACAATTTAATCAGGTTTGCCGGGAATCCTTAAAGTTTCCATTATATGCTTAACTTGTTTACTTCCTAGCAACACTCACAAAGGCCTGTCTACCCTCAGCCAGGAAAGGGTAGGACGGGGAAGAGTAAACCATTGTGTGTAAAAACTGGTGGGAAAATCCAACAAGGTCAGAGTAACTTCCCTGTGACTTGCAGCTTGATAAATGGTTGGTAACTTGAATGAGTAGGCTCTGACGCAGGGATTCTTTTCTAAGGGAGACTTATAGACTCACACGAATACAAGAAATAGGAGTAGGAGAAGACCACATAGCCCTTTGAGCCTGTTCTGCCAATCAATAAGATCATGGCAGATCTTGGGTTTCAACACCACTTTCCTGCCCATTCCCCATTGCCCTTGAATACCTGAAAGATCAGAAACTGCCTATCCCAGCCTTAAATGTATGCAATGATGGAGAATCCACAACTCCCGGGGTAGAGAATGCCAAAGATTCACAACTCTTTGAATAATTTCTTCTCATTAGAATTGAAATCCCTGAGGGCCATTTTTGCCAGGCATATTTACTTGAACAGCCAGCAGAAATGGCTAAATAATACAACTACTAAATTAACATTAATCAACAGGGATATTTCTAGTCAAGGTGTCACAGTACAGACCATTGGAATTCTATTTTCTGAAAAACAAATAAGGGATTCTCCGTCCTGTCAGACAAGTTTTCCAGCGTGAACACCCTGGGGTGTTCCCGCATAGGTGGCCTGATCGGCCTTTCTCATGGATTGAAACATGACAGGGAGAATGAGAAGAGGCCACATAGAGAAAGCCAAGTTACTGGAAATGAGGGGAGGAGATGATGAAAGGCTCTCAGTCGAGGCCATTTGCATCCAGGGATCGCAATTTCCTTTCTGAACTTCAGATGGCCCATATTTGGGACATTTATGTTTCACAAATGAGGTCATGACTGAAATCTATCAATTGCTGCATTGACAACTCCAATCTCAGAGCAGGACCAAAGCTCTATTGCCAATGGTTGTAGGCTATGAAGATTATCACGTCAATGAACCTTGATGCATCTAAATCCTTCCAAGCTGCTGCCAGAGATAGTCAAAACATTTTGCAAATAGGCTCTCTGTGTAAAGAGAGATAATATCATTTGATTTCCTGTTGCTAGACACAAGAGGGCAGAATGAGTTCTAGGATTTGTAAGAATTGTATACTTCCTTATGGTGCAGGGTACCATTGACTGCATGCACATTCCTTTGCATGCACCACATGCCAATTAACACATATACCTGAACCAAAAGAGATTACGCTTCCAAAAAATAATGAGTCTTTATTGTCACAAGTAGGCTTACATTAACACTGCAATGAAGTTACTGTGAAAATCCCCTAGTTGCCAATTTCAGGCGCCTGCTCGGGTACACAGAGGGAGAATTCAGAATGTCCACATTATCAAACAGCACGTCTTTCGGGACAAAACGTGCAACTGGCGTATGACCATATGCAGTGCACCATGCAGGTCAATGCCCAGTATCCTACTGTCATCATGATGCAATCATTCAGGTGCAGTCCAAAGTACCAGCGGTATTTCATCGACTACAGTTACTGGGTGATAAGGGATATTCACTGATGACATACCTTCAATTTAAAAACCATGCACTCGTGCTTCACCTTCATGTGGGAACAATCCTTATCGCCACCTATCAGATGAGAAGTTGAAGAGCAAGAAGACAAAGTGGAGGAGGAGATGGAAGCGGAGAACATAGAGTGCACAAGGAGGCCATTCAGCCCATCGAGTCTGCACCGATCCCTTAAGCCCTCACTTCCACCCTATTCCCGTAACCCAATGACCCGTCCTAACGTTATTTTGCACACTAAGCACAATTTTAGCATGTCTAATCCACCTAACCTGCACGTCTTTGGACTGTGGGAGGAAACCGGAGCACCCGGAGGAAACCCACGCAGACACGGGGAGAACGTGCAGACTCCGCACAGACAGTGACCCAGCAGGGAATCGAGCCTGGGACCCTGGCACTGTGAAACCACAGTGCTAGCCACTTGTGCTACCGTACTGCCCCAAGAAGAAAGGGAGGCTACAGCCTCGACAGTACCTTTTTGCACAGGCTGCATGTGAACTCAGCAGTGATTCCAGTAATTTTAGCCGTAATTCTCCATTCACCATCCTCTCAACCATAATGCAAAACTAAAAGTCCACACAAAATGTACATTCCAATACAAATTTATAAATAAAACCAAGAATTCACGAGTTACCCTTGTGCAATTTATTAATGCCTGCCTTCCATGTGCCTTTCTCTGTCCGAGTGTTCCTATGCCGTGCTACCCCAGTGGTTGCAGCATGGCTGGAGGAAGGCTGCTGGCTTTCAGTGGTGGAGACTGCCGATGATATTATTATTATTATCTTGGAGGATGACTTGAGCAGCTTTGGGTTTAGAAACCAACTCCAGACTACACCATCTCAACATGGATGGTGTAGTCTGAATTTGGTCGGCTGTCAACAGCAAGAAGACTGCCAGAGTGACATAGGTGTACTCAAATATAATATCAACCAGGGAACGAGCAGCAGGTTAGTGCTCCATGGACCCATTGCTATACTCCCAGGGTGGTGACTAAGCAATCCAATAATCTGTTGAAGAACAGATTGCAGGACTGCCGGGATAACCTTGAAGCCCCTTTGAAGAGTTTCATTCAGATGCACTGTTAATGATCCCTTGCATTACTTTTCAGATGATCAAGAGTCGACCGATGGGGTGATTATTAGCTGGGTTGGATTTATCCTGTTTCTTGTGTACAGGACATACCTGGGCAATTTCCCACATTGCCGGGTAGATGGCATGTGTTGCAGCTGTACGTGGTTGGAGTGTGGCAAGCTACTATTGCAGGAATATTGTCAGGGCCAATAGCCTTTGCAGTGCCTTCAGCTGTTTCTTGATATCACATGGAGTGAATCGAATTGGCTAAAGACTGGCATCTATGATGCTGGGGACCTCCAGAGGAGGCTGAGATGGATCATCCACTTGGCACTCCAGGCTGAAGATTGTTTCGTATGCTTCAACCTTATCTTTTGTACTGATGTGCTGGGTTCCTCCATTACTGAGGATGAAGGTATTTGTGGAGCCTCCTCCTCCAGTGAGTTGTTTAAGTGTCCACCACCATATGAAGAGTGTGTTGAAATTGGACAGTTGTGTCATGCTTCGGTCCCTTTTCAATGGGTAAGGATATGAAACTGCTGTCTAGATTAATCAATGCGTCAGATATCAGTTTCATACATGTATAGCTAGCACATCCACAAATACAGCAGCATCAGCATGGAATAAGCTAAATGCAGTAACATTTATTGCCACTAGTAGTACTGTGACTAAGTTGCAGGTCAGCTGCTGATGCCCCTGCATATGTGGCAAAGGTAGAGCTGGCTTGCTGTTCCCCGACAGTATGCAGAGGCTCTGTGTTGATCACTAGCATTTAACCTTGCCACCAGCTGTGTGATGATTGCAGGAATCTCAGATATATTATATTACAGGTATTTGGTGCATTAAGGGTTAAAAGCCTGGGTTTGTGTTTTTAAAGAATCCTGGATTGAAAGATTTTGGGAGCCAGGGGTGCAATTAAAGCATCATAAAAATGCTTGGGCCAGTGGGTATGTTGTTTGGATTAAGGGGATTCTCTGTGAAGTCAAATAGATTGCAGCTTGGTAAAATGATGTGATTACTGGGAGGAGTCAAGATATCAGGCATTTTGCAGAAAAGCAGTATTAATTGAGTGCTAGTTGGAGATTTGAGAAGAGGTCAAGCATCTCAGCTCAGTGAAAATATATGTCTGTAGAAAGATTAGCAGTTTCTTTCCAAGCAATCAGAAGAGTGTGAATAGAGGGTGAACTGAAGCAGCTTCTGAAGAAATACAGCCAACGTTTATGCATGGTTCTGACAGGATTCAGGTCTTTTCTTTAAAGCAGTATTGAAAGATTTATTTTTCTCTAAGTAGAATATCCAGACATCTCCATCATGCAGGTATTCCTGAGTGCCAACTGTATTTAACAGTGGATTGAGAGCTGAGAATTTTTTGTTGTTTGAGTGGGATTAAAGATGGCAGTTAAGGGTTACTGTATTCACTGTATTGATTAGCATTGTTTAAGGGGTAATTGTAAGCTATTTTCTGCTGTGGTATTAAAGATGTTTTAATACTATGTTAGGATTAAATTTTGTTTTAATATACCATATCCCTATTTTTTTGTGAAATCACTCCCGGAGCGAGGTTTCCTTTCCTCACCTTAAAATAAAATATTGGGGCTTCTGTCCAGTATCCTAGCGACTATTGGGTCTGTTCCGGGATTGTAATAGCTGCGCATCACAGAGAGTGACAATTTCAATGTAGGTGGTTTTTGGCTGCCGGAGTTCTTTTGAAGGTATTACCAGAGCTTTCTATGTGCGGAACTTTCTGTTTCATCTGTTTCAGAATTGAAGTCAGATAAATGCTTTCTATTTCTTTATTTATTCACGAGATATGGATATAACGTCCAGGCCAACATTTATTGCCCACCCTGAATTGCCCCTCAGATTGTGGTGGTGTGCCATCATCTTGAACCATTACAATACATGGGGTGCAGGGATTCCCATTCCAGAATTTAGACCCAATGGTGGAGGAGAAATGGCAGAATGTTGTGTGGCTTGGAGGGGAACTTGGAGGTGGCACTCCATGCTTCTGCTGCTCTTCTTCTCTCATATTGTGCTGTCAAAGGAGCCTGGGCAAGTTGCTGCAGTGCATCTTATACACAATGCTGCCACGGTGTGATGGTAGTGAATGGATGCAAATTGTTGCTTTACCCTGCATTGTGTCAAGAATCTTGAGTGTTTTTGGGGCTCTTCAGGCAGGTGGACAGTATTCCATCACACTTGTGCCCTGTTGGTGGAGATGCTTAAAAGAATCAGGAGGTGAGTCACTTGCTGCAGAATACCGGCCGATAAGCTTGTGACCACACCGTGTGTAATTTTGTGGCCCAGTCTTTGGTGTTGATGTTGGGTGATTGAAGGATGGTTATCACATTGAACATCAAGGGGAAGTAGTTGGACTCTCTCTTGTTGGAGATGCTATTTGCCTAGCATCAGTACTGGGTGAATGCTACTTGCTATTTCATTTATAACCACCTTTCTGGTAACATAGTTGTTATTGGTAAATAAAAACATACTATTACTGTAAATATTTGTTTCTGCAAACAATTATTGAATAAATATATATTATTAATAAACATTTCAGAAATATTGAAAAATGTCTAATCTACAGACAGTCCTAGAAAAGACAATTCAATTAATTTCTGGGAAATTTTTCAAGATAGCCATTCAAACATCTTTTTTCATTCGGAAATTTGATGTTATCTCTGAAAAGAATAGATCACGCACTAAAAATTGGATAAACTCATCAAACTTAATGGGCAAGAATTTACTGGGTGGAGGGGTAGGAGGTGGGAGTGCACTTTATATCGGGAACCATTTTGGATGCCGTCCCACTGCCATTTTACAAATTTTAGGCCTAACTATGCATCGTCTTCCTGGTTAACTTTTCTCTAGCAGCAGAGCAATTCTGCCATGTGTGGAGGTCAGAGGTCACTAGTTGCATGGTGAGAGCTTCCCAGAGACTTTCTGGGCAGGGTGTAGGAGCATTGCATTTGGAGACTCAAGACGGGAGCCCCTAAATGGGAGAATCTCCATGGCCCAGACACCTGAACAGGGGAAAATACCATTGCAACCCCTGGAGCTTGCCTGGCTGGACCCAGCAAAGAAAACAAAATCTATTCTCAACCCTGCAAAGGCACGATAAAATGGAGATACCTTCTTGCTCTCCTTGCTACCTTGGAAGTGGCCGCTTCTCTTGTGATGCTGCAGATCTGCCAGTCCTTGTGAATGGACCAGAAGCATGGAAACCAACCCTGCCAGTCTTAATAATAATAGCTTATTGTCACAAGGAGGCTTCAATGAAGTTACTGTGAAAACCCTTAGTCACCACATTCCGGCGCCTGTTCGGGGAGGCCGGTACGGGAATTGAACCCGCGCTGCTGGCCTTGTTCTGCATTACAAGCCAGCTGTTTAGCCCACTGTGCTAAACCAGCCCCTGGTTTTGATGTTGGCCCAGTTGCAATCAATTAAGAGACACTGTTAGAAAGACTGCAACTGTGGTTCTGCTGTTTTCCCATACAGGATCAGGACCTGCATTCAGTTATGATATCTGAACTTAGCCCCTTCCAGGAACAACTTAACATAAATGCATTTATGGGAAAATGTGAGGTTGTCCACTTTGGGAGGAAGAATACAGGAACAGAATATTGTTTAAATGGGGAGATCGTACAGAATGCTGCAATATGGAAGAATCTGGATGTCCTTGGACATGAATCACAAAATGGCTACATGCAGGTACAGTAAGGGGTGGATTTTACAGGTGGGTGGATTTTCAGAGCTAAAAGTTGATTGGCACCTCGCCAACCAGAAATCTAACTGCCCTATGGTGGTCATACCCTAAGGTGGCCTTAAGAGAGTGCGAGGTGGGAAATCCTGCCCCGCCCCTGCCAACCTCAGGGACCGGAAGCCCTGCCTAGAGAACTGCGAGCCAATCTGATTAGCCAGCAGTTCTATAGTCCCACTAGTACACATGCAGAAGTGGTCAGTGCCAGGACTACCAGCAGTCCCCATGAGGAAGAAGAAATGGATGCTGGATGTTCGTCTGTAGATACTGGGTGGTCAGGGGCGGGAGACCCCAGCGAGGAAGGGGATGGGTGGCGAGGAGTGCGGGGTCGATGGGGGGCTCAGGTTAGAGAGGCCAGTGGGGGAGGGACATATGTGGGTACCATTTTAGGGGGAAGCCGCTGATGGGCATCAGGGAACCCCCAAAGCAGGTAACCCCCACTTCCTGCCTACTACCTTTAGCCCACACAGTGAAAGCTGTGGGCTAGTCCCCTTCCTTTTATCTTCCCTCATAGGCTAAATTATTGCGGTGGAGTAAGTGTTTGTTAATTGGCCACCTAACGGACTCAATAGACCTAAGGACAGGTGGACTGCTTCGTGCCTTACCTGCCCCTTATAATGTAGATGACAGGTCGGAGTGGGAGGAAGGTGGCTGGTTGGCCACCCACTTTACATTTCGTGGCCACTTGCCTTCAGATACGGCCGTGGAAAGCTGGAGTTAGGAAGGCAAACAGAGAAAGAGGGATGGAGTACAAAAGTAGAGAACCTTGCCTTAACTGTACAGGACATTGGTGATTCTACACCTCGAGTAGTGTGTTCTTCGGGAGGGGATATGTGCAATGGAAGCCGTTCAGAGGAGCCTCACTCAGCTGATTCCTGGGACAAAGCGGTTGTCTTTTGAAGAAGGGTTGAGCAAGTTGGACCTATGTTCATTGGAGTTTAGAAGAACGAGAGCTGATCTTATTGAAACGTATACAATTCTAAGACGGCTTGACAGGATAGATGTTTCTCCTCATGGGTGTATCTAGATCTAAGGAGCACATTCTCAAAATAAGTGTTCTCCAATTTAAGGTGGAGGTGAGGAGGAATTTCATTTCTCAGAGAGTTGGTAGTTTTATGGAATTCTCTTTCCCAACAAAGAGTGGAGGTCGGCTCCTTAGGCATATTCAAGGCTGGGTTAGCCAGGTCTTTGATTTACAAGGGAGTCAATAATTCTAGGGGGCATGCAGGGAAATGGAGTTAAAGCTATACTCTGGGGCGGGGGGGGGGGGGGGGGGGGGGGGGGCAGGAGATGGTGGTGTAATGGCAATATCACTGGACTAATAATCCAGAGGCTCAGGCTAGTGCTCTGAGCACGTGGGTTCAAATCCCTCTGCAGCAGTTGGTAGATTGTGAAATCATTAAGAAGATCTGAAATTGAAAGCCACTGTCAATAATGGTGAAGATGAAACTATCATTGATTGTCGTAAAAATCCAAATAGTTCACTAATGCCCTTTAGGGAAGGAAATCTGCCAGATGTGACTCAACTGCGCTCTGCAATGGCCCAGCAAGCCACTCAGTTGGAGGACAATTAGGGATGGATAACAAATTGTGGCCTTTTAAAAAATTTGTTCTTGGGATATGAGCGTTGCTGGCTGAGCCCACTCCACTCCCGATGGCGTCACTCCCCCATCCCCCAACCAGAGTGTGCCTCAGATGCCTGTCCACTAGCATGTCCCACCGAGGTGTGTGTACTTGCGCTGGTGGGGTGGTGAGGATGACAGCTTTGCTGCGACCATGGTTGCATCCTCAGAGCCAGGAGAGGTTCCGCCGGGATGGGCCGGCACCATCGTCTGGAGGACCTGCAGGAAAATGGACATGTGGTCAGTGAGAGGGATGGGTCAGTCAATAAGGCAATCGGAACTCACATTTGACAGGTCCTCCGGATGGAGCCCGGTTGTTCCTCACCTCTGCGACGTCTGCCAGCCTCTGCGTGGCTGACCGATCTATCCTCGGCCACGCCAGTCATCTCCAGGGCATGCTCGTCAAAGTTCCCAGTTGACTGAGAAAGTGCAGCTTATGTGCTGTTTGACGTTGTTAGGGGGTTGCTGGTGAGCACGGTCCCGCAATCAGCTGGCAAGCCTTCATTTGTGGCGAGAAGCCCGTGGAGACCTCGTTAAGTGGGCCAATTAATGTTGAATTGTGTTGCTGGTCTCGCTGGGCCCAGCGCCGGGAAGCTTGCGCCAATTACCGCTCTCTACCACACTTAAAAATGTTTTCTGAAGAATTGTGCCCATGGTTTATTTATCATATGTCCTATGTTTTTCATGTATGGAACGATCTGCCTGGACTGTACGCAGAACAATACTTTTCGCTGTACCTCGGTACACATAACAATAAATCTAAATTTTAAAATCTAAATCTAATCTAGCCAAAGGAATATTTGAGTGGAAAAAAAGTTATTTTTATACATTTTTATTTGTTTGTTGAACGAAAGTTTCCAGAATTCTGACTTAATCAATAAAACTGAATCACCTTGTTCCTTCACAAACACATCTAGAAAGAATTACATGTGATGGTGGAAACTGGAGCCTGCTTTTACAATTAATAATTATAATTAAGCTTCTACTTATGTCATCTTCTAAACACAGTTGTTTCCTGCTGGTACGCATTGTGTTTGAATTTTCATACCATGTCAGGTCAATGGTATTTCACTGGGAGAATTTGTTTAATACGTTGTCATTGCTTAGGCTATAATCACACACTAATGATACCTTGAAATTTGTTAACTTTTTTTGTAGAATGTACAAATCATGTTATTAAAATAAATAGCTTGTGTATGTTCTTGATAAACTTGCAGGTTTTAACATGGAGTATTTATTTATTTGTCTGCATATCTTTTTGTTATTAATTGCCATTGTGCAAACTGTCTCAACCTATAAACTGAATGGAGGAAGCAAAGTTGAATATAAAGAATAAATGATTATAAGGTAATTGCAAGTTCAAAAATATAAAATCAAAATTACAATTCAAGAAATATTCAGTAATCTGAGGATGCGTTGAAGATCTAAAAGCCTATTATTTATACCTTAACAATTAGGCAGTTTATGTGAAGAATCCAAATTACACCATCACACGTGTTTCAAAATACCATGCAGTCACATTAACAATGCTGCAAACATTCATGTATTGATAGTGGGGAGAGCAGGGTTTGCTGAATTCTCGAAGGTAAGACAACAAATGTTGCCTGCCCATGACAAACACACGGGGAGACAGGCCTGCAGTGCATTTGGCTGGAAATTGAATAAATCTGTTTAGTTAGCAACTCTGAAAGAGCTGCTGTTTGCCATTAAAAAGCAGGGCTGTTTCTTCTGTTATCTAATTGCAGATGCTGAGTCAGAGCTACGAGGAGGTAAATGATTTCTCTTCAAGACAGATGTGATGATGGTAGGACGAAGCACTCCTTTCCGACAGAGTCACCAGAGGGCATAAAAACAGAAAATGCTGGAAATAGCTGGGCGGGCAGCCTCTGTGGAGAGAGAAACAGAGTTAATTGGCTTTTCTTCATTAAAATTTCACTGAAGGACATGTTGCAAAAGCTGCGTAAATGGAAGTTGGCCCTCTTTAGGACAGAAGACCAACTTCCTGTTGAATCACTCATCTAAGTGGCATGGCAGAAGGTTAGTATGATAATCCAGGAGACACGAGTAGGAAGGCTAACGTAGTTTATTCACAGTAGAAACGTACATCTGCTACCGCGGTGAACAGCAATAGAGTCCCAGCCAGGCACTACCAGCACTGCCGGTCCTGCTTAGGGCTGACATTTAAAGGGTTCAGTTAATGAGTCCCAGGTGCCTCTGCCCTCTATCAGTGAAACTCATACTCCCTGAGCCCCATAGGAGATATATTAATGATTCCCCCATGGTCCTTGTGAGGGTTATCACTGCAATAGCCCACATAGGGCCTACGGGGTGGGAATGATTGCTTTCCCTGTGGTTCTTGTGGAATATGAGCTAGGGACAGGTATCTCTATTAACCTCTGTATAAAAGGTCGACCAGTAAGGCACTGACCAACGAGAAACTCAGTAGGGATCTACTGGGCTGTGTACATATCATGTTGTAAATAAAACTTGGTTTCTTTTTGTCCTTGTGGAATTCCCATATCCTTATTAAAATCACGTCCCCCCCCCCCCCCCCCCCCCGTCCCCCCCCCCCCCCCCCCCCCACACACACACACACAAAGTCTAAATATTCACCCTCGCTTTAATGACGATGGTGCCTACTTTGCCTCTTTGCATGTGGCTGTGTGTCTACTATCAGTGGGGCCGGGTTGGGGAACGTATAGTGGGTGAGGGATTGCCTCTTCCATGATGAGCATCGAAGGGCTGTTGCTTGGAGCTCTTGCTGATGGTGACCTCTGGCTTGGGTTTTGTTACTTCTATTTCCATTTCAAAACTCAGGGATCAAGTCAGTGCAGTCTCCTAGGTTGTCAGAACCCAAACTTCAGATGCAATTCAATTATATCAGTTAAATGTATGTACCTCTTGAATAAGTAACCATTATTTAGCTAGCAAGAGATTCCATCAATCTAAATGTTGAGCTGTTGCTCTACCAATGGGATAGCATGAAAAGCACGGAAATAGCCTTATCCCTTTTCTCCATCCTTCTATTGTATAAAGGCTATGGCACAGAATTTATAGAATGATTAAAGGAGACCATTTGGCCCATTGTCTCTGTGTTGGCCCTGGAAGGGGAAATTCACCCGGGGCCACTGCACTGTGTTTTCTCCATAGCTTTGCAAATGTTTCCTTTGCAGATAATGATTTGATTCCCTTTCAAAGGCCTCCATTCACCCTCCCTTCTGCACACTCTCAGGCAATGCATTCCAGATCTTAACCACTCATTACATGAAACATCTTCTCCTCCTGTAACCATTGCTTCTTTTGCCAATTACCTTAAATCTGTGCCCGCTGCGTCTTGATTCTCCCACCAATGGGAACAGTTCCTCCCTACCTACTCTGCCCAGACCCCTCAAGACTTTGAACGCCCCCATCAAATTTCCTTTCAACCTTCTTTTCTCCAAGGAGAATAGCCTCAATGTCTCCAAACTTTCTGTGCTAGCGAAGTTCCTGATCCCTGGACCCATGCTCGTGACCCTTTTCTGCACCCTCTCTGATGCCTTCAATGCCTTCATAAAGTGTGATGCCCAGAACTAGACTGAATACTCCAGTTGAGGCTGAACCTGTTTTAGTAGAACCTCTTTGATCTTGTACTCTTTGCCCCTATTGATAAATCCTGGGATGCCATATGCTTTATGAACTTCTCTTTCAACCTGACCCAATGCCTTCAATGATTTATGCACAAATGCACCCTGTACCCTCTGCTCTTGTGCCCCCTTTATTTCTTTTTTAAATAAATTTAGAGTACCCAATTTCTTTTTCCAATTAAGAGGCAATTTAGTGTGGCCAATTCGCCTACTCTGAACATCTTTGGGTTATTGGGGTGAGACCCACGCAGACACGGAGAGAATGTGCAAACTCCACACGGACAGTGACCCGGGGCCGGGATTGAACCCGGGCCCTCAGCGCCATGAGGCAGCAGTGCTAACCCTTCTATTTCTTTTAAAAAATAAATTTAGAGTACCCAATTAATTTTTTCCAATTAAGGGGAAATTTAGCGTGGCCAATTCACCTACCCTGCACATCTTTGGGTTGTTGGGGCTAAACCCACGCAAACACGGGGAGAATGTCCAAACTCCACACAGACAGTGACTCAGAGCTGGGATCGAACCCAGGATCTTGGCGCTGTGAGACTGCAGAGCTAACCCACTGTGCCACCATGCTGCCCTTTTATTTCTAATGATACACCTTAGTTTCCTGCATGTTCAAAGATCAGTTAAGAATTTGTATGGCCACCACAAACAGCATGTCTGGAAGGCAACAATTTAACAGCCTGTGTCAAGTCATTTTAACAGCCATCCTTGAAAATGTCAAACAGGACTTCACCAGCAGCTGCAGGAAATCTAATGTAGATTGAGGGTGATAGCTCATGCATTGACCAGCTTGTGACCTTTGATGAATAGTCAACAAAAGCAAAAATACCCATAAATTTTCAATTCAAATTAACTCGCACTAACTCTATAAAATGTTTAATTCCTCTCACTGATGGGGATGCAAAAGATACAAAAGCTGTGTGGTATTACTTTACTGTTTATTGAAAGCAAGTAATATTGCTTAAACTATATTCAAACTAGTTCAAAACAGCTTCAAATATTTACATGTTAACTGATAAATTTAATCGACTTCACTGATGAAGGGCGAAATTCTCTGACCCCTAGAGGCCCGACCCCTGAGTGGTTGGCGCCACTCCCCTACGCCGGGACCCTCCGTCACGCCGGGTAGGGGAGAATCCCAAGTAACTGTTTATAAAGGAAAAAACAGTGCTTGTGGATTTCTGAAAGGAGTTTGATAAGTTGTCACATTGGAGATTTGTTGATAACAGCAACGCAATGCTATAATAGGAAATGTGCCCCCCCCCCCCCCCACCCCACCGCTCCCAGAGCCACAACAAGGCTGCCATTGTTCTCTCTTTCCACCCCAACAGCCTCAATATTCAAAAGATTATCCTCTGCTATTTACCTTCCCATGACATTGCAGGAGGTGTAATACCTGCCCCTTTACCTCCTCCTTCCTCACAGCCCGAGGCCCTAAACACTCTGTTGAAGTGAAGCAGTAATTCACTTGCACTTTTTCCAATTTAGATTACTGCATTCGCTGCTCACAATGCAGTCTGCTCTACAGCTGTGGGGAGGAACACAAAAAACAAATTAGGTGACCGCTTTGCAGAACACCTTCACTCTCTGCAGGCATGGCCCTGACTAGGGGCTGGTTTAGCTCACAAGGCTAAATCGCTGGCTTATAAAGCAGACCAAGCAGGCCAGCAGCACAGTTCGATTCCCGTACCAGCCTCGCTGGAATGTGGCGACTAGGGGCTTTTCACAGTAACTTCATTGAAGCCTACTTGTGACAATAAGCGATTTTCATTTCATTTCATTTTCATTTTTCATTTCATTTCATTTCATTTTGGTTGCTTGGCATTAAAAATCACCGTCTTGCTCTCATGCTCACATTTCTGTCCTCGGCCTGCTACAATGTTCCAGTGAAGCTAAATGTATGCTGGAGGAACAACACCTCATCTTCCAATTAGGCACTTTACAGCAGTGCTTATCAAACTTTTTTCCTCCCCAACCGGATGACTTTCGGGACCCACACCAGCCAACCTTCGCAACCCATACTTGCCGCCCTTTGCGACAAACGCCATGGGGTGTCAAGGGGCGGGTTTAGCTCACTGAGCTAAATCGCTGGCTTTTAAAGCAGACCAAGCAGGCCAGCAGCATGGTTCGATTCCCGTACCAGCCTCCCCGGACAGGCGCCGGAATGTGGCGACTAGGGGCTTTGCACAGTAACTTCATTGAAGCCTATTCGTGACAATAAGCGATTTTCAATTTTCATTTTCATGTTTGCTTACCTTTAATGCAAAAGGGGTGTCTGCTTGGTTCTCACAATCTCACTTAAATCAGGTGCAAAGGAGGAGAGGGTAATACACAAATCAGATGCAAAATTCAGCCAGTTCCTTTGTACCGTCTTGATAGAACCATAGAGTCTACAGCGGGGAGACAGGCCCTTGGGTCTAAACTGGTTCATGCTAACTAAAAAGACCATCTTAGCTCACCCCATTTGCCTGCATTTGGCCCATATCCCTCTAAACCCATAGACTATCCCTCTAAACTTGTGGAAACCTATAGAATACCCCTCTAAATCTATATTCATCTTTACAAAAATCCATTCTAAAAGGGGCAAGTGCTGAGCTGCATGATGGGCTCTGTATTCGAATTATTTAAATGTGAAGACACTCAACTTGCAGCTCAGGTCATTTTTAAGAACCTTTGCTATTCCAAAATATCAGGAAGTACACTGGAGTGTTTTTGGAGGTTGTTATAATGCCCTCGAAGACCACAGGGGATCATTGCTTGACCTCTCCGTCGGGTTCATTGAGCACGGGTTCCCGCATTGAACAGGCGGAGGTTCGCGCAACAGGGACTCATTAGCGGGACGTTAAATATTGTAACCCGGACCGGAGTTCCTGTTGGTCCTGGGCTGGGACACCTGTGTTGTACGCTATGGCACCTTTTTGTTCTAGACTAAACCCTTGGTTTGCTTATCCTGACCTCCGTTGCAGTTATTATATTGCGACAAGCAGCAAGAACCAGATTCTGAGATATCTTTAAAGTAAAGAAAACAGCTATCTGGTAAGAAAAAGAAACAGACCGGGAAATGCCCTTTATTGGTGAGCTTGAGCCGTATGATGCGAACATAGAAGACTAGGCCCAGTATGCTGAGCACATCAGCTATTTATTTGCACCAACAACAGCGAAGGGGATCAGAAGCAGCAGGTAATCCTCCTGACAGCGTATGACAGCGACCCAACATATAGCATCATAAAAAGCCTAACTTACTCAGAGGCCCCTGACTCTAAAACTTACAACGAGCTCCCGGATCTAGTGCGAAATCACTATGATCTGAAGCCGCCAATCATCCTCCAACGACATTTCTTTAAGACGACAGGGAGATCCTTGGGGGAACCCGTCCTGGAATTCTTTGATAGGATATGCGTGTTCACCCCGTCCCTGACCGAGATGCTACACAATAGATTGGTATGTGGAATTAACAATGTCACAACTCAAAAGAAATTACTGGCAAAGCCCAGTCTAGACCTGCAAAAGGCCTTTGAGATAGCCTTATCGGTGGCGAACGCTGAAAAAGGGGCCCAGGAACTTTAAGAGACACCAGACACTAGTGTGCTCAGGTTGGGGGAGGGGCCTCACATAGCGATGCCTGCGGATCAGATGGAGGCACCCATGCGCATCGCCCACTATCGACCCAACATCCTGGAGGGATGACCTGGCGGTTTAGGAAACAACATGACAACCCCAGGTATACCAGGGAATGTAAGTGTCAGCAGTTGCATTGTTGCAAGTGCTGCAGAAGGGCACAGAGCCTAGGCACTTCTGTCAGATTTGTACTACTCAGGCATGAAACCAAAGTTAACTCAGGCTCATACCAGCCTCCAGATGAGTGGGACAATGCAGTTGAACTGCGTCGTCACAACCAAGGCCGCCCCATTAAGGATAAGGCTACTCATGAACGGTCATTCCTCAGAGGTGGAGGTAGATACGGGGGTGGCTGTCTCCATCATTGGCGAACAAACATTCAACCGCCTCTGAACGCTTATTCTTTACACCTATGGGATACTAGAGCCAGGCTAACCACGTATACTGGGGGGGGGGGATTTTATTGAAACTTACAGGATACTGCGAGGCCTGGGTAGAGTGGGCGTGGAGAGGATCTTTCCACTTGTAGAAAAAACTAGAACCAGAGGACACAATCTCAGACTAAAGGGACGATCCTTTCAAACAGAGATGAAGAGGAATTTCTTCAGCCAGAGAGTGGTGAATCTGTGGAGCTCTTTGTTCTGTGGAAGCCAAATCACTGAGTGTCTTTAAGACAGAGATTGAAGGTTCTTGATTAATAAGGGAATCAGGGATTATGGGAAGAAGGCAGGAGAATGGGGATGAGAAAATATCAGCCATGATTGAATGGCGGAGCAGACTCGACGGGCTGAGTGGCCTTATTTTGCTCCTATGTCTTATGGTCTTATGATAAAGTGCTTAAAGAGGTGGCTCTAGAAATAGTGGATACATTGGTGGACATCGTCCGGGATTCTATAGACTCTGGAACAGTCCCTGCAGATGGAGGGTAGCTCACGTCACTCCAATATTCAAAAAGGGAGGTCGAGGGAAAACAGGGTATTATAGACCAGTAAGCCTAACATCGGTAACATCTTGAATCCATTATCAATTTATAGCGGAACATTTAGAAAGCAGCGGCAGGATCAGTCAGAGTCAGCATGGGTTTATGAAGGGGAAATCATGCTTGACAAATTTGTTGGAATTCTTTGAAGATGTCACTAGTGCAGTTGACAAGCGGGAGCCAGTCGATGTGGTATATTTGGGCTTTCAGAAGGTGTTTGACAAAGAGATTATTGTGCAAGATTAAAGTGCATGGGATTGGGGAAAGTGTATTGAGGTGGATAGAAAACTGGTTGGCAGAGAGGAAACAAAGAGTAGGAATTAATGGGTCCTTTTCAAATTGGCAGGCAGTAACTAGTCGGGTGCCACAGGGATCAGTGCTGGGACCCCAGCTATTCACAATATATATTAATGTTTTGGATAAGGGAACAAAATGTAACATCTCAAAGTTTGCAGATGATACCAGGTTGGGTGGGAGGGTGAACTGTGACGAGGATACAGAGATCCTACAGCATGATCTGGACAGGTTTTGCGAGTGGGCAAATCAATGGCAGGTGCAGCATAATTTCGATAAGCGTGAGGTTATTCACTTTGGAAGCAAAAACAGGAAGACAGATTGCTACCTGAATGGTTGTAAATTAGGAGAGGGGAGTATGCAGTGGGTCCTAGGTGTCTTTATGCACCAGTCACTGAAGGTAAAGATGCAGGTGCAGCAGGCAGTAAAGAAAGCTGGCCTTCATTGTGAGAGGTTTTGAGTACAGAAGCAGGGATGTGTTGCTGCAGTTATACAGGGCCTTGGTAGGCCACACCTAGAATGTTGTGTGCAGTTTTGGTCTCCTTTTCTGAGGAAGGATGTTCTTGCTCTTGAGGGAGGGCAGCAAAGGTTTACCAGACTGATTCCAGGCGTGGTCGGTCTGTCATATGAGGAGTGATTAACTAGATTAGGATTGTTCTCGCTGGAGTTCGGAAGAATGAGGGGTGATCTCATAGAGACTTATAAAATTCTAACAGGACTAGACAGGGTAAATGCAGGGAGGATGTTCCCAATGGTGGGTGTGTCCAGAACCAGGGGTCACATTCCGAGGATTCAGGGTAAACCATTTCAGACAGAGATGAGGATACATTTCTGCACCCAAAGAGTGGTGAGCCTGTGGAATTCACTACCACAGGAAGTAGGTGATGCTAAAAAATTGAATATATTCAAGAGGCGGCTACATATATAGCACTTGAAGCAAATGGGATCAAAGACTATGGGGAGAAAGCAGGATTAGGCTATTGAGTTGGATGATCAGCTATGATCGTGATAAATGGCAGAGCAGGCTCGAAGGGCCAAAAGGCCTCCTCCTGCTCCTATCTTCTATGTATCTGTGTATCAATGGCCTCCTTCTGCACTGCACTATGATTCTAAGGAAGGTAAATTGAAATCTTAAAGAACAGTGGGAGTGGGAATTGGAACCTATCTTGCACACAGTATTATGGAAAGGGTATCCAAGGATAATAACTTGGATTCCTTGGTTTTAACAGAGTGTTCTTGCATATTCTTCTGTAATACTAATGGAGACAAATTAACAACTCTGTACCCAAAGACCCCAGGGGATCATTTTCCCCAGGTCATCGATGGTAACAGCAGCCTGACGTCAGGCACCTGACAACTTCCTCATATCAGAACTTATGGCAGAACCTGCCTCTCTTAGATTGGTTTCTTCACCAATCAGCAAAAGTGCACCATTTGAAACTATTCCATTGTCAGTGGATTTGCTGTATGTCCATCATCTCACCCATGTGGAAGGGTGCAGGCGACAACAACAGTGAACATTGTACGTTGGGTTGAAAACAGGAAAACTCTACAACCAGGTATATCACCCAGCCATCTTATGGGGATGTGTTTATTACCAGTGGGAAGACACAATAACAACCATTACCCCATGCACTTAAGCGCAACTCCACTGATCATGGCTACCTTCTGAATTGCCAAGGGTTGTATCTACCCAATTAAAATGAAAAGTAATGATTTTTTTCCGAAGAAAGGACAGATAACTGAAATTCCTCCAACTCAGCTTCAAGGTCGCACCCAACTCACAAAGCATTGAGTGCCTTACCTAGCAGGGGAAGAGTGAAGATAGGTATTGATGCGACCATCAATTCACGCGAGACAGTGAGTTGAAGTGAGTAGTGGCTTTAATCGACTAGAACAGTGCCTGCCTGCGACTGCTCTACAAGTGAGAGCCGCCTACAGGGCAGCTGCTCTTTATACCTCCCCTCAAGGGGGCAGAGCCAGGGGCGGAGCCCACAAGGGCACCAACATGATACATTCCGTGTAGTACAGTACAATGGTCCATAGGTGGAGCCCACATGTGCAACAGCATGATACAATGTAGTACAGTGGTGAATGGTTGGCACAATACGTTCACCACAGGTATAAAAGAAAATGATCATAGCTACCACCAGCAACAGAACACAAGACACTCAAATTAAAATAATATGTCACCATCGTCAGTTGCTTCACTCTCTAGTGGATGCTTGCTGAATGAGCTGCAGTGGGAAAACATGGGCCGGTATTCTCCGCTCCCGGGACTAAGTGCCCGCGCCATCGTGAACGCCGTTGCGTTTCACGACGGCGTGAACAGGTCCCGGGCACGACCTGTTCTGGCCCCCATAAGGGGCCAGCACGGTGCTGGAGTGGTTCACACCACTCCAGCATCCCTACGCGGTGCCAAATGGGCGCTGTGCCAACCCACGCATGCACAGTTGCGGCAGCTCATTCCTGCGCATGCGCAGTTGGGCCGCGCCATCCTGCGCATGCACAGGGAACTTATTACGCGTGCCGGCCCCTCACCAACATGGCACCGGTGTTCTGGGGCCGGCCGCGGAGAAGGAGGTAGGCCCGGCGGTGGGTGGGGGGGGGGGGGGGGGGAGAGAGGCCAGCCCACCAATTGGGCCAGACCCCATCGGAAGCCCCCCCCCCCCGGTGAAGGAGCGCTCCTCTACCCCCACAGGCTGCCCCCCCAGCACTCCCGCACAGTTCCCGCCGGAAGCGACCACGGGTGGACGGTGCCGGCGGGAACCTGTCATGTTGGAGCGGCAGCTCGGCCCATCCGGGCCGGAGAATCGCAGCTCGCCGTTTGCGCCGATTCTCCGAGCGGCCTGGCGTGATTCGCACAGCGCTGGTTTCGGGTGGGTGTGGCGATTCTCCCACCCGGCGTGGGGGTGAGAATACTGCCCCTCAATGCTATCACTTTCTTGTCATGAATCTGCATTTAGTCTTTCTGGGCAGCACTTCAGGAAAACAAAACGAACATGACGGAGCTCATAATTCCTTCAACCACAGGCCTGTGCCTATACAGCCTTCTAACTGGAGGAGGAGCCCTTCCTAACTTTAAAAGTTGTTGCTGCTGGCTGTAAGAAGATGTATTCCCATTTTATGGCAAAGTACAAATCAATACTGACCTGTAACATGAGGTAAACAGAAGCTACATCTTGGGTTTATGTCATATACCTATAGTCATCTAGGTCATGAGAAATGACATCATTAGCTTCTATTTGGTTTGAGAATTGTAACTTTAACACACAAATAGAGATGGTCTGCTGTTTTATAAAGTGTCAAAGCACTAAAAAATGTAATTGCTTCCTTCTGACTTGGCCATCTTCTGGTATTCTGGTAATCGAAAGCAATTTACAGCACATTGTAATTGAATCACAGTTTCTTACCGTTCAGGAAAAAACAAGAGTATTCGGGTCAATCTGTGTTTACAGTAGGTTGCACGATGGAGGCTGACACACAAAACCAGCAGAAACGACTGTAAGCAGTTTTAGTTTAATCGTGGTTTGAAATCGACTCCAGCTTACCTTTATGTCAACCATACAAAGTCCTCAATTATTTCTTTTTTAAATTTAGAGTACACAATTCTTCTTTTTCCAATTAAGGGGCAATTTCCTGTGACCAATCCACCTACCCTGCACATCTTTGGATTGTGGGGGTGAGACCCACGCAGACACGGGGAGAATGTGCAAACTCCACATGGACAGTGACCCGGGGCAGGATGGAACCTGGGACCTCGGCGCTGTGAAGCAGCAGTGCTAACCACTGAGCCACCGTGCTACCCTACAAGCTCCTCAATTAGATTTTAGCTTGCAGTTCATTCTGAGGCATCCATTATTATTCAATGCATACATTCCGAACCTCTTGATTAGATTCCAGTCTGTAACATTGTTCTGGGGCCTCAACAAGGAGGCAGAAGCACGAGCTTGGTTTGTTTTCAGGTCAGAAATCCATCTTTGAGAGGCCAAACTGATTAAAGTTTAAATTTTCATGCAGTTAAGTCCTTAATTGACATGGAGACGGGTTGCCTGTTTAATTAAGAGAGGCAAGCGGGCTCTCAAAGCTGAAGGGCCGATCTGTGACCTTCCAGCTTCAGAGAAGCAAGCCAGCATTAATACAAGGTAAGAAACCGGGAGGGCACCTCAGTAAGAAGGTGCCTTCTGAGCTACTTTTAAAAAAATAACAAAAAAACCACAAAAGACAATTTTGTGGGACTGTATCTTCATAGCGACTGGACAAATCCAATGGGCAAAGGTAATCCGGTGCATCAGTTTGGAGAATGCTTTTTGTAATGCTTTTCTGGAAGAATACATTGTGCAACCAACTGGGGACAAAGCTATTTTAGATCTAGTATTGCCATGATCAGTCTCATAGTAAAGGATACTCTGGGGGAAGAAGTGATCATAATTCAGTTGAATTCTAAGTTTGAGAACAAAATACTCTGGTGCCAATCAAGAATAAACGTAAACAGATCCAAATATATACATGTGAGAAGAGAGCTGCTTAAGCTTGATGGAGGAAATAGATTTCAGGGTAAGGCAGCAAATAAACAGTGGGAAACATTGAAATAAATTATTCAAAATATTCAACAAAAAAATATATTCCATTAGAAAACAAAAGCTCAGAGAGAGATCCATCTGTGGCTTATTGGGAAGTTAAGGACAGTGTTAGATTGAAAGAATAGGCTTATAATGTTGAAAATATAGGAGTGATTCCAAGGATCATAGGTTTCCATAGAATCCCTACAGTGCAGAAGAAGGCCATTTGGTCCATCGAGTCTGCACCAACCCTCTGAAAGAGCACCCAACTGAGGCCCACTCCCCACCCTATCCCCTATTGATCATGGCCAACCCACCTAACCTGCACATCCCCAGAAACCAAAGGGGCAATTTATCACAGACAATTCACCTAACCTGCACATCTCTTCAATTAAGAGAGGCAAGCGGGCTCTAAAAGCTGAAGGGCCGATCTGGGACCTTCCAGCTTCAGAGAAGCAAGCCAGCATTAATACAAGGTAAGACACCGGGAGGGCACCTCAGTAAGAAGGTGTCTTCTTAGCTACTTTTTAAAAAATATAACTAAAAACCGCAAAAGACAATTTTGTGGGACTTTATCTTCATATAGAGTGGACAAATCCAATGGGCAAAGGTAATCCGGTGCATCAGTTTGGAGAATGCTATTGTGATGGTTTTCTGGAAGAATACAATGCGGAGAATGTGCCAACTTCACACAGTTACCCATCGCCGGAATTGAACCCGGGTCCCTGGCGCTGTGAGACAGCAGTGTTAACCACTGTGCCGTGGGTGAAATTTTGAGACCAACAGATAATGACCAAACTGTTGATAAAAAGGGGAAAAATAGAATAAGTGTAAACTAGCCAGAAATATACAAACATAGAACATAGAACAGTACAGCACAGAACAGGCCCTTCGGCCCTCGATGTTGTACCGAGCAATGATCACCCTACTCAAACCCACGTATCCACCCTATACCCGTAACCCAACAACCCCTGCCTTAACCTTACTTTTTAGGACACTACGGGTAATTTAGCATGGCCAATCCACCTAACACGCACATCTTTGGACTGTGGGAGGAAACCGGAGCACCCGGAGGAAACCCACGCACACAGGGGGAGGACGTGCAGACTCCGTACAGACAGTGACCCAGCCGGGAACCGAACCTGGGACCCTGGGGCTGTGAAGCATTTATGCTAACCACCATGCTACCGTGCTGCCCCCCAAACAGATTATAAGATCTTTCAAAAGTATATAGAAATGTGGCCAATGACTAAAGTAAAAGGAGGCAGAGATAGGAGAGATTATCATTGGGTCTGGGGCAAAGATGTGAAACAGATATTTTTGGCAATTTACTACATTTCCGCTCTCACCAGCTACCCTCCCTTCTGGAACTATGATAAGAACAAAGACCGATACAGAAGCATGTCCTTCGGCCCTCCAAGCCTGTATCGGTAAAGGTTCCACTTTTCCTCACCTTCCACCCCAACTCCACTTTCAAAGGATCATCCTCCACCATTTTTGTCACCTCCAGCATGATGCCTCTGCCAAACACATCTTCCCCTCCCTTACCCTGTCAGCATTCTGAAGGGGCCATTCCCGCAGTGATACCCGGGTCCACTCTTCTATCACCCATCATCTTGTCTCCTTCCTACGACACCTTCCCATTTAATCACAAGAGGTGTAACTGCCCCTTTACCGCTTCTCTCTTCACCGTTCTGAGCCCCAAATGCTCCTTCCAGGTGAAGCAACTTCTATGGATTTAGTATACTGTATTCACTACTCTCAATGTGGTCTCGTCTGAATTGGGAAGACCAAACGAAGTTGGCAGATTGATTTGTGGAACACCTTCACTCAGTCCACAAGCATGACACCAAGCATCCAATTACTTACCATTTTAATTCACCATCCTTCTCTCAAGGTCACCTTTCTATCCTTGGCCGACAGCACTTCTCCAATGAGGCTCTGCACAGACAGTGACCCAAGCCGGGAATCAAACCCACATAACTGGCGCTGTGAAGCAACAGTGCTAACCACTGTGCTACCGTGTCGCTTTCTTTTTCTGCCGCTAGAGTCGGGAAGGGTGCAAACCTTTGGAAAGGTGTATTAGTCAGGGAAAGCGTGGGGAACACAAAAACCAACCAAGTAGTCCTCCTGAAAAAATGTTGGGAACATGACCGTGGCATCACAAACATCACTTGTCCCTGTTCCGTCAGAGGGACAAGAAGAAGACCTGATGGCAACACCTCCGCTGCAAGCACTGGCACCTAATAGATTATATTATCATCTGGGCAAGGGACCGCATAGATGCCCACATCACCCGCGCCACGACCTGAACCGATGACTGCTGGACTGACCACCGACTAATCCGTTCTACCATTTCCATCCTGGCCCCAAACTGAAACAGGCAGAAGAATTCAATGTCACAGGACTCAAAGAACCTGAGAAGAAAGAGCTACTCAGCTGGTGCCTCACAGCTAACCTGGCGACAACCAACAAGTCAGAGTCGCAGAATGGCCGCAGCAATTGGTCTGCCTTAAAAGCCACCATAGTCAGCACCTGCGAGGAGACGCTCGGGCTCTTGACCAGGAAACACCAAGACTGGTTCAACAAGAACAATTAGGAGATCCAGGATCTCCTTGACTGCGAGCGCATGGCTTTCCTGAACTGACAGCTCCACCAAAACTTGTGTGGGAAGAAGCAAGCTTACAGGCAACTGAACACCGAGGTGCAACAAAGTACCCATGACGTAAAGAACTGTTGGTGGGTTGAAAGAGTGCAAGAGTCTCAGCAACTCGCCGACAACCATGATGTGCACGGCTTCTTCAGTACAATCAAAACCACCTACTATCCGGGTACCCAGGGGCCTACCCCACTGAGAGCCAACAATGACGAGGCACTCATCAAAGACAAAGAGGCAGTCAACGCCCACTGGAGCGAGCACTTCGAGGATCTCGGCAACCAAAACACAGCCTTCAATACAAATGTCCTCGACATCATCGGCCACTATCCTAGTGCAACCCCAGCTCGCTGTGAGGTCAAAATGGCCATCTGGCAGCTGAAGAGCCACAAGGCCTCTGGTGCAGATGAAATCCCCGCAGAAGTACTAAAATGTGGCGGAGATACATTTTTGACAAGAATCCACAACCTCATCACCTCTGGAAGGAAGAGAGCATGCCTGATGATCTCACAGATTCCTCAATTGTGACCATCTTCAAGAAAGGAGACAGGTTCAATTGCGGAAATTACGGAGGAATTTCACTACACTCCTACATGGGGAAGGTCATCATGAGAATACTCCTCACCCACCTCCTTCCAGTGGTTGAAGAGCCTCTCCCTGAGTCTCCGTGTGGCTTCCGCCCATCAAGAGGCTCAATGGACATGATCATCAGCACAGGCATCATGGTAGCATAGTGGTTAGCACAGTTGCTTCACAGCTCCAGGGTCCCAGGTTCGATTCCCGACTTGGGTCACTGTCTGTGCGGAGTCTGCACGTTCTCCCCGTGTCTGCGTGGTTTTCCTCCGGGTGCTCTGGTTTCCTCCCACAGTCTAAAGATGTGCGGGTTAGGTGGATTGGCCATGCTGAATTGCCCTTAGTGTCCAAAAAGGTTAATTGGAGGTTACTGGGTTACGGGGATAGGGTAGAGGTGTGGGCTTGAGTAGGGTGCTCTTTGTAAGGGCCGGTGCAGACTCAATGGGCCGAATGGCCTCCTTCTGCACTGTAAATTCTATGATTAGCTCGCAAATAATCCAGGAGAAGTGCAGGGAGCAGCATCAATCTCTTTCCATGGCCTTCTTTGATCTCGCAAAGGCCTTTGACTCTGTCAACCGTGAGGGATTGTGGAACATCCTCCACGAATCCAGCTGCCCGCAGAAATTCCTCACGACCCTCCACCTGCTCCATGATGACATGCAAGATATGGTCCTCACCAACGGAACCACCACAGGCCCATTATGTGTGCAAATCAGAGTCAAACACGTCTGTGTCATCACGCCAACACTCTTCTCCATATTCCTCACAGCAACACTCCACCCCATCACCTTGAAGCTCCCCGCTGCAGTGAAGTTAACCTACCGGACAAGCGGGAAACTGTTCAACCTCTGAAATCTCCAGGCCAGAACCAAGACCAGCCCAACCAGTCATCGTGCTGCAGCACACAGATAATGTGTGTGCACACATTCAGAGGCCGAACTACAGACCATTGTCGACGCATTCACCAAGGCATATGAGAGAATGGACCTTAAAATAAACATCTGCAGAACAAAGGTTCTCTACCAGCCAGTTCCTGCCACACAAAACTGCCCACCAACCGTCAAGATCCACGATCAGGCCCTGGACAATGTGGATCATTTCCCATACCTCGAGAGTCTCCTTTCGGTGTGAGCAGACATTGATGACGAAATTCAACATCGACTTCAATGCACCAGTGCAGTCTTTGGATACCTCAGGAACAGAGTATTCGAAGGCTGAGAGCTCAAACCCAGCACCAAGCTCATGATCTGCAGAACAGACATGGTCCCCGTCCTCCTGTATGCATTAGAAACATGGATAATGCACAGCAGACACCTCAAATCCTTGGAGAGATATGACCAATGCTGACTCCGCAAAATCCTGGAAATGCACTGGCAGGATAGGTGTATCAATGTGAGCGTCCTCTCCCAGACCAATATGCCCAGTGTCGAGGCTTGGGTCATCCTCGACCAGCTGTGATGGACGGGCCACATTGTCCGCATGCCCGACACAAGACTCTACTTCGAGCTCCGCAATGGCAAGCGATCACTAGGAGGGCAGTGGAAATACTACAAGGACACACTGAGAGCTGCCCTAAATAAAAGCAACATCCCCACAGACACGTGGGAATCGTTTGCCTTCACTGGAGAAAAAGCAGCCGTGAAGGTGCCAATCACCTTGAGCGTCATAGGGTGGAGCACGCAGAGGCCAAGCATAAACAGTGGAAGGAGAGTGCAGAATTCAGAGTGTCCCGCCCACCCACCTATTCAAGCACCACCTGCCAAACCTGTGGCAGAGTCCATGGACCTTTCAGCTACCGCAGAACCCACCTCCCAGAGTGGAAGAAAGTTATCCTCTATGCTGAGGGACTGCCCAAGAGAGAGAGTAAGGTTATGCTGATTTAATAAGTTTACATCATGTTAAACTAAATGTTGAATTCCGATTCGTGCAATGTATCTTTATCCTAATGTATCCGGGAGAGGAAAACAAGCAGAGCCAGAGTGGGAGGAGGGATGGAAGGTTTGGGTTGATAGGATTAGTTCTGTCCTCGCTTCGTTCAAGAAAAGTCCCCACAGTGTCAGCTAATCTCTTTTTTGTGTTTGGTGTCCTTTCCTTTCTCAGGCCCAGGCAAACTGTGTGTTATCCTGTTGAGTACTGCGGTTTGGCTGGAATTGGGTTTTGGTGGTGCCGGGTCCTCTCCTTGTCATTCTATAGTTATATTACGGTGATCTGTCCTGGATTGGGCCTGGAGAAAAGTTTAATTTGCGCTGTGAGTTTTAGTCAATTTCCCCTTTAGTTCTGGGGTTCGCGAGACATTGTTTTCTTCCTTCTGTCATTTTGTTTTGAAGCTATGGGTATGATGTAGGTCTGTAATTTTGCCTCTATCCTGTTTTGGTGCAGACGGATCCTTTTGAAGTGGATATGTTGATGTTTTGTTCCTAATTCATCCGGTCTTATTTGCTTCCATTCTTGCGATGACAACTGTTTTACACTGTACCTGTTGTACATTGATACCTATCGCTCACTTACCTCCTCTTTGGTTTGTTTTGAGGTGGTTTTTGGAAAAATTGCAAAAAAAAGACTTTTAAAAAAGAAAGGAAGGAGAGAGAAAAGAGCTACAGATCAGCTAGCCTGACATCAGTCATCAAGGAAAAGCTGGAATCCATGATGATGTCTTCACAATGCACTTATATGACCATTGTATGACAAGACAAAGTCAACGGGGCTTTAGGAAAGGGAAATCACGTTTGCCAAATTTATTGGAGATAGATGAATTTATATGCATCATTGGCTTTGTCTTTATATGCTGTGTTTGTGTAACCTACCTCTTCACTCACCTGATGAAGGAGCCACACTCTGAAAGCTAGAGATTCCAAATAAACCTGTTGGACTCTGTAAGACTTCTTCTGTATCAAGAATAGGAAAGCTGGCTATTTTTTCAGAGACATGAAGTTTCTAAATGTTTATGTTCAGAGAGACTTAAGTGTATTTGTACGAGGAACACAGAAAGTTAGCATGCAGGTACAGCAAGCAATTAGGAGGACAAATTACATGTTGGCCAAGGGATTGGAATACCACACTAAGGATGGCCTGCTACAACTGTGCAGGGCTTTTATGAGACCACACCTGGAGCACTGTATGCAATTTTGGACTACATAGTTAAGAATGGATATAATTGCATTGGAGGCAGTACAGTGAAGGTTCACAAGATTGATTCCTGGGAGGTGAGCACTGTTCAATGGTGAGAGACTGAGTAAACTGCTCCTAATATTCTCTCTATAGTTTAGAAGAATGAGAGATGATCTCATTGAAGAATACAAGATTCTTGACTGGAAAGAGGTTGCCCTAGATGGACAACTTAGAACAAGGGCACAGTCTCAGAATAAGGGGACAATCATTTAGGACTGAGATAAGGAGATGTTTTTTAATTGAGAATGTTGTGAATCTTTGGAATTGGAAGAGCAGACAACTGTGGCATTCCATTGTTGAAAATATTTACGGCTGATCAGGCTAGACAGATTTTTGATCTCGAGGGAATCAAGGAATGGGTGGGAAAGTGGGATTGAGGCAGAAGGTCAGCCATGGCCCGACTGAATGCTACAGCAGGCACAAGGAGCCACATCGCCTACTTCTGCTCCTATTCCTTATGTTCTTAAGTTTATATGCTTGATTGGACCATAATTGGGTAGCCAATTAACATCATCAGACTCAGGTCACGAAATGGGATAAGATAGATAATAACAAGCATTAGATGATAACAAAGTGCTCCTGAAAAATAGGGACAAGACAAATACGGCATGTTCTTGTCAGTTTTCCATTTCAGGCAAATAAATCTTTTTATAATAGTTGTTTTATTTTGATGTTAGGTTTCTTATTAGATGAGGTTTTGCACAGATATACTGACCATCCAAATAACAAAAAGATACAAGAAATAAAATGTTGCTCGTTGAGAAGGCATTCTCCACTTCTAGGAACATGAGAGGCCTGGGCAATGTGAGTCATTTGATGCTAGGTAGGTGAAGCGAGCCGAGTTAATTATCCAAAGCAGAGCTCAGTTCCCTCACAAATACAAGAAAGCAGTGACAATGGACCACAGACACCCAGGACAGTAATAGTCAGATATCAGTTATAACTTAACATACTCAATGCCTAATAGAAGTAACTGGATTTAAAGGATCATACGATTGGGTTATTACTGAACTGAGAGGTAAGTAGCTTCATGCAGCCTTGTTTTTGAAATTATTGCAGAAGTAAAAGCATTAGTAACTGTCATTTAAATCTTCAAATATGAAAATACTTTTTTAAATTTAAGAACCTAAATATTTCTTCTTTACTCAGTACTTGGTATACAATATATTCATATCAATCTAGGTATTTCATGAAGAATTTTTAGTTAATTAGGCTCAGATAAATAAATTTTTAATTAAATTGCTTTGTACTATTACACAAAGACTTCACTTGCATACATAAGTAATGGAGGTGACATGATGAGGTGGTCAACTTGAAGGAATATTGAAACTAAAATGAGCACAGTTATGTTACTATTGTTTGATGTCAGTACAGCATCAACTTTCCTCAAACATGGGAAGCTGCTAATTTCACAGAAATCAAAAGTTTGAGATTGGTATTAATTCTTTAGCTGCATCTGATAGGCAAACAATTTCAACTCTTTAATTAAAAATAACCTTGGGCTCTGCAGATTTCACCAACAATTGTATGCTGGTGAATAGGGTGATAGTCCATGTTTGAGCACACGTACACAAAGTTTTGCTTTGTTATATTCGAGAGAGATGAGAGGGAGAGCACTGTGATCACAATCGCCTATATACATCACATTTACAATTACAATCACTACTGCATGTAATTTCTATAGCTTGGTTTCCTACTTAATACACTGTATTCACAGATTGTCATTTTAAATTGTGTGGATGCCTAGGGAATAAATGGACACAAGGAGTTAAAATGTCATTAGCTCCTATCAGGGGCTGGTTTAGCTCACTGGGCTAAATTGCTGGCTTTTAAAGCAGGCCAGCAGCACGGTTTGATTCCCGTACCAGTCTCCCTGGACAGGCGCCGGAATGTGGCGACTAGGGGCTTTTCACAGTAACTTCATTGAAGCCTACTCGTGACAATAAGAGATTTTCATTTTCATTTTTTCATTGGTCATAGAGTTTGGATTCACTTTTCTGACCCCCATTCTTGTTTAGGCGGACTGTGCACAAATTTTCTGCTGCCTCCTCATTACAATGATTTCAGGTTGCAGACACTGGCAGCGCATGTTGCTGGCTGGTTGCAAGCTCAGCAGGGGCCTAATAATGTTTGAGGCTAGCATATTTTTCAGCCACCCTTCAACTCTTAATGGATGCCCGTCAATGCTAAAGGGAAACTGCGTTGAATGACAGGAGGCTGCTGCTTAATGCTATTGCTGGAATTGTGACAAGGGAAATGGAGCAGTAGGGTGGAGAGAGGGATCCCAGGTTTTACGATTTGATGCTGGATGTATTAATCATGGAGGAGGATAGAAGGAGGGAGGACATTTTTTTGTAATGCGAAGGGGCCCTCAAGGGAATGTGCATAAGTGGCAACAGAGAGCAATGCCTGGAGTCAGGTCCACAGCACCTTGCAGCAGTGCTGGAAAAGGTTCAATGACCTCACATACATAGTCAAGATATATGAATCCATCTTTACCGAATGATATCTCATATCCACCAAACCACTAACCTCTCATGTTGTTCAATGCACCACATTCCCAATGTTCAACTGACAGTTCTGAGCACTCAAGACTCACACCTACATTCATATATTTCACCTCACCCTCACACACTTTCAAATGATGTCAGCCTCAAACGCAACTCTCATTGCCTTCACCTATCTTCACCTATGCCAGACTCCTTACCAAAGCACAGTCTAACACAGGACACAATTCTCCCATATCCCCGTTGGTGGCTTTAATGGTTGGCGGAGGGGGAAAACTCAGTGGGTGATCCAAAAATCGGTTTCACACCGCTGTGAAATAACAGTGGGATCTTCTGCTACTGTCCGTCAACCCTCTCCGGGCTTGGGCTGTGCTGACATGGGACAGGGCTTCTTCTGGCTGGGGCTTTGCCCTCGTCCTGGTGACACCTGTAAGTGAGAGAGGAGAGAGTGAGTGACAGCCTTACCCTGGGCTAGTGTGCGGTCCATTCTAGCCCCAATTGACCCAGAGCCGCAACACAATTGAAATTAGCTATTAATTCTTAGAAAACACCCAAAGTCTCTGGTCTTTTGCTGCCCAATAACTTCAGTCACCAGGTTTTGAAATTTAAACACAATTAATTTTCATTAATAACAATAAGTAAATAGGCAGCAAATACAACTGGTTAAATAACATCTAATTCCTAACTGTTGCTCTGTTTACTTGCTATAAATATAGCAGTCAATATGGTCGCCTTTCTTAATCCTAATTATGTGCATACTTTCAGAGTCGCCAGTTATCTCTCGATACCGCCACAAGGTTCAAACCGAATACCGATCAAAGAGCCAATACACCAGTTAGTTAGTTCAAAGTCAATACTATTTATTTACACACACAGTAAGATCTACTCATGCACAACAGTACTACAAACTAAACTATCTCTAATGCTAACGTCTATACTTAACTTCGGATGCCCACTTAGTCAGAGGAACAATGGCCGTTGTTCGGATCTGAGGCTATTGGGTTCGAAGAGGCAACAGAACAGCTAAGGTCGTCCGTCTGGTCGCGAGCATTGACCTTGAACTTACTTGCTTCTGGTGATGCTGGTGGAAGGGTCTCTCCGCTTGAGAGCCGAATCCAAGAGGCTGAATCTTTGTCGGGCGTTCCTTCTTATACTTGGAGGGGCTTCGCGTGATTTTAGACAGGCCTTAAACTTGGCCCCAATTAATTGGGCAGCTTCTTGATCATTGCCATCGATCTAAACCAATAAAGGGGTGGATGCCCTGATGACTGGGCGTGTCCTAGGTGGCCGTTGGCCCTGCTTTGTTTGTGTCTTTCGGTTGGGGTACTGGTGTCGGATTGTCTGCGACAGTATCAACTATCTGAGTGTTAGTCCTTTGTTCCTCGGAGATGGGCCATCAATATGCTAATTGACCCAGAGTTTCGATTCCGTCTGGTGACTGCTTCCCAAATATACATTCAGGCTCTGTGCCTGCTTGTTGTTTAGTATTGTCTACATTTCCCTCGAGTTTCTGTGAGCGTCCATTTTGTATACCGAAAGTGGCCATTCCAGATGGCGACATAACCCCCCCTTCTTTAACTTGCCCCCACCCTCTATACACATACACAAGACAGACAAACACTGAGGGGAAAGAGAAGTGTAATGGAAAATAATACGAAAAGTAAAAAGGGTAAAAGGCTCTATTTCAGATGGATGTCCTCCAGTACATCTATTAGTCTAGGCCTTCAGTTTGAGGTTCTTGCTTTCTGTCTGTAATGGCTTTCACTGTCGATTCATCAGGATCTCAAGACTTCTCTGCAGACTCAGAAATAGCAGGCAAGAAACCTTTTGGAGAAAGAGAGAGAGAGAGAGCAACTCACAAATTCTTCTCTCGGATTCCAGGAGAGTTCTGATTCCTTCCTGGGTCCTCTGAAAACCTCCCACCTGACTGAAGCCAATTACGATCTGTTGCCAGGCAGAATACGGTCTTTGGCCAATCCATTGGACACCAGCCAACCAATCAAACCAAATCACTCCAATCTCTCAGGTGCCAGAAAGTCTGAATTCTTCTGTTAAAAATCTAACTCTTCATATAGGGAATCAACAGGAAGGGTCCTTACAACAGCATAAGCTGCCTCCAACTTGAAGGCACCTTTGGCCCTGAAGTTTCTATGACATGCCTAGATCCTTACTGGTTGGAGGTCCAAATCCAGTTTCCCCCCTCTCCACTCGCTGTGTCCCACTCCACCCCAGACAGCTGGGCTGCCCTCTCCTCGAACACTGTCTGACTGACTCCCTCACATACTCTCCCACTCTCACTATTCATGGCTTAACTTCTCCCCATCGTAGAGACCCAAGAAGATGGGGTTTAAGAGGAGCTATATGCAACATCCAATTGTACACAGCTATTTCACATTTATTTCTCATGTTCCCAGTCTGAAAGATAACCCATTGGATTGTGTGGTATCTGATTAATGCACTGCAGTCTGTCCAGGAGGGTTCTGGGCCAGCACCGTCCAGAGTGGTGAGCCCATCCACATACAAGGATAAAGCTCAGAGAGGTGTGCCATTTGTGAAGCTTGCTGGTGCTCTCTTCACATGAGAATGTGAGCTCTCTGTGAAATGGTGAAGGAGACAGAGTGGTCACTGTACCTGTAGGGTGGATGGACTTCAGTTGGGAAATAAGCCACGATGTTGCCACTGAAGCCCATATCCCCTGACCCATTCATTGTGGTGAGTGTGAGCAGCTGAGGGCTCATTTACCCTGGCGGAGCAGAGGAGGTCATTCATTCTCTTCTTGCATTGGAGAGCTGATCTGCGCTGGACTCCCTGGGAAGTTACAGCAGCGGTGACCTGCTCCCTTGCAGGGTCGGTTTTTCTGCTTGTCCTCCTCCTCCCATCGGCTGGGTACAGGACGTTCTTTTAGGCCTCCCTCTGGTCGAGGAGGGTGCCCAAGAATGAGTCAATGAATTTAGGCACCAGAGGTTCCTGACCTCTTCCTACCAACTCTACGGGCCTTGTCAGTAAGGTGGATGTGCCGGTTATAATGGTGGGGCATGCAACGTCCAGCCCACCCTCCGCTTGAGATGTTGGGAAACCCCTGACTGCACAAGTAGTGACACTGGGCCGCACAATACCATGGGAATTCTTGTCAGCCTCTGCAGCTGGAAACACTCCCTGGCCCCGCCCCCATCACAGGACTTAATCCCAGATGAGAACATTCCTCTCACAATTACTGACATTTGGCCTTTCTCCTGCACAACATGACAGAAGGGAGAAGCAAAGAACTGGCAAGGGATAGCATATCTTCATCCACTGAACCTGATGGAAGAAATAATTCTCTGCTTTGTGGGGCCGTCTGCAATGGAGCTTGTAGCATGATGTGCAAGCTGTAGATAGACCTCTGGTTGTCCTCCCTGCCCAGCTCTCTCATTCTAACTTTCCCCTTCTGATTTCATACTTCCGGATACCTAAAAACTGCCACCTTGCCAGCTGGAGTGCACCAAGGAGCAAGAGAGAGGGCAACACCACACCTGTGATGAGAAAGCACTGTCACTTGATCTGATTCTCACAACTATCAACTCAGACACTGGCACTGCACCAAATTTAGAGGCTGGTGCAAAGTCTGGATCTGCATTTGATGGGTCACTGGGTATGAGTGTTCTTCAGCTTGGAGGAGGGTTATAAGGTAGTTCATGTGCCAGCTCACCAGAGAGTGAAGTCATAGATGTGTTCTGCTATTCAGGGCACAGATGATGGCCCAACTCACAGAGAATGCTGATGAACATGCACACATAGATGCCGGTGCATTGACAGGCCTTCCAGATAACTTTTGTCACTGTCTAGGAGCAGGGATGGAACTGACTCCAATATAACAAGGGCATTGCCCATACCTTTCAGCGTGGAAGTGGTAGCCAACTCCATGGCAGCACTTGTAGAGCCACTGATGGATATCTGCTGGCCTTGTTCTCAGGTTCCATTGCATCGCAGTTGGAAGTGACACAATGAAAGTTAAGGCTTAGGCCATGAGGTCCAGGTGTGCTGCCATGCAGGTTTAAACTACTGCCTTCATAGCTGCAGATCTTAGTGTTCAAAGGGCTTTGCAGGCTTTCACAGATAATGTGACCATGGACCCATGCAGCTGCCCTCACCCCAAACTCCCCTGGCTCTCTCACCCCAATCCTCCTTTTCCAATTCTGTGCTTTCACATAACCAAGAACTGCTACCTGATCAGCCACAGCATCCTCATGAGGAAGCGAGAGAAAGTAATCCAACACATGTGATTCAGAAACTCTGTCACTTGATCTGGTACTTGCAGCCACCAGCTCAAGCACTGGGCTGGATTTTCCCATGGGCTTTGAAACTCCACATTCTGACCAAATGGGGGTTCCAAGCCTGAAAGCAAGACCAACGGTGTGATCCTCTGGGAGACGGCCTCACAACTGGGAGGAGTCAGGTGGTTCCTGATGTAGTCAGAGGGTGGCAATATTTGGACACTGGTAGCCCCAGTGGAAGAGGCGGACACTGCTGAGGCAGGTTGGTGGTATATGGAGAGTCCCTTACTGGGCAAATGCACTGAAGACCCCAAATTGTCAGTAAGTTGTCAGTAAGGGGCTGGTTTAGCTCAAGGGGCTGGTTTAGCTCACAAGGCTAAATCGCTGGCTTATAAAGCAGACCAAGCAAGCCAGCAGCACGGTTCGATTCCCGTACCAGCCTCCCCGGACAGTCGCCGGAATGTGGCGACTAGGGGCTTTTCACAGTAACTTCATTGAAGTCTACTCGTGACAATAAGCGATTTAAAAAAAAAAAAAAAAAATTTAGGTATGCGGAAAATTGGTATGTGTGCTGGATCGGGCACAGTCAGGATTGTAGTCTTTCATCCACAGACAGTTCCGTCATTAGAGTATAGATCCTTTAGTTCTGATGATAACCTTGCCTGCCGCAGGAGGGACATCTCCAGTAAGTTGTCAGTCTCCACCAAAGTGACTGAGACCAATGAGAAATTTCTGGAGTTGCTGGATAATTATCCTAATTGGGCATTAACTACACTAATTAACTTCCTGCCTCTGTGGAGCAGGCAATTGATTTTGTTACCAGCCCAACACTAGAAACAGTGTTTTCACTGGTGTTCTCCGGCAGTGGGAATGCGTTGAGGAGCCATTTATGGAATCAGAAGGAGGCCATTCGGCTCATCGAGTCTGCACCAACCCTCTTAAAGAGTACTCCACCCAAGCTCACTTCTAGCCCTATCCCAACAATCACTTTACCCAACCTATATGCCTTTTTTGGACACTAAGGAGTAATTTAGAGTGGCCAATACACCTAACCTGCACATCTTTGGACTGTGGGAAGAAACTGGAGCACCCGGAGGAAACCCACGCAGGCGTGAGGAGAACTTGCAAACTCCTCACAGACAGTGACTCAAGGTGGGAATGGAGCATGGGTCTCTCACACTGTGAGGCAGCAGTGCTAACCACTGTGCCACCCGACTCTCATGAGGCTTCCTCTATGTTCCCACCTGCCCTCCCCCATTTTCTTTGGGCTGGGAAAATGCAACCCTGTGGTCGACCGCTAGGGTTGTTGAGGTGCACATCATGGGATTGACAGTGGCCCCGTGATGCATGAACCTTGTTGGCCTCACTCAGGTGAGAGCACGCATGCTAATCCCAGTGTTATTCCACCAGGACCTTTGATGGTGCCTCTCAGCCTGCTAGCCTAGACTGCTGCTGCCCACATCGAGATGGTGCAGTCCCACTAACAGAGCTGTTGAAGATCATCCTGCAAGGCTTCCTCAGTCTACCCCAATCACAATCAGCCACATTCCACCAGCCATACTGAAATTCCTTAGGACAAAGACTGGTAATATACCTGCAAGGTAGTCAGAAGAAAATGCAGACGGATAAATAGTTAATTTCTGCTTGTATAATCTGGATGTGTTGTTTAATAAAGATGTTAATGAGAAGGTTCGTGTGAATGGCCTTTATTATTGGACAGTGACCAATGGGATTCTGTGAGGGATCTTCTCAAATGGATTTAACAGTGGGAACTTATGAATCCATGGCGATAAAAGGAAGTAGGTTCCTTGAGAGTGGACTTTGAGAAGGCAGTTAGGAACAATGCACCCAGTGTGTGGGGGTCCAGGATGTAACCCCATTGCCTCATCTTCAATTTACAGTATATTGTTTGTCCCCAAATATCCACCCTTTGGTTCTCCATGGAGGCTCGTGTACAATGGCTCCAGCTGACCTTTGCAGGATGGGTACATTATTGCTGCTGCCAGGATAGTTGGGCATTCATTTACATGCTGTATTGGGAGTGGTCACACAACTAACTGCACACTGATAGCATGCTTAACCTTGCAGTGTGTGTACCTCTCTTTGTTGATATTGTGGACCCCTAATTGACACAGTCGATAGTACCCTGCAACATCAGGAATGCCACTATCCTGGCAAAACACATGCCCTCTGATCCTTCCTGTCCCTGCTGAGGAAGAAAACTGTGCACACTGCTCTTCTAGAATGAATGGCCTCCGTGATCCCCCATTTTCTGTGAAGAACGGTGTACTGGGAAATGCTTGAGCTATCATCCAATTATGTTTGGAAAAATCTAGATGCATAAAAGTTTATTGCTACTGTGGCCTTTATGGGCAATGGTAGGGCTGTTCTCACTGTGGTGTGAGACTCTGAGACAGGTTGCAGGAGGTGCCACAGTTCAGTGATCACTTCCTTGTTGAACCCAGTTACTTCAGGTATTGCTCCGGGTTTAGGTGTGCTCCTGAAAATCTCTTGGTGGCCTTCTGTGGAGAACTCCCCTCCTTTCCTACATCATACAGTGTTTTTTTCTTCACAGTCTTTGCTTAATATCATGGTCGTGTTGTAGAACAAGAGGTGCTGCAATCACAGCTCCTATAATATCACCTATGTTCTCTTCGATTTTAAACACCAATAGTCCAAAGCACCTCCAGAAATACAGCACGGTACTTCTACAAACTCAGGATAGGCACGGGTAAGTCTAAAACACCTCATCTGTATGTTGGTGCCTGGCCCTTTATATGATGCTGTTTACTTGATGGTTACAGGTGCCCTATGCTGCTAAATGCCGGTTCAGTTGGGAGTGATCAAATGATCAGCATAGGCATTCATCAGACACAGATGTTGTTCCAGAAAAAACACGGAATCAGCAATTGTGATTTGACCCCATGACAGCACCATTCCGGGACCACAGCACACACAGCATGCCCCTGCCATTGCCCTTCCCAGCACGGAACATTACGCAGGCTGCACTGAAAATGGCCTGAAATGTGGGGAAACGGCGGTATTCTCCGTTGCCCGAACGGGGGCGGGATTCTCCATTGCCCAGCTCCGATATCATAATCGCCGATTGGGCGGAGAATCCCTTCCGATGCCCAAATCGGGGGCGGCGGCAGTTTGACGTCGGTTTTTGAGTCTCCGCCTCCTCCGAAATGGCATAATCGCGCACTGCATGACATTGAAACACTATTGGCGCATCACCGGATTGGCCTCCTGTGATGCCCCGCCCAGATGGGCCGAGTTCCTGAACACGTGGGTGATGTGTGGTCTGAGCGGTTGGGAATCCCCCCCCCCCCCAAAATGCCGGGGTGTCTCTCTCCTCCTCCTCCCCCCCCCCCCCCCCCCCCAAATGCCGGGTCTGTCTCTCCTCCTCCCCCCCCCCCCCAAAATGCCGGGCTGTCTCTCTCCTTCTCCCCTCCCCCCCCCCCCCCAAACGCCGGGCTGTCTCTCTCCTCCCCCCCCCCCGCCCCAAAATGCCGGTCTGTCTCTCTCCTCCTCCTCCCCCCCCCCCCCCAACACCGGGCTGTCTCTCTCCTCCTCCTCCCCCCCCCCCCCCCAAAACACCGGGTCTCACCACTTCCGCAGCTGGTGAAACTGACGCGTATCGCGTCAGTCAGCTGCTGGCCCCTCCGGGAACGGAGAATAGCGGCCTAAAAGAAGGCCCCGACGCCGGAGTCATCTACACCGATTTTTCTCGCCGGAAATCGGCGTTACGACGGTCTGCAGAGAATTTCGCCCCTTATGTGCGATTGTCCTTGTGTACACCTTACAACCTTCTGCTGGTAGCCAGATGTGACCTGACTCATCTCTTATGCCACCTGTTGATAGGAGGGCACACCGCTGAGTGCATGTAATATCTACAGGTATATCACCACAAAGACAACCAAGAGCAACATGGCAGTATACAGTGTAGGAATGCTGAGGGCAAGTGGTAATCACAATAATTAAGAACAGAAGTGAAGGAAAATAGCTTACCTTAAAGCTGCCAAGAGTACAAACAGAACCATTAGGTAGGTCACACTGCTACTTATCCACCTGGTACACTTGTACTGCTAATCCATGCTCTTAGACATTTACAATTATTTTATTGCTCATTATACATGTTTTACTCCACCAGGACACACATGTAAGCTGCAATTCACAGAAAACCCTTGATCAACATTGCAGCACCAGTCGAAGAAAGACATGTATTTCTATAGCACCTTTCACAACCTCAGGATATCCTGAGGTATTTTACCATGCCTGGAATAAGGAGATGGCAAGAAAATTGAAGGTAGTGTTTGAACTTGACTGCCATGGTCAATGGCACACCTGTGTTGGAAGGTAGTTGCAGATATCCTGATAGCTGATGCTTTATTGTGCTAACCTGGTGCTCACAAAGGTATTTCCTCAATCATTGTTAGGTAGGCATGCCACAGCAAGCTGTAGTGAAAGCTTACATTGTAAAAGGCCATTATCATCGCCATTGTTTCTTCACCATCCTTCTGTCCTGTTGAACTCTTTCATTCAATACTTTTGTCTCCTAATGATTTGGAAAACAATATTCCACTAGTTTTTTCTTCACATACACATTATCTAAATGTTATAAGGCCAATAAGAAGGCGAAATATACCCCAAAAAAGTTGCCAAATGCTAGTGAAAATAAAATGACAAAATAGCTTCTCCCCCCTTAAAATCTTTTTCATGTACTGATTTCCCTTTACCCCTATCTCTGAATAGAACAGCATAGTACCAGGTGATCATACCTTTCGAAGGAAAATTGTGTTAGGGTTATTTGTGGTTTGCAATCTATTTTAATATTTAAAGCTCTCGTACATTATGTACAAGGATACTTTAGGCCAACTTAAATGGCCATCCAGAAAATTCCATTTGGAACTCATTTGCGGGCCCAACAGAAGGATCTCATTGAATATTCTGGCATTTGCACACACCAATGGGCCAGTTACTGGTGAATGGAAAGCATAATCTGAGGAGCTTTAGAGTTAGCGCACAAAAGTTTTACACAGGTCCATACACAAAAAGAACACAAAGTATTTTCATTTCCCAATATTTTTGAGAATGTCTACATCCAAATCACTCAGAATTCTAATAAGTCTGTCTTCCTTATGCATTAACTAATCTCACCTTGTTCTGGGAGAAATCTAATATTGTTGTTCTACTCCAAATTCATTGACATCCAATACTCTTACATACATTCTCACCTCCATTTTGTGCAGCTTGGGTATCCTGGACAATAGCTTCACAGTGTTTCCAACAATCTAACGCACTAAATAGCTGGACGCAGCTGCATAGAAAATAACATTTTAAATTACTCGAGGGTTTAATTAAAACTCATGAATAAAATCAACTCAATATTTATTAAGTGTTGGTATGTTGAAAGACGATGGGCGGGATTCTCCGTAGCCCTTTGTAACGCGGGTTGCCTGCGAAAAAAATCGGTGTTAATCACTCCGGCGCCGGGGCCTTCTTTAAGGCCGCTATTCTCCGTTCCCGGAGGGGCTAGCAGCTGACTGACGCGATACGCGTCAGTTTCACCAGCTGCGGAAGTGGTGAGACCCGGCGTCTTTTGGAGGATAAGGAGGAGAGAGAGAGACAGACCTGGCAGTGGGGGGGGGGGGGGGGGGGGGGGTGTGTGTGTGTTCCGGCAGTTTGGGGGTGGGGGGGGTGTGTGTGTGTTCCGGCAGTTTGGGGGGGGGGGGGGATGTGTGTTCCGGCAGTTGGGGGGGGGGGGGGTGTGTGTTCCGGCATTTGGGGGGGGGGGTGTGTTCCGGCATTTGGGGGGGGGTGTGTTCCGGCATTTGGGGGGGGGGGGTTTGGGGGCAGCGGCGGGCAGAGAGGGGGGGCGACGGATGCCCGGGGCCAACGCACCGTCGCCCCCCCCTCTGTACGCCGCTGCCCCTACCCCAACCCCCTCCCCTCACCACCCCTACCCCCTTCACCACCCCTACCCCACTCCAACGCCGCACCCACCCCCCACTAACGCCGCACCCCCCCCCCCCCACTAACGGAGGAAGGAAGGGGGGGAGGAGGAAGGAAGGGGGGGAGGAAGGGGGGGAGGAGGAAGGAAGGGGGGGAGGAGGAAGGAAGGGGGGGAGGAGGAAGGAAGGGGGGGAGGAGGAGAGAGGGGGGGGGGTGTGGGTACCGGCCTTCAGAGGGAGGGGGACGGGGTGTGGGTTGCGGCGTTGAGGGTGGGGGGTGCCGGCGTTGAGGGGGGGGACCCGGCGTTGAGGGGGGGGGGACCCGGCGTTGAGGGGGGGGGGGTTGCGGCGTTGCGAGAGATGGGGGGCGGCGTTGGAGGGGGGCAGGGGTGGTGGGGAGGGGGGTAGGGGCGTTGGAGGGAGGTAGGGGTGGTGAGGGGGGGTGGTTAGGGTAGGGGGCAGCGGCGTACAGAGGGGGGGGGGCGACGGTGCGTTGGCCCCGGGCCAACCGGGGGGAGGAGGAGAGAGGGGGGGGGGTGTGGGTACCGGCCTTCAGAGGGAGGGGGACGGGGTGTGGGTTGCGGCGTTGAGGGAGTGGGTTGCGGCCATCGGGGGAGTTGCGGCCATCGGGGGAGTTGCGGCCATCGGGGGGGGTTTGGGGGCAGCGGCGGGCAGAGAGGGGGGGGGGCGACGGATGCCCGGGGCCAACGCACCGTCGCCCCCCCCCTCTGTACGCCGCTGCCCCCTACCCTAACCACCCCCCCCCTCACCACCCCTACCTCCCTCCAACGCCCCTACCCCCCTGCCCACCACCCCTGCCCCCCTCCAACGCCGCCCCCCATCTCTCGCAACGCCGCAACCCCCCCCCCCCCTCAACGCCGGGTCCCCCCCCCCCTCAACGCCGGGTCCCCCCCCCTCAACGCCGGCACCCCCCACCCTCAACGCCGCAACCCACACCCCGTCCCCCTCCCTCTGAAGGCCGGTACCCACACCCCCCCCCTCTCTCCTCCTCCCCCCCTTCCTTCCTCCTCCCCCCCTTCCTTCCTCCTCCCCCCCTTCCTTCCTCCTCCCCCCCTTCCTCCCCCCCTTCCTTCCTCCTCCCCCCCTTCCTTCCTCCGTTAGTGGGGGGGGGGGGGGTGCGGCGTTAGTGGGGGGTGGGTGCGGCGTTGGAGTGGGGTAGGGGCGGTGAAGGGGGTAGGGGTGGTGAGGGGAGGGGGGTTGGGGTAGGGGCAGCGGCGTACAGAGGGGGGGGCGACGGTGCGTTGGCCCCGGGCATCCGTCGCCCCCCCTCTCTGCCCGCCGCTGCCCCCAAACCCCCCCCCCCCAAATGCCGGAACACACCCCCCCCCAAATGCCGGAACACACCCCCCCCCCCCAAATGCCGGAACACACACCCCCCCCCCCCCAACTGCCGGAACACACATCCCCCCCCCCCAAACTGCCGGAACACACACACACCCCCCCCCACCCCCAAACTGCCGGAACACACACACCCCCCCCCCCCCCCCCCACTGCCAGGTCTGTCTCTCTCTCTCCTCCTTATCCTCCAAAAGACGCCGGGTCTCACCACTTCCGCAGCTGGTGAAACTGACGCGTATCGCGTCAGTCAGCTGCTAGCCCCTCCGGGAACGGAGAATAGCGGCCTTAAAGAAGGCCCCGGCGCCGGAGTGATTAACACCGATTTTTTTCGCAGGCAACCCGCGTTACAAAGGGCTACGGAGAATCCCGCCCATCGTCTTTCAACATACCAACACTTAATAAATATTGAGTTGATTTTATTCATGAGTTTTAATTAAACCCTCGAGTAATTTAAAACGTTATTTTCTATGCAGCTGCGTCCAGCTATTTAGTGCGTTAGATTGTTGGAAACACTGTGAAGCTATTGTCCAGGATACCCAAGCTGCACAAAATGGAGGTGAGAATGTATGTAAGAGTATTGGATGTCAATGAGTTTGGAGTAGAACAACAATATTAGATTTCTCCCAGAACAAGGTGAGATTAGTTAATGCATAAGGAAGACAGACTTATTAGAATTCTGAGTGATTTGGATGTAGACATTCTCAAAAATATTGGGAAATGAAAATACTTTGTGTTCTTTTTGTGTATGGACCTGTGTAAAACTTTTGTGCGCTAACTCTAAAGCTCCTCAGATTATGCTTTCCATTCACCAGTAACTGGCCCATTGGTGTGTGCAAATGCCAGAATATTCAATGAGATCCTTCTGTTGGGCCCGCAAATGAGTTCCAAATGGAATTTTCTGGATGGCCATTTAAGTTGGCCTAAAGTATCCTTGTACATAATGTACGAGAGCTTTAAATATTAAAATAGATTGCAAACCACAAATAAACCCTAACACAATTTTCCTTCGAAAGGTATGATCACCTGGTACTATGCTGTTCTATTCAGAGATAGGGGTAAAGGGAAATCAGTACATGAAAAAGATTTTAAGGGGGGAGAAGCTATTTTGTCATTTTATTTTCACTAGCATTTGGCAACTTTTTTTGGGTATATTTCGCCTTCTTATTGGCCTTATAACATTTAGATAATGTGTATGTGAAGAAAAAACTAGTGGAATATTGTTTTCCAAATCATTAGGAGACAAAAGTATTGAATGAAAGAGTTCAACAGGACAGAAGGATGGTGAAGAAACAATGGCGATGATAATGGCCTTTTACAATGTAAGCTTTCACTACAGCTTGCTGTGGCATGCCTACCTAACAATGATTGAGGAAATACCTTTGTGAGCGCCAGGTTAGCACAATAAAGCATCAGCTATCAGGATATCTGCAACTACCTTCCAACACAGGTGTGCCATTGACCATGGCAGTCAAGTTCAAACACTACCTTCAATTTTCTTGCCATCTCCTTATTCCAGGCATGGTAAAATACCTCAGGATATCCTGAGGTTGTGAAAGGTGCTATAGAAATACATGTCTTTCTTCGACTGGTGCTGCAATGTTGATCAAGGGTTTTCTGTGAATTGCAGCTTACATGTGTGTCCTGGTGGAGTAAAACATGTATAATGAGCAATAAAATAATTGTAAATGTCTAAGAGCATGGATTAGCAGTACAAGTGTACCAGGTGGATAAGTAGCAGTGTGACCTACCTAATGGTTCTGTTTGTACTCTTGGCAGCTTTAAGGTAAGCTATTTTCCTTCACTTCTGTTCTTAATTATTGTGATTACCACTTGCCCTCAGCATTCCTACACTGTATACTGCCATGTTGCTCTTGGTTGTCTTTGTGGTGATATACCTGTAGATATTACATGCACTCAGCGGTGTGCCCTCCTATCAACAGGTGGCATAAGAGATGAGTCAGGTCACATCTGGCTACCAGCAGAAGGTTGTAAGGTGTACACAAGGACAATCGCACATAAGGGGCGAAATTCTCTGCAGACCGTCGTAACGCCGATTTCCGGCGAGAAAAATCGGTGTAGATGACTCCGGCGTCGGGGCCTTCTTTTAGGCCGCTATTCTCCGTTCCCGGAGGGGCCAGCAGCTGACTGACGCGATACGCGTCAGTTTCACCAGCTGCGGAAGTGGTGAGACCCGGTGTTTTGGGGGGGGGGGGGGGGGGGGGGGAGGAGGAGGAGAGAGACAGCCCGGTGTTGGGGGGGGGGGGAGGAGGAGGAGAGAGACAGACCGGCATTTTGGGGCGGGGGGGGAGGAGGAGAGAGACAGCCCGGCGTTTGGGGGGGGGGGGGAGGGGAGAAGGAGAGAGACAGCCCGGCATTTTGGGGGGGGGGGGAGGAGGAGAGACAGACCCGGCATTGGGGGGGGGGGGGGGGGAGGAGGAGGAGAGAGACACCCCGGCATTTTGGGGGGGGGGGGGGAGGAGGAGAGACAGACCCGGCATTTGGGGGGGGGGGGGGGGGAGGAGGAGAGAGACAGCCCGGCGTTTGGGGGAGGGGGGGAAGAGGAGAGACAGACCCGGCATTTGGGGGGGGGGAGGAGGAGGAGAGAGACAGCCCGGCGTTTGGTGGGGGGGGGGGGGAGGAGGAGAGAGACAGACCCAGCATTTGGGGGGGGGGAGGAGGAGAGAGACAGACCCGGCGTTGGGGGGTTTGCGGCGTTGAGTTGAGAGGAGAGGGGGAGGGGGGGTTTGCGGCGTTGAGTTGGGGGGGGGGGGTTGCGGCATTGAGTTGAGGGGGGGGTTTGCGGCGTTGAGTTGAGGGGGGGGTTGCGGTGTTGAGTGGAGAGAGGGGGGCGGCGTTGGAGGGGGGGCGGCGTTGGAGGGGGGTAGGGGTGGTGAAGGGGGTAGGGGTGGTGAGGGGGGGGTTGGGGTAGGGGCAGCGGCGTGCAGAGGAGGGGGGCGACGGATGCCCGGGGCCAACGCACCGTCGCCCCCCCTCTGCACGCCACTGCCCCTGCCCCAACCCCCTCCCCTCACCACCCCTACCCCCTTCACCACCCCTACCCCACTCCAACGCCGCACCCCCCCCCACTAACGCCGCACCCCCCCCCCCCCACTAACGGAGGAAGGAAGGGGGGGAGGAGGAGAGAGGGGGGGTGTGTGGGTACCGGCCTTCAGAGGGAGGGAGACTGGGTGTGGGTACCGGCGTTGAGGGGGGGGGGGGACCTGGCGTTGAGAGGGGGGGACCCGGCGTTGAGAGGGGGGGGATCCGGCGTTGAGAGGGGGGGGACCCGGCGTTGAGAGGGGGGGGGGACCCGGCGTTGAGAGGGGGGGGTTGCGGCGATGAGGGGGGGTTGCGGCATTGAGGGTGGGGGGTTGCGGCGTTGCGAGAGATGGGGGGGGCGGCGTTGGAGGGGGGTAGGGGTGGTGGGGAGGGGGGTAGGGGTGGTGGGGAGGGGGGTAGGGGCGTTGGAGGGAGGTAGGGGTGGTGAGGGGGGGTGGTGAGGGGGGGTGGTTGGGGTAGGGGGCAGCGGCGTACAGAAGGGGGGGGCGACGGTGCGTTGGCCCCGGGCATCCGTTGCCCCCCCTCTCTGCACGCCGCTGCCCCCAAACCCCCCCCCGATGCCGCAACCCACCCCCCCCGATGCCGCAACCCCCCCCCAATGCCGCAACCCCCCCCGATGCCGCAACCCCCCCCCCGATGCCGCAACCCCCCCCCGATGCCGCAAACCCCCCGCCCGATGCCGCAACCCCCCCCCCCCCATGCCGCAACCCCCCCCCGATGCCGCAACCCCCCCCGGTGCCGCAACCCCCCCCCGTGCCGCAACCCCCCCCGATGCCGCAACCCCCCCGATGCCGCAACCCCCCCCCGATGCCGCAACCCCCCCCCGATGCCGCAACCCACCCCCCCCCCGACACTGAACGGCGTCAACCATCATCAATGGTTGACGCCGTTTTAAAGCAACTGTGATTTTCGCCGACGTGACCCGTGGCCACGTCGGCGGGACTTCGGCCCATCCGGGCCGGAGATTTGTGGAAACTAAAAAAAAAAATGAAATCCCGCCGGCGCCAGAGGCTGCCGGCGGGATTTGCACAACGCCGGTTTTTGGCCGGTCAGAGATTTAAAAACCCTGCGGGAGCGGGAATAACGCCGCTGCCGGCCGATTCTCCGACCCTGCGTGGGGTCGGAGAATTTCGCCCAAGGGTAGTTTCAGGAGAGTCTAAAGAAACTCTGTAATAGCTTGGTCTGTATAAGATTCGTATCGTACCTGACCATGTGTACATTAATAAAACATTGTTCTGGCTGAGTCACCAGCAGTTCTGTGGAATCTTTGCTAGACAAGATAACAGAACACAACAGCCTTGAAGTCAAAAGAGGGCAACCTGGCTGGGCCCTTGTGCTCCCTGGAGGTAAGTGGAGAAAGGTGCTCATCTCCTTGCTCCCCGTGGGAGTCTATGGTGCCTGATCTCCACTTTTAAGGACCAGTAGTGACTTGTGCCTGGATGACTTCCCACTGGGAGGGGCAAGAGAATACTGGGAGCCCTCTACAATCGACTTTAATCTCACTACTGAGAGTAAAATGAATGCAAATAATCTGTGATCATTTGATCTTGATCACACTTGCTGGGAGAATCGCGCAAATCCTGTTTTGGGTTTCTCCTGGAATTCTCCCGACATTGTGGGATTTGAACCAGCGAATCGCACCCTAGTAATATAAATAGATGGAAATCTGTGTATATGTCACTATAATCAGAAAATCTGGACTTATCATTCACACTGCTGAAGCCTGATGGTTGACTAATGGCGTTTCATGAATAGTTCATTCAGTTTTCTGCTGCTCACCACCCTCCTCCTACTCCTGGCGTCTGCACTGGCCCTGGATGGGACTGCCAGGAAGAAGAGGAAGGTCGAAAAGCCAGGTGGAAGGATGTGGTGGCAGGAGATTGTTAGATCCGAGGTGGGCAGCCGCGCATAAACAGTAGTTTAGAAAAGCACAAAGAAGTTTCCACTTCCCAGAGAGTATACTTCCCTGATTTACATCCAGGCCGAGATTTTTATACAAGAGAGACTACTCCTGTTAAGAGGAAGCTCTGCCCTGTTACCGGGAAAGTTCATATTTCCCGGATGGTTCCTATCCCATGACCTCCATTGGGGTTATAGAACATAGAACAGTACAGCACAGAACAGGCCCTTCGGCCCTCGATGTTGTGCCGAGCAATGATCACCCTACTCAAACCCACGTATCCACCCTATACCCGTAACGCAACAACCCCCCACCCTTAACCTTACTTTTTTTTTTAGGACACTAAGGGCAATTTAGCATGGCCAATCCACCTAACCCGCACATCTTTGGACTGTGGGAGGAAACCGGAGCACCCGGAGGAAACCCACGCACATACGGGGAGGACGTGCAGACTCCGCACAGACAGTGACCCAGCCGGGAATCGAACCTGGGACCCTGGAGCTGTAAAGCATTTATGCTAACCACCATGCTACCGTGCTGCCCCTAACTTATCACAAAGTTTTAACTACAACGGGTCTGGAAGAGGAACAGGTGACTTACAGAGATGGAGAGGGCTATCAACTGGCATTGAGGCAACCCCAAGTAAAATAATTAGAAACTAAATTGGTGGAGCAAGCTTGAGATACCATATGGTTCATTCCTAGAACAAAGAACAAAGAAAATTACAGCACAGGAACAGGCCCTTCGGCCCTCCCAGCCTGCGCCGATCCAGATCCTCTATCTAAACCTGTCGCCTATTTTCCAAGGATCTACTTCCCTCTGTTCCCTGCCCGTTCATATACCTGTCTAGATACATCTTAAATGATGCTATCATGCCCGCCTCTACCACCTCCGCTGGCAAAGCGTTCCAGGCACCCACCACCCTCTGCGTAAAAAACATTCCACACACATCTCCCTTAAACTTTCCACCTCTCACCTTGAAATCGTGACCCCTTGTAATTGACACCCCCAATCTTGGAAGAAGCTTGTTGCTATTCACCCTGTCCATACGTCTCAATTTTGTAAACCTCAATCAGGTCTCCCCTCAACCTCTGTCTTTCCAACGAAAACAATCCTAATCTACTCAACCTTTCTTCATAGCTAGCACCCTCAATACCAGGCAACATCCTGGTGAATCTCCTCTGCACCCTCTCTAAAGCACCACATCCTTCTGCTAATGTGGCGACCAGAACTGCACGCAGTATTCCAAATGTGGCCCAACCAAAGTCCTATACAACTGTAACATGACCTGCCGACTCTTGTACTCAATACCCCGTCCGATGAAGGCAAGCATGCTGTATGCCTTCTTGACCACTCTATCGACCTGCGTTGCCACCTTCAGGGTACAATGGACCTGAACTCCCAGATCTCTCTGTACATCAATTTTCCCCATGACTCTTCCATTGATCTATAGTCAGCTCTTGAATTGGATCTGCCAAAATGCATCACCTCGCATTTGCCTGGATTGAACTCCATCTGCCATTTCTCTGCCCAACTCTCCAATTTATCTATAATTTGCTGTATTCTCTGACAGTCCCCCTCGCTATCTGCACTCCACCAATCTTAGTATCATCTGCAAACTTGCTAATCAGACCATCTATACCTTCGTCCAGATCATTTATGTATATCACAAACAACAGTGGTCCGAGCACGGATCCCTGTGGAACACCACTAGTTACGTTTCTCCAGTTTGAGATTCTTCCTTCCACCACTACTCTCTGTCTCCTGTTGCCCAGCCAGGTCTTTATCTATCTAGCTAGTACTCCCTGAACCCCATGAGACATCACTTTTTCCATCAACCTGCCATGGGAAACTTTATCAAATGCCTTACTGAAGTCCATGTATATGACATCTACAGCCCTTCCCTCATCAATTAACTTTGTCACTTCCTCAAAGAATTCTATTAGGTTTGTAAGACATGACCTTCCCTGCACAAAACCATACTGCCTATTACTGATAAGTCTATTTTCTTCCAAATGTGAATAGATCCTATCCCTCAGTATCTTCTCCAACAGTTTGTCTACCACTGACGTCAAGCTCACAGCTCTATAATTCCCTGGGTTATCCCTGCTACCCTTCTTAAACAAAGGAACAACATTAGCAATTCTCCAGTCCTCCGGGACCTCACCCGTGCTCAAGGATGCTGCAAAGATATCTGTTAAGGCCCCAGCTATTTTGTTTCTCGCTTCCCTCAGTAACCTGGGATAGATCCCATCCGGACCTGGGGACTTCCCACCTTAATGCCTTTTAGAATACCCAAAAATTCCCCCTTCCTTATGACGACTTGACCTAGAGTATTTAAACATCCATCCCTAACCTCAACATCCGTCATGTCCCTCTCCTTGGTGAATACCGATGCAAAGTACTCATTAAGAATCTCACCCATTTCCTCTGACTCCATGCATAAATTCCATCTTTTGACTTTGAGTGGGCCAATCCTTTCTCTAGTTACACTCTTGCTCCTTATATACGAATTAAAGGCTTTGGCATTTTTCTTAACCCTGTTAACCAAAGATATTTCCTGACCCCTTTTAGCCCACTTTATTGCGCGTTTGAGATTTGTCCTACTTTCCCGATATTCTTCCAAAGCTTCATCAGTTTTAAGTCGCCGAGATCTTATGTATGCTTCCTTTTTCATCTTAGCTAGTCTCACAATTACACCCGTCATCCATGGTTCCCTAATCTTGCCGTTTCTATCCCTCATTTTCACAGGGACATGTCTGTCCTGCACATCAACCTTTCCTTAAAAGACTCCCACATTTCAAATGTGGATTTACCCTTAAACAGCTGCTCCCAATCCACATTCCGTAGCTCCTGCCGAATTTTGTTATTTCCCCAATTGCCTTTCCCCAATTTAGCACTCTTCCTTTAGGACCACTCTCGTCTTTGTCCATGAGTATTCTAAAACTTACGGAATTGTGATCGCTATTCCCAAAGTAATCACCAACTGGAACTTCAACCACCTGGCCGGGATCATTCCCCAATACCAGGTCCAGTATGGCCCCTTCCCGAGTTGGACTATTTACATACTGCTCTAAACAACTCTCCTGGATGCTCCTTACAAACTCTGCTCCATCTACGCCTCCAACACTACACGAGTCCCATTCAATGTTGGGGAAGTTAGAATCTCCCATCGCGACCACCCTATTGCTCCTACATTTTTCTATAATCTGTCTACATATTTGTACCTCTACTTCACGCTCGCTTTTGGGAGGCCTGTAGTAAAGTCCCAACAATGTTACTGCACCCTTCCTATTTCTTGGCTCTACCCATATTGCCTCAGTGCTCCAATCCTCCATAGTGCCCTCCTTAATCACAGCTGTGATATAATCTCTGACGAGTAATGCAACTCCTCCACCCCTTTTACCTCCCTCTCTATCCCTCCTGAAGCATCTATACCCTGGGATATTCAGTTGCCAATCTTCCACTTCCCTGAACCGAGTCTCAGTAATACCAATAACATCATATTCTCAGGTACTAATCCAAGCCCTAAATTCATCTGCCTTACCTGCTACGCTTCTCGCATTATAACAAATGCACCTCAGACCACCTGTCCCTTTGCGTTCATCATCTCTTCCCTGTCTACTCTTCCCCTAAATCACAATGAGTTTATTATCTAGTACCTTAATGGCTTTAGTTGCTGCCTCTTTTCTGACCTCTAACTTCCTAATCTGGTTCCCATCCCCATTAGTTTAAAACCTCCCCAACAGTGTTAGCAAAAGCATCCCCCAGGACATTGGTTCCAGCCCTGCCCAGGTGTAGACCATCCGATTTGTAATGGTCCCACCGCCCCCAGAACCAGTTCCAATGTCCCAGAAATCTGAACCCCTCCCTCCTGCAGCATCACTCAAGCCACGTATTCATTCTGACTATTCTTGAATTTGTACTCTGACTGTCTCGTGGCACTCGTAGCAATCCTGAGATTACTACCTTTGAGGTCCTACTTTTTAACTTATCTCCTAACTCCCTAAATTCTGATTGTACAACCTCATCCTGTTTTTTTACCTATGTGCACCACGACAACTGGCTGTTCACCCTCCCACTTCAGTATGTCCTGCAGCCAATCTGAGACATCCCTGACCCCAAATCTGCTCTTGGTTCTTCTATTCTTAAATGAAGCTATGTCATTATAGCATGGATTAAGCAAAATTGACAGCTAATTTCAGAACATTAGATTTTGAACTTTCAATTCATACTTCGAGCTTGGAGAGGAGGCAGCTGCCTGAAGGCTGCCAGGATTTGTGGGTGAGGCTGAGGGTGGTACGTGTCTCAAGCCTAATCAGCGCCATGGAAGGCGGCAGGGCAGTCGCGTGGGCTAAGTGCAGAGACAGTGTGGACCTGTGTGGAGACGTTTTACAGATGAGATGCCTGTCTGGCCTGGTGTAGGATATCAATGTCAGGCGAAGTATCCTGATGCTAAGGGATGGGAAGAGAAAGCTGTCCTTCCTAATGAAGAAGACATGGGCAGAGGTGGCTGCCGAGGTTAGTGGGCATGACGTTGTGTGCCGCACCTAGCTGCGGTGCCACAAAAGGTTTAATGCTCTTCTGTTATCATGGTAAGTGTAGAGACAACATAGGACCTGTACCGAGAAGTGCAGTCGGGTGCCTGTTCCCCTGGGTGCTCAGGGGTCAGAGTGTGTCTGCCAACTAGCACTGAAGCCTGCCTGCAAAGGCTGGACTGTCAGCACAATAGGTCGCAGAGCATTCCATGGGGCAGGTGTTCCACATTGAAATGGCCCACTTGATGCCTGGGTGGCGAGAAGGAGCATCTGGCATGGTTCTCAAGGAAGATGGAACTATAATGAGTTGTTCTGTTGTTCCCTGTCAGAAGAAGCTGGCTTCGTAATGCAGAGCAAGGCCAGCAGCTTGCGTTCAATTCCCGTACCCGCCTCCCCGAACAGGCGCCGGAATGTGGCAACGAGGGGCTTTTCACAGTAACTTAATTGAGGCCTACTTGTGACAATAAGCGATTGTTGTTATTATTATTATTATTATTACTGCAGCAAGCTGCTGAATTGATGGGGAATCTCCAATCTGCTGCTGACGAGGAGCAAGAGAGATGCTCTCGAGTTGGACTGCCATGGTCAAGTGGAGATGGGGTTCAGGGATGAAGGTAAGTGTGTACGTCCCAGATCCGTGTGCTGCTAATACAGGAGACGTCACGGGCCCCTCTTATCACAAAATGAGCTGTCCCAACCATAGTGACCATTACAGGTACAATACAGATGTCACAATGATGTATCTTTCCATCATCTCAGCAGGCCACTAGCACATAGAGTGACAATCATGATTGAATTCACTGATGTTGTGCCTTCGTCCCACAGATGAGCCAATTGCACCAGCCGTAGGTGACCCCTAGGACCCCCATCAGACAACCAGGAGGACATTGCTCCTGCACCTGAGTCACGCTATCTCTCGGAACCAGGCACCAGCGCAGATACTCGCACGTCAGTGGGCATTAGGTCACTGTGGAAGGGCAGTACACAGTGGTGTGGGCATATCACAGTAGCATAAGGAGGTAGCAGAGGCAGCGTGGTGCCAGGGTGTCAACAGTGGGAGCACTACTGGAGACCAGGATCATGCTGAGTCTGAGGCAGATGACGAGCCTCTAGATTCGCCCATCAGGCAGTAGATGTTGGAAGTTCAGTGGGTTACGCAGGGAGACCTGGTGCAGATTATGAAGGTTTGCGTGACATGGTTTCCGACACTGAGGAGTCTATGCAGCATAGGAGCACTCCGCTGACCCTGAGCACCGAGGGCACATCCTCCTCCATTGAGACAGTGGCAACTCTCATGGAGAGGCTGCTTCAGGGACACCTTCAGGAGTTCCAAGGGTCGCGCTCTGACCTCTGGAGGTCACTTTTAATGTGAGAGGTGGATGAGGCACCGAGTCCCTCTGCTTGGTGCCTGTCCATCAGTGGTGAGCAATGAGCTGTGACCGAACCTCATGCTGGCAGGCCAGTTGCTTGTCATCTCTTTGGGTTCCTCTCAGGGCGTTCTGGAAGATGGCACCAACTCCTCCCCTGCCAGTGGCCACTGCATCTGATGATGCTGCGATATCTGAGGAATGCTCAGCCGTGGAGCTGGGTGCCCTTTTCTAGTCAATTCAGGATCTGGTGACCAGAGGATGCTCACCAAGGTCATCATAGTCATCATGAGAATGGGGATAAGAGAAACATCAGCCATGATTGAATGGCAGCGGAGCAGACTCGATGGGCTGAGTGGCCTAATTCTGCTCAAATGACTTATGGTCTTAAGACAGCGAAGTCAGCAGGCTGCCTCCAATGCCCATGCCAGCAAGGGAGGCGGGCACCAAGATGCAGCACCTACAGGCGTATGTTTAAGGCACCACAGGGGCAATCTTACATTAGGTTGGCACATTTGTCTGCTGTTTAATGTTAAGTTACATAATCATGTTCCTCAATTCAATGGGCTGAGTTGGCTGCATGCTTTGTAAATTGGTCAGATGTTGTTAAAGGCTTGTAAGCTGAGGGCTTTGTGTGGTGCAGGGTTTCTGACGTTGGATTGATTCCGCCTCCATGCCTTGAATGCCCAGCTGAAGGATCGCTGGATTAGTATATCCTGCACACCCCTCCCTCCCTGAATCATAGAATCATAGAATTTACAGTGCAGAAGGAGGCCATTATGCCCATCAAGTCTGCACTGGCCCTTGGAAAGAGCACCCTACCCAAGCCAACACCTCCACCCTATTCCTGTAACCCAGTAACGCCATCCCACCTTTTTGGACCCTAAGGGCAATTTAGCATGGCCAATCCAACTGATCTGCACATCTTTGGATTGTGGGAGGAAACTGGAGCACCCGGAGGGAACCCACGCACACACGCAGGGAACATGCAGACTCCGCACAGACAGTGACCGAAGCCAGGAATCGAGCCTGGGACCCTGGAGCCGTGACGCAATTGTGCTACTGTGCTGCCCCCCACTGTGCTCCCGTGCTGCCTCATATCATCCACCTCAAAGTTCTCACCCTGTGCGGGCCTAGGCTCATCTTCAGACCCATCAATGGAGTCATCCTTCCTGACCTGTGGTGCTGCCTCATTCTCCTCAGCCTGCACTTGGTCCCCCCTTGTCACTAGCTTGATGCAACTGTCCTGCAACGTGGCTGTTGCAAGACACAGTACAAATCTCTCACTTAGCCCTGAAATAAACTGGAGCTGTAGAAGTTGAGGACCACTGTGACCTTCAATACCATTGGCATGGGATGACTGCACATGCAGTTGTAGGCAATTTCAAGACCTCTCATTTCGCAAAGGGATGCCACTGTATCTCTGGAGACGAGAAGCCTCCTGCGGCAGTAGACCTCAGACATCTGGGGGTAGTTGGTGTGCTGCCTGTATACTCGAGCTGCTGGGCAGTGGCATCTTTGGCATCGTCTCCTGCCTTGGCCACCCTGCTAGCCCTGTGCCAACAGAACATGTCTTTCTCTTACAGGTCTGTGCCTGAGATGCTGCCTGCACTAACCTTGCCTCCTCTCACTCCTGTCCGTCTTCCCTCTTCAGAAGAGGTCCCACCCATCAGCAGGGTACACTATTCCCATTGAAACAGATGCAGAGGACCAGTGCCTTGCAAATGATTGAACACTGTGCTCCATTCCTCAGGAAATCCTTCCAGGGAAATCCTGAAATGCAATAAGTCATGCCTCAAATACTAAACAATGATTCGGAAACTTAATCATTTGAGTATTAAGAACATGCTTACAATGTTGCTGAATCTAGCACACAAAAGAAATCATTCCAAAATGTTTCAGTTCCAGCGTCCATAACGTACATTTTGTGTGAAAACAAAATTGTCAGTCTTTCCATTTTTTATGATGATGCAATCAAAGAGCCCTATAGTGCAGAAGATCATTCGGCCCATTGAGTCTGCACCGACCCTCTGAAAGAGCACCCTAACCTCAATTCACCCCTCCGCAATCGTAATCCCACCGAATCTACGGGTCAATTTTAACATGGCCATTCCACCTAACCAGCACATCTTTGGATTGTGGGAGGTAACCGGAGCACTCGGAAGTAACCCATGCTGACACAGGGAGCAAACCCCACAGACAGTCACCTGAGGTTGGAATCGAATCCGGGGCCTTGTTGCTGTGAGGCAGCAGTGCTAACCACTGTGTCGCCCTATAGACCAGACCAGGTAAGAACAGGAACCTTCCCTAAAGGACAGTAGTAAATCAGATGGGATTTTACAACAATCATTTTTGATTTCATATTTTTATCAAATTCAAATGTCACCATCTGCATAGGTGGGAATCGAACCCTATTCCCAGAGCATTACCTTGGATCTCTGCATTATTAGTTCAGTGACAATACCACTATGCTGCCACATTCCCAATCTCTGATTATTTGAATGAATAATTTATTTGACTTTGAAGCAGTTTTTCCAGAAATAATTTTAGGTTGACTAGTAGATTTTCATATTGAGAATATATATGTAATAATAATGTGAGAATAATAAGATAGAATCATAGAATTTACAGAAGGAGGCCATTCGGCCCATCGAGTCTACACCAGCCCTTGAAAAAAACACCCCACTTAAGCCCACACCTCCCCCTATCCCCATAAACCTACCTGACCTTTTTTTGGACACTAAGGGCAATTTAGAATTGCCAATCCATCTAACCTGCACATCTTTGGACTGTGGGAGGAAGCCAGAGCACCCGGAGGAAACCTACGCAGACTCCGCACAGACAGTGACCCAAGCTGGGAATCGAACCTGGGACCCTGGAGCTGTGAAGCAACAGTGCAAACCACTATGCTACTGTGCCGCCCATTTGTAAGATGTAATGATACAACCTTAATATTTGTTAAGCAGGATGTTAAATCAAACAAATTCATAACCCTTTCACAAATAAGAAAAAAGAGAACCATCTGCACTTTGTTGGTCTCCACCGTTAATTATATGAATTGTAGTATTATTTATAATTATATTTCTGCATTGTGCTGAAAGCAGAAAAGCATTTTTTGAAATTGACTTGAGTTGGATGGGTTGGCTGATCTTAAAATCAAAAGTCTGATTCCTATTAAAATAATGCCTTTCCCGGTCACCTTATTCATTTAGAAACAGCAGTATAGTTGGGTCTGTTGCTAATAAAGTACATAGCTTTCATTGAAAGTTAACTTTGCTGCAGGAGCATTTAAAAAAATTCTAACGAGCCATCTCCACTTCAATTTTGCTTATTACTTATGACATTGCCATACAGTATGGATTTTCACTAACATGTGCTCTCCTTTATTGCTCTCATGATTTACATCAGATGTACAGACAACTAAGCAATGTCGACATTTTGCTATTAGTATGGCCTTTCATCCTTGGCAGATGTTTTTCATGTGGCCTGTAAGCGATGCATAAGTGTAGGTTTTTAACCTATCCTCAAAGGTCCAGAATATACATGGACTCTACTCATTATGTTTCCAAGGACACCTTAGATTGAATACAAATAGCAGTGATGTTGCCATTTGCCAGGATTTCATCTGCACCAAGATACATTGTTTGGTATCAATACCGTTATCTTCAATGTGCAAGATTCAGTTTTATGCTTCGGTAATACAGTATCATAATTGGAAACTGGCCCCAGAGTATTACCCTGGGTCTGTGGATCACCAGTCCAGTGACAATATCGCTTCACCACGGCCTCCCATTGTCTCCTCTTTCATTGCAGTACAAGCAGCAACCATGCAATGCTTTAATATTGCCATCATGGCTCTGGTAACCAGTCTTCAAAGATGTTTCTAAGGCATAACAGTACACCAGCAATCTGTTTCCAACAGATTACTCGGATTGTTGAGGTGGCACTTGTGGACACAGGCAGCCTGGGCAAGAAGGAGCTTTCTAGGTTGCAGCTTCCTTTCCTTTTCCTCATCCTCTATTTTTTTGTGTTCTTGATCCTCAACCCTCAGCTGACAAGTGATGGAATAATGATGGTAAAATTATGCATTGTAGCAGTGATACATAGAGTTAAGGTGGGACTGAGTCCTGTACTGTCCACAGTGACAGGCATGAGTAACAACTGAAGATGGAGTCAGGTCCATACTCTATATATGTATATCGTTATGGGTTACTGTTAATATAGTCAAGATTAAAAAGCCTTCTTCATGGTGTCCAAAGCAGGATTCTTCATGGTGGCAGCATCCGGATCAAGAACCCTTGGGTCGGATTCTCTGTTGGCCAATGCCAGAATCGCGATTGGTTCCGGCGCCGAAATCATGCCGGGCACCGATTTCATGCCAAATGGGCGACCCCGACAGGACAAGGGGCGGTGTCCAGGCATGGACTGCCATTGCCACGGCCTGCATGGAAGCTATCATGCCTGTGCCTGATACCCTGGCAGTGTGCACAATGCATTCGACGATTCTGACATGTTCGAAATGCACCCCCCCCCCCCCCCCCCCCCCAGCACCTCCCCCCCCAACTGGGGTGTTGGCTGCTGGGCGACAGGGAATATCGCTGCAGTCGTGGCTGATGACGTCTATCTGGAGGCCACAGACAAATGCGGAGAGCCGCTATAACAACGCCCATGCAGCAGCCAGGGACATGATCGAGCGGTGCTTCGACATCCTGAGGATGCAGTTCAGGTGCCTGCAGCGTTCTATAGGGTCCCTCCAGTATGACGCTGTAATGGGTGCGCGCATCTTGGCGGCCTGCTGCATCCTCCACAATATCACACAACAGAGGGGTGATGTGCTAGAGGACAATGAACACCAGTCCTCATCCGACGAGGAGGATGTGGGGGAGGGTGAGGCCGGACAGGACATGGAGCCCAGACAAGTACGGGGGGGTCGCATGACGTGTGCGCCTGTGCCAATGCGCATGGGATGCTCTGATTGCCTCCAGGTTCATCGACTGGAGGGGGAGGACCTGGCCAGGGCACCATATCCCACCCCCACGGCTCCTCCCACCACCCCCCGCCACCCTGTCCCCAACCCCACCGGCCACTGCCCCTACCACCCCGCCTGCAACCCATTCCACAATATATACCTGCCACACTTGTGGGGTGCAGGCCCTGGGCTGACAGTAACAGTGGGTCTGGTCCATGGCCTGGAGGATGGTGTGAACCTGCTTTGCAATGAGCTCTGGTGCTCCGCAGCATTTGTCAATGTCTGACTGCTGCCTACGGTAGCACTTTCCACAATTCAGCTGGGTGTTCCCTGCATGCGAGCTGGCCATTCCATTAGACGGTGCCATCCAATTCATGGGGAGCCGGTGGTGCTGACAGTCGGCCAGCCCTATGACCATTCACCCTCTCGTGTGTTTCTACCTCTACCTGATGTACCGCTACATATATCTTTGAGATGGTGGAGGGCGTTGCAGACAGCTGAGACAGGAAGGTGATGCGGGCCGATGGCTCTCATCCATGTCGGTGTCATCGCAACATGCCACATGGGGATGTGGTTGTGGTTGGGGTCAGGGGACACTAGAAGGGCCTGCCTCATCACCAGCAAGATACAAGACAAGATGCATGATTACATTGCGGGCCAGAGGGGAGTGCGACTGGTGGGCTGTGTGTGTGTGTGTCTGTGTGTGTGGGGATGGGGGTGGGTGTTGGAGTGGGGGCGTGGGGATGGTGTTTGTGGAGCAGGGATATGCGTGTGACACATGTGCCATGCAGGACCACAACTCAGCGGGGCGTCACTCCCTCACCCAATGCCGTCCTCCATCCTGGTGACTGCTCTTCTGCTATTTCTGTGGGCCACATCCAGTGCCTTTTTGTTCTGCTGCCGCAGGTCCGATGGTTCCCCTGCAGGGTCGGGATTTTGGCTGCCCTCCAGGTGGGGGTATGGATGTGTGGGACGGAGGTTGGTGAACAGTGCTGCCTGTTCACCCTGGCCGTCCTGAGGAGGTCGTGCGAGTTTTCTCTGCTCTGCTAGCTAGTCCTCGTGGTGTTGCCCATGGCACTGACGTCCACTGTTATCTATGTCCGGGCCCGGTGATCAGTGGGGTATAGTGTCACCCAACAGTCCTCCACGACATCCAGCAAGGTTTTGAGTGCAGCGTCCGTAAATCTTGGTGTCGCCTGTCTTGCATTGCCAAAGAAGCCAGACCAATGAAGTGTGGTTTGACGTCAAGCAATAGTTGAAACCAAACCCAAATGCCATCCAACCTCCAAAGCAGTGACAAAACCAGAACCACCAGAGCCTACCACTCTCTTGATAGAATAGTGAATGGGATGTGGTGTCATGGCCACCTGAACCTCTAATTTGAAGGGGGGAATAGGGTAGTGAGAATGTTGTTAATGCTAATACTATGATAGCGATAATGTTGGAATAGCATTATGTTTATAGCAATAAGCACAAGACCAATAACAATGTAAGACTTGAAGTAAACTAAAGTCGCTGTACATCCATTGGTTTAAGACATGGGAAGGTGCAGTAGTTGGGTCTGATGATTAACATGAGACAGAACTGGCCATATAGTGATGTAAGTAGACACATGGCCCAGAGTAAGGGGGAGTCTAGAGGTGGATAGAAATGTGTAAAGACCTAGGATGGAGTCAGATCCATACCTGTACACTTCAGTGTATGTATGTATATGTGTTGCTGATAAAGACTCACTGTTATACCGTCAATCAAGGCAATGAAGTCAACTTCATGGTGTCCAAAGCAGAATTCTTCACCATGAGCAAATCAGGCTAGATCATTAGACCTGCTTAGCTGAGTACGGCAGCAGTCTTCCATGACAGTCCAGGCAAAGGAATCATTGCTCCAGGACATCAGTGATCTGCTCTATTAGATTGATTGTGGCAGCAGTTCTCTCCTTTTACGCATGCTGTATATGTATCTTTTTGGGTTGTGGACCAGATTCAGGAGTCATGTTGTCATCAGATAGACCTTGTCACCCAGTCGCCATCCTTTGGTTTGCTGTAGTGGTTGAAATACAGAAGCAAGGAGGACAGCGCGCACCCAGTACCATGACATCAGGCCTTGCCCTTCATGATGAGCCCCCTCTGGTCGCACACTAACTGTAATTTGAGAGAGTGGAATCCCTTTTGATTCAGGTCCATAGCAGACTTGACATAAGATGCACACAAATCATCCATTGTTGCTGTGGAGGTTTTCACATTGCGAGTGGCAAAGGGAACAATAATTTCCCTCCTATTTTTTGCAACATGCATGGTTAAGAATATTCCAATGCCCAGGACTTTTTAACGGTCAAACACTTTCCCTTCTGTTGCAGGCTGTATATTACAGTTTATATTGCTGCAAGAGCTCTTCAAATTATCACTGGCTATTGATCTCATGCAAATGTTAGATTAGTCGCCCTGATGTGCAGATGGAATTGTATACAATTGATAAATTATGCAAATTCTCAATATCATAATTACATAGCCAGCTGAGTGCAGGTGCGTTATCCCTTATTTTACAGGAACAGAAGTCCACGACCACATCAATTAAATTAAAAAATAAATCTATAACACTGCTTATTATAACAATGCTCACCAGCAAATAAATTCCTTATGATGATTTGAAGAGCAAATAGTAATCCTTTTGATTTTAAAAAATCTACTTTGAAAAGTGGCATCTTGGGTGACTTACTGAGGCAAACTATGAATAGTCGGTGTCATATGTCATGTAGCCTAATGCTCAGCTGCTAAATGTAGTCAACTAACTTTAAAAATAATGCCTGCTAATAATGGATAGTATCACTGATGTGATCTCAAGTTTTAATACATCTATTGAGGCTATTTCTCTGTACATAATCTTATAGTTTGCATTTAAAAATGAATTTTTACACTTGGTGCCTTGAGGGTTTAGTGAGTAACTGAACCACAGAGGCTAGGGAGGGTCAGGATCTAGCAAGGTCAAGCTAAGTTAGCTGCTTTCTGTCAGTGCAACATTAGAGCTCACAGTGGAATAATGCTCACCAGGAGGTTGACTGGAACAAGCGGAAGTACTCCAGCATCGAATCAAATGTTTCTGAAGAGATGGGAGAACATTGATAGGGGAAAAGAAGCAATGTATCAATAGTCGAACCCTTTGCTTTATCCAGTTCCAAAGAAGGTCATAAATAATGGGAGGCACGATGGCACCAATGCTGCTTCACAGCGCCAGGGTCCTGGGTTTGATTCCAATCTTGGGAGACTGCGTGGAGTTTGCACTTTCTCCCCGTGTCTGCTCTGGTTTCCTCCCATAGTCCAAAGCTGTGCAGGTTAGGTGGATTGGACATGCTAAATTACCACTAGGTGGGGTTACGGGGATAGGGTGGGGGATTGGGCATGGGTAAGGTGCTCTTTCAGAGGGCCGGTGCAGACTCGATGGGCTGAATGGCTTCCTTCTGCACTGTAGGCATTCTATGATTCTCTAAATGACACAAATGAATGTTTTCTGTTTGATGAATCTCAAATATTCAGTGCAATATTTTGAAATGCCACTAATACCACCAAGGTGGCACAGTGGTATTGTTACTGGACTGGTAATCCAGAAATCCAGGATAATGCTCTAGGGACCCAGGTTTGACTCACTGCAGCTGGTGAAATTTGAATTCAATAAAAATGTGGAATTAAAAGTCTAATGTAGACCATGAAACCATTTTCGATTGTTGTAATAATTCATCTGGTTCACTAATGTCCTTTAAGGAAGGAAATGTGCCACCCTTGCCTAGTCTGGCCTGCATGTGACTCCAGACCCGCAATAATATGGTTGGCTCTTAACTGCCCCCTCAAGGGCAATAAATGCTGGCACAGCCTGCGACGCCACGTCCCATGGGTGAATAAAAGAAAATTGAGACCAATAAAACAATGCTGCATTGTTGTATTGATTGTTTGAAATAAATTGTGACATAGCTGCCAGTTCCTGAAAAAGTGTAGAACTCAACCTTGACTTTACTAGCTAACCATAAAACAGATGGAATGACCAGTTCATTGAGTGTTACTGTTGTTTTTAGATTGCCTTGCAGATGGAACCCAGAAGGCAGAAATTTCCTGGTGGACATTCAGCTGTTTCAGATCATTCAGCCGTTTCCAAGGTAACATCAGCAATTTCATGGAACAGTTATTAAACTGAGTGAATTCATGTTATAATTCAGTTCATATTGTTAGAGAAAAAGTGCTAATTACATTTTGCTGAACCCGTTCACAGGAATTGTGCTGAAACATTCATTAATAAAGAGGAGCAATTTTCTTTTTGCTTTAAAGCATTGGTGTATAAAAAATGAAATATAATTAGTTACTCAAAGGAAGTGTGTCAATTACTGACTATAGCAACTGTTACTAAATCAGTAAAACCTGGTTACATTAGCTCTTCTTACGTTACATGAGTTTATAAAATATATGTGTTTTCTGTTACCAGATCTCTTGGGAATCTAAGTGAATTGGTCTGTTTGACCAATAGTTGAACAGATGCTTTTGTGATTGTGAAGCACACATGTTTATTTTCGAGGTTTGCATTTGAAAGAAGATATCAATCAATTTTTTTCTCCAGACTAACTTGTTTTTTGTCGAAACGTTTTATACTACCATGTGCAGTGAATTAAAGAAAGCTGTTGTTTTCTCATAATGTTATTAGTCTAACATAACTTACTCGGTTTCCTATATGTGTTGTCAATAAAATGCTTAGCAATTTATTATGTATATTCAATAGCTGTTTTCAGACTATTTACAAAAGCTACTTTATTACCTTTTAATTATTTGCAGACTGCAGATTTGATATTAATTTAGCCAAACCTCAGTGCTGTTTCAAGCAATGAGTTCACCAAGAGTTGATACTAAAATCCTGAATCATTTATTCCTGTCCGGCACGTTTTCTGTGAGATAGCGTGCAAATACAAAACTATTGGATGGACAGCAGAGAAAGAAACATGAGACTCACTGTTTAAAAAAAATGGTAGAAGCTGCGAGGTGATGTAAACCAGAAGCTGTATTGAACTACACAATAGGAGTAGGTGCATGCGATAGAGTGGGTTAGACGCACAAACCATTGTGATGCAAGAACATTTTAATGACTTGACTAGCATTGCTAAGACAAGATGGGTGGCATGGTAGCACAGTGGTTAGCACTGCTGCCTTACAGCTCCAGGGTCCCAGGTTCAATTCCAGCTTTGGTAACTGGCCGTTGGAGTTTGCACTTTCTCCCCGTGTCTGCGTGGGTTTCCTCCGGGTGCTCCGGTTTCCTCCAAAGTCCAAAGATGTGCAGGTTAGGTGGATTGGCCATGCTAAATTGCCCCTTAGTGTCCAAAAGGTTAGGTGGGGCTATGGGGATAGGATAGAGGCATGGGCTTAAGTAGGGTGCTCTTTCCAAGGGCCATGCGGACTCGAATGGCCTCCTTCTGCACTTTAAATTCTATGACTACATAGTCTATGACTCTAAGATTGCTAGTTCCTAGCTTGTATTATTCTTTGCAAAATTCAATACTGCCTGCAGTTCCAACAATCGCAATGTTTCCCTCACCCAATCACCAGCTTTCTCCTCCAATGACTGCAGCACACCATTCCATCACCTTCTCCTAATGCCACATTCTGCACCTGCTACACGCTCCAATTTCTTCTCTTCCTCACATTTCTGCCATCATCATACAACAAACATTTTCCAACTCGCCATATACATCCTCAAAGGATATGACTAGCCGAGCAGTAACACTCTTCCATCTTCTTGGTGTGCAAGTTCACAAGCATTAATAGGAAGTGTGTTAGGAATATGGAAAGTATCCTTTCAGATCTGCAGTCAAAATATTGACTTGGTTAGGAAATTGATTAAACGGCAAGAGACAGCAAGTAAGGATGATGGGCAGGTAGTCTAATTGGAAGCTTGTGACTAATAGAGGGCGGGATTTTCCGTTACTGCGGTTAAGTGCTGGCTTGAACGGATAATCCGCAGGAGGTTCCCATCAAAACAATTGGCGCGAAGCACTCACCGATTCCGGTACCGGTGAGGGGCTAGCATCGGCGCCATGTGAAATGCTCGTGGATTGCGTCAAGAATGGCTATAGAATGGCCGGGTCCCGGACCGCGCACCCACACGCCTGACAACCTGCACTGGTTGCGCCATACAACATGATGCCAGCCGTGCGCTTAACCTAACCCGCTGACCGTGACCCCACAGCCCACCGGCTGGCCACCGCCCAGCCACAACCCGCCAGTTCCCCAGCCCTGGCAGACACTCTCCCAGCCAGTGGCACAGAACCTGGTCGAGTGTGGTGGCGCTGGACACAGTCTGCAGCCAGTACGCCGGCTCAGCCCACACATGTCCCGCGCTGTCGGGAGCTCGGCCCATTGGGGGTGGAGCTCCACGGGTTAGTCGGTCGATGAGGCGACAATGGCATGGCGACTGCGCACGTCATGATGACGCCGGTTTGGACGGGCAGAGAATCGCAAACCGGCGTCAAACCAGTGCCGGCCCTGATTCCGGCACGGAATCCATTCTCCGCCTGATCGCCGATTACGATTTCGGTGTCGGGCAACAGAGAATCCCGCCCAAAGTCTCTTGGGATTTGTACTGAGCCCTCAACTATTCACTGTGTTTAACAGCAGCAGAGCTTGTCATAATATTGCGTGATGTTTGTACGCGGGTTCTTTAGATGTCTAAATGAGGAGATCTTGAGACGTACAAATTTAAGCATGAACCCATTATTGGTAATCTTTCACAATTTACAGTATGGCCATGCATGGTGCTATCTTCATGCAGTTAGGCTCCTTACTTATAGAGTTATATATTTGCACTATTCTCTCAGAGTCTTTTACCATGTGACTCTGTGCATCATGTCATGGCGGTGCTATTCTGCGGTCCCACATTATCCCTTGCTCTTTCAAGCTCCTTTACAATGCACACGGGCACATAATACAACATCCCCTTCTGTAAAGAAAAAATTCCTCTCTTCTCCGAGTATTACAACAACATTTTTAATTGCTATGTCTGCTTACCCATCTCAAGTCTCTGACTTTATGAATTCAGATGGTCTTGAGGCTTGACAGTTTTTCCACATCCTGGTCTGCCATATTTGGAGGAAAGGCAGTAGTATTCTATTTCCCTGGTACTTGGCTTTACCCATTTGATTCGCTTTTTGCACTCCTTTGAGTTGTGTTTCTCTTTGTGAACAACCTGTCTGCTTTTTTCAGTCACCATGGGTTTGACTCATTCTTTCTAGGGGAATGTACAGTCCGTTCATTCCTAGAGTGGACTCAAATTTTTTTTTTGCCATTGGCCAGCATGGTAGCATTGTGGATAGCACAATTTCTTCACAGCTCCAGGGTCCCAGGTTCGATTCCGGCTTGGGTCACTGTCTGTGAGGAGTCTTCACATTCTCCCCGTGTGTGCGTGAGTTTCCTCCGGGTCCTCCGGTTTCCTCCCACAGTCCAAAGATGTGCAGGTTAGGTGGATTGGCCATGATAAATTGCCCTTAGTGTTGGGTGGGGTTACTGGGTTATGGGGATAGGGTGGAGGTGTGGGGTTGGGTTGGGTGCTCTTTCCAAGAGCCGGTGCAGACTCGATGGGTCGAATGGCCTCCTTCTGCCCTGTGAATTCTATGATAATCTATGATGTACTTGTTGGACAAAATGTTCTTTCCTTATTTTAAAATGAGGGTATTTGAAGCAATTCCCTTTCAGTTTCTAGTGCTTTTCAAAACTAGAATCTCAGCATTTTGAAAATGCTTGTCAGGGTTATATTCAGAATGTGTTGTAACTCTACAGGAACCTTTTCCTATTTTAACTATGTTCTGCAGGTTTCCGTATTTAACTGCCAACCTTTTAAAACTACAACCACCTTCAAGCTGCCTTCTGTCTGCTGAGCCTTGGGACCACCACCTATGTTAAAATGTAAGTACAACTTATTTTTGCATTTTGGCTCACCATCTTATAACTGCTCAGGCTACTTGACACTGCATTACTTAGGGGTCTTGCATTTTTCCTCCTGAGCTGCACATCTCTCTAGACTGGCTTTAGTTTTTCATACCTTGGGATACTATTCTGGGTTCATGTTTTGAACTGCTACCTTCCTATCACTGCTGATCACCACCGCTGATCACCATGGAATTACCTCTACTGATCATCACTGCTGATGCCATCACTGCATACCATGTTATCAATATTATGTTCCGTCCAGATCCCAACATTTGCTGGGATACCAGACAGAAACCCCAATACTTTTTTAAAAACTTGTAAAATGGTGAGGAAAGGATACTTCGCTCCAGTAGAACACTTTTAAGTAGAGTTAGAAAACACAGGATTACTGGCCAATCTTTGGATAGAGACCTTGTGGGAGACTGTTTGGAGAGAGAGAGATCCTATCAGATTTTTGCTGAATCGCTGACAGCCTCCTGCATAAACTGCTTTACAGCTCACCAAAAGAACTAACCCTGTACTGACTTCCCATAACCTGGCTCCAACCATTAATTGCATTATCCCCTTACCACTCAAATCCCATGAACTATGTGGTTAAGTCTAAACACAATTCTCCGTTGGCCGACGCTGAAATCGAGGCGTGTGATCGGGCGGAGAATAGCTCCCGACGCTGAGATCGAGGCGTGCGATCGGGCGGAGAATAGCTCCCGACGCTGAGATCGAGGCGTGTGATCGGGCGGACAATAACTCCTGACGCTGAGATCGAGGCGTGTGATTGGGCGGAGAATAGCTCCCGACGCTGAGATCGAGGCGTGTGATCGGGCGGAGAATAGCTCCCGATGCTGATATCGAGGCGTGTGATCGGGCGGAGAATAGCTCCTGACGCTGAGATCGAGGCGTGTGATCGGGCGGAGAATAGCTCCCGACACTGAGATCGAGGCGTGTGATCGGGCGGACAATAACTCCTGACGCTGAGATCGAGGCGTGTGATTGGGCGGAGAATAGCTCCTGATGCTGAGATCGAGGCGTGTGATCGGGCGGAGAATAGCTCCCGACGCTGAGATCGAGGCGTGTGATCGGGCGGAGAATAGCTCCTGACGCTGAGATCGAGGCGTGTGATCGGGCGGAGAATAGCTCCCGACGCTGAGATCGAGGCGTGTGATCGGGCGGAGAATAGCTCCTGACGCTGAGATCGAGGCGTGTGATTGGGCGGAGAATAGCTCCTGACGCTGAGATCGAGGCGTGCGATCGGGCGGAGAATAGCTCCTGACGCTGAGATCGAGGCGTGTGATCGGGCGGAGAATAGCTCCTGACGCTGAGATCGAGGCGTGTGATCGGGCGGAGAATAGCTCCTGATGCTGAGATCGAGGCGTGCGATCGGGCGGAGAATAGCTCCCGACGCTGATATCGAGGCGTGCGATCGGGCGGAGAATAGCTCCTGATGCTGAGATCGAGGCGTGCGATCGGGCGGAGAATAGCTCCTGACGCTGAGATCGAGGCGTGTGATCGGGCGGAGAATAGCTCCTGACGCTGAGATCGAGGCGTGCGATCGGGCGGAGAATAGCTCCCGATGCTGAGATCGAGGCGTGCGATCGGGCGGAGAATAGCTCCTGATGCTGAGATCGAGGCGTGTGATCGGGCGGAGAATAGCTCCCGATGCTGAGATCGAGGCGTGCGATCGGGGGGAGAATAGCTCCTGACGCTGAGATCGAGGCGTGTGATTGGGCGGAGAATAGCTCCTGATGCTGAGATCGAGGCGTGTGATCGGGCGGAGAATAGCTCCTGACGCTGAGATCGAGGCGTGTGATCGGGCGGAGAATAGCTCCTGACGCTGAGATCGAGGCGTGTGATCGGGCGGAGAATAGCTCCCGACGCTGAGATCGAGGCGTGTGATCGGGCGGAGAATAGCTCCTGACGCTGAGATCGAGGCGTGCGATCGGGCGGAGAATAGCTCCTGACGCTGAGATCGAGGCGTGTGATCGGGCGGAGAATAGCTCCTGACGCTGAGATCGAGGCGTGTGATCGGGCGGAGAATAGCTCCTGACGCTGTGATCGAGGCGTGCGATCGGGCGGAGAATAGCTCCCGACGCTGAGATCGAGGCGTGTGATCGGGCGGAGAATAGCTCCTGACGCTGAGATCGAGGCGTGTGATCGGGGGGAGAATAGCTCCTGACGCTGAAATCGAGGCGTGTGATCGGGCGGAGAATAGATCCTGACGCTGAGATCGAGGCGTGCGATCGGGCGGAGAATAGCTCCTGATGCTGAGATCGAGGCGTGTGATCGGGCGGAGAATAGCTCCTGACGCTGAGATCGAGGCGTGCGATCGGGCGGAGAATAGCTCCTGATGCTGAAATCGAGGCGTGTGATCGGGCGGAGAATAGCTCCTGACGCTGAAATCGAGGCGTGCGATCGGGCGGAGAATAGCTCCTGACGCTGAGATCGAAGCGTGCGATCGGGGGGAGAATAGCTCCCGACGCTGAGATCGAGGCGTGCGATCGGGCGGAGAATAGCTCCCGACGCTGAGATCGAGGCGTGCGATCGGGCGGAGAATAGCTCCTGACGCTGAGATCGAGGCGTGCAATCGGGCGGAGAATAGCTCCTGACGCTGAGATCGAGGCGTGTGATCGGGCGGAGAATAGCTCCTGACGCTGAGATCGAGGCGTGTGATCGGGCGGAGAATAGCTCCTGACACTGAGATCGAGGCGTGCGATCGGGCGGAGAATAGCTCCTGACGCTGAGATCGAGGCGTGCGATCGGGCGGAGAATAGCTCCTGACGCTGAGATCGAGGCGTGTGATCGGGCGGAGAATAGCTCCTGACGCTGAAATCGAGGCGTGCGATCGGGCGGAGAATAGCTCCTGACGCTGAAATCGAGGCGTGTGATCGGGCGGAGAATAGCTCCTGACGCTGAGATCGAGGCGTGTGATCGGGCGGAGAATAGCTCCTGACGCTGAGATCGAGGCGTGCGATCGGGCGGAGAATAGCTCCTGACGCTGAGATCGAGGCGTGCGATCGGGCGGAGAATAGCTCCTGACGCTGAGATCGAGGCGTGCGATCGGGCGGAGAATAGCTCCTGACGCTGAGATCGAGGCGTGCGATCGGGCGGAGAATAGCTCCTGACGCTGAGATCGAGGCGTGCGATCGGGCGGAGAATAGCTCCTGACGCTGAGATCGAGGCGTGTGATCGGGCGGAGAATAGCTCCTGACGCTGAGATCGAGGCGTGCGATCGGGCGGAGAATAGCTCCTGACGCTGAGATCGAGGCGTGTGATCGGGCGGAGAATAGCTCCTGACGCTGAAATCGAGGCGTGTGATCGGGCGGAGAATAGCTCCCGACGCTGAGATCGAGGCGTGTGATCGGGCGGAGAATAGCTCCTGACGCTGAGATCGAGGCGTGTGATCGGGCGGAGAATAGCTCCTGATGCTGAGATCGAGGCGTGCGATCGGGCGGAGAATAGCTCCTGACGCTGAGATCGAGGCGTGTGATCGGGCGGAGAATAGCTCCTGACGCTGAGATCGAGGCGTGCGATCGGGCGGAGAATAGCTCCTGACGCTGAGATCGAGGCGTGCGATCGGGCGGAGAATAGCTCCTGATGCTGAGATCGAGGCGTGTGATTGGGCGGAGAATAGCTCCTGACGCTGAGATCGAGGCGTGTGATCGGGCGGAGAATAGCTCCTGACGCTGAGATCGAGGCGTGCGATCGGGCGGAGAATAGCTCCTGATGCTGAGATCGAGGCGTGCGATCGGGCGGAGAATAGCTCCCGACGCTGATATCGAGGCGTGCGATCGGGGGGAGAATAGCTCCCGACGCTGAGATCGAGGCGTGTGATCGGGCGGAGAATAGCTCCCGATGCTGATATCGAGGCGTGCGATCGGGCGGAGAATAGCTCCTGACGCTGTGATCGAGGCGTGTGATCGGGGGGAGAATAGCTCCTGACGCTGAAATCGAGGCGTGCGATCGGGGGGAGAATAGCTCCCGACGCTGAGATCGAGGCGTGCGATCGGGCGGAGAATAGCTCCTGACGCTGAGATCGAGGCGTGCGATCGGGCGGAGAATAGCTCCTGATGCTGAGATCGAGGCGTGCGATCGGGCGGAGAATAGCTCCTGACGCTGAGATCGAGGCGTGTGATCGGGCGGAGAATAGCTCCTGACGCTGAGATCGAGGCGTGTGATCGGGCGGAGAATAGCTCCTGACGCTGAGATCGAGGCGTGCGATCGGGCGGAGAATAGCTCCTGACGCTGAGATCGAGGCGTGCGATCGGGCGGAGAATAGCTCCTGACGCTGAGATCGAGGCGTGTGATCGGGCGGAGAATAGCTCCTGACGCTGAGATCGAGGCGTGCGATCGGGCGGAGAATAGCTCCTGACGCTGAGATCGAGGCGTGTGATCGGGCGGAGAATAGCTCCCGACGCTGAGATCGAGGCGTGTGATCGGGCGGAGAATAGCTCCTGACGCTGAGATCGAGGCGTGTGATCGGGCGGAGAATAGCTCCCGACGCTGGGATCGAGGCGTGTGATCGGGCGGAGAATAGCTCCTGACGCTGAGATCGAGGCGTGTGATCGGGGGGAGAATAGCTCCTGACGCTGAAATCGAGGCGTGTGATCGGGCGGAGAATAGCTCCTGACGCTGAGATCGAGGCGTGTGATCGGGCGGAGAATAGCTCCTGACGCTGAGATCGAGGCGTGTGATCGGGCGGAGAATAGCTCCTGACGCTGAGATCGAGGCGTGCGATCGGGCGGAGAATAGCTCCTGATGCTGAGATCGAGGCGTGCGATCGGGGGGAGAATAGCTCCTGATGCTGAAATCGAGGCGTGCGATCGGGCGGAGAATAGATCCTGACGCTGAGATCGAGGCGTGTGATCGGGCGGAGAATAGCTCCTGACGCTGAGATCGAGGCGTGCGATCGGGCGGAGAATAGCTCCTGACGCTGAGATCGAGGCGTGTGATCGGGCGGAGAATAGCTCCTGACGCTGAGATCGAGGCGTGTGATCGGGCGGAGAATAGCTCCTGACGCTGAGATCGAGGCGTGCGATCGGGGGGAGAATAGCTCCTGACGCTGAGATCGAGGCGTGTGATTGGGCGGAGAATAGCTCCTGACGCTGAGATCGAGGCGTGTGATTGGGCGGAGAATAGCTCCTGACGCTGAGATCGAGGCGTGCGATCGGGCGGAGAATAGCTCCTGACACTGAGATCGAGGCGTGTGATCGGGCGGAGAATAGCTCCTGACGCTGAGATCGAGGCGTGTGATCGGGCGGAGAATAGCTCCCGATGCTGAGATCGAGGCGTGCGATCGGGCGGAGAATAGCTCCCGATGCTGAGATCGAGGCGTGTGATCGGGCGGAGAATAGCTCCTGACGCTGAGATCGAGGCGTGTGATCGGGCGGAGAATAGCTCCTGACGCTGAGATCGAGGCGTGTGATCGGGCGGAGAATAGCTCCTGACGCTGAGATCGAGGCGTGCGATCGGGCGGAGAATAGCTCCTGACACTGAGATCGAGGCGTGCGATCGGGCGGAGAATAGCTCCTGACGCTGAGATCGAGGCGTGTGATCGGGCGGAGAATAGCTCCTGACACTGAGATCGAGGCGTGTGATCGGGCGGAGAATAGCTCCTGATGCTGAGATCGAGGCGTGTGATCGGGCGGAGAATAGCTCCCGACGCTGAGATCGAGGCGTGTGATCGGGCGGAGAATAGCTCCTGATGCTGAGATCGAGGCGTGCGATCGGGCGGAGAATAGCTCCCGACGCTGATATCGAGGCGTGCGATCGGGGGGAGAATAGCTCCCGACGCTGAGATCGAGGCGTGTGATCGGGCGGAGAATAGCTCCCGATGCTGATATCGAGGCGTGCGATCGGGCGGAGAATAGCTCCTGACGCTGTGATCGAGGCGTGTGATCGGGGGGAGAATAGCTCCTGACGCTGAAATCGAGGCGTGCGATCGGGGGGAGAATAGCTCCCGACGCTGAGATCGAGGCGTGCGATCGGGCGGAGAATAGCTCCTGACGCTGAGATCGAGGCGTGCGATCGGGCGGAGAATAGCTCCTGATGCTGAGATCGAGGCGTGCGATCGGGCGGAGAATAGCTCCTGACGCTGAGATCGAGGCGTGCGATCGGGCGGAGAATAGCTCCTGACGCTGAGATCGAGGCGTGTGATCGGGCGGAGAATAGCTCCCGACGCTGAGATCGAGGCGTGTGATCGGGCGGAGAATAGCTCCTGACGCTGAGATCGAGGCGTGTGATCGGGCGGAGAATAGCTCCTGACGCTGAGATCGAGGCGTGTGATCGGGCGGAGAATAGATCCTGACGCTGATATCGAGGCGTGCGATCGGGCGGAGAATAGCTCCTGACGCTGAGATCGAGGCGTGCGATCGGGCGGAGAATAGCTCCTGACGCTGAGATCGAGGCGTGCGATCGGGCGGAGAATAGCTCCCGACGCTGGGATCGAGGCGTGCGATCGGGCGGAGAATAGCTCCTGACGCTGAGATCGAGGCGTGTGATCGGGGGGAGAATAGCTCCTGACGCTGAAATCGAGGCGTGTGATCGGGCGGAGAATAGCTCCTGACGCTGAGATCGAGGCGTGTGATCGGGCGGAGAATAGCTCCTGATGCTGAAATCGAGGCGTGTGATCGGGCGGAGAATAGCTCCTGACGCTGAGATCGAGGCGTGTGATCGGGCGGAGAATAGCTCCTGACGCTGAGATCGAGGCGTGCGATCGGGCGGAGAATAGCTCCTGATGCTGAGATCGAGGCGTGCGATCGGGGGGAGAATAGCTCCTGATGCTGAAATCGAGGCGTGCGATCGGGCGGAGAATAGATCCTGACGCTGAGATCGAGGCGTGTGATCGGGCGGAGAATAGCTCCTGACGCTGAGATCGAGGCGTGCGATCGGGCGGAGAATAGCTCCTGACGCTGAGATCGAGGCGTGTGATCGGGCGGAGAATAGCTCCTGACGCTGAGATCGAGGCGTGTGATCGGGCGGAGAATAGCTCCTGACGCTGAGATCGAGGCGTGTGATCGGGCGGAGAATAGCTCCTGACGCTGAGATCGAGGCGTGTGATCGGGCGGAGAATAGCTCCTGACGCTGAGATCGAGGCGTGTGATCGGGCGGAGAATAGCTCCTGATGCTGAGATCGAGGCGTGTGATCGGGCGGAGAATAGCTCCTGACGCTGAGATCGAGGCGTGCGATCGGGCGGAGAATAGCTCCTGACACTGAGATCGAGGCGTGTGATCGGGCGGAGAATAGCTCCTGACGCTGAGATCGAGGCGTGTGATCGGGCGGAGAATAGCTCCTGACGCTGAGATCGAGGCGTGCGATCGGGCGGAGAATAGCTCCCGACGCTGAGATCGAGGCGTGCGATCGGGCGGAGAATAGCTCCTGACGCTGAGATCGAGGCGTGTGATCGGGCGGAGAATAGCTCCTGACGCTGAGATCGAGGCGTGTGATCGGGCGGAGAATAGCTCCTGACGCTGAGATCGAGGCGTGTGATCGGGCGGAGAATAGCTCCTGACGCTGAGATCGAGGCGTGTGATCGGGCGGAGAATAGCTCCCGACGCTGAGATCGAGGCGTGTGATCGGGCGGAGAATAGCTCCTGACGCTGAGATCGAGGCGTGTGATCGGGCGGAGAATAGCTCCCGATGCTGAGATCGAGGCGTGCGATCGGGCGGAGAATAGCTCCTGACGCTGAGATCGAGGCGTGTGATCGGGCGGAGAATAGCTCCTGATGCTGAGATCGAGGCGTGCGATCGGGGGGAGAATAGCTCCCGACGCTGAGATCGAGGCGTGTGATCGGGCGGAGAATAGCTCCTGACGCTGAGATCGAGGCGTGTGATTGGGCAGAGAATAGCTCCCGACGCTGAGATCGAGGCGTGCGATCGGGCGGAGAATAGCTCCTGACGCTGAGATCGAGGCGTGTGATCGGGCGGAGAATAGCTCCTGACGCTGAGATCGAGGCGTGTGATCGGGGGGAGAATAGCTCCCGACGCTGAGATCGAGGCGTGTGATCGGGGGGAGAATAGCCCCTGACGCTGAGATCGAGGCGTGTGATCGGGCGGAGAATAGCTCCTGACGCTGAGATCGAGGCGTGTGATCGGGCGGAGAATAGCTCCTGACGCTGAGATCGAGGCGTGTGATCGGGCGGAGAATAGCTCCCAACGCTGAGATCGAGGCGTGTGATCGGGGGGAGAATAGCTCCTGACGCTGAGATCGAGGCGTGCGATCGGGGGGAGAATAGCTCCTGACGCTGAGATCGAGGCGTGCGATCGGGGGGAGAATAGCTCCTGACGCTGAGATCGAGGCGTGTGATTGGGCGGAGAATAGCTCCTGACGCTGAGATCGAGGCGTGTGATCGGGCGGAGAATAGCTCCTGACGCTGAGATCGAGGCGTGTGATCGGGCGGAGAATAGCTCCTGACGCTGAGATCGAGGCGTGCGATCGGGCGGAGAATAGCTCCTGACGCTGAGATCGAGGCGTGTGATCGGGCGGAGAATAGCTCCTGACGCTGAGATCGAGGCGTGTGATCGGGGGGAGAATAGCTCCCGACGCTGAGATCGAGGCGTGTGATCGGGCGGAGAATAGCTCCCGATGCTGAGATCGAGGCGTGTGATCGGGCGGAGAATAGCTCCTGATGCTGAGATCGAGGCGTGTGATCGGGCGGAGAATAGCTCCTGACGCTGAGATCGAGGCGTGCGATCGGGCGGAGAATAGCTCCTGATGCTGAGATCGAGGCGTGTGATCGGGCGGAGAATAGCTCCTGATGCTGAGATCGAGGCGTGTGATCGGGCGGAGAATAGCTCCTGACGCTGAGATCGAGGCGTGCGATCGGGCGGAGAATAGCTCCTGACGCTGAGATCGAGGCGTGTGATCGGGCGGAGAATAGCTCCCGATGCTGAGATCGAGGCGTGCGATCGGGCGGAGAATAGCTCCTGACGCTGAGATCGAGGCGTGTGATCGGGGGGAGAATAGCTCCCGACGCTGAGATCGAGGCGTGTGATCGGGCGGAGAATAGCTCCTGACACTGAAATCGAGGCGTGTGATCGGGCAGAGAATAGCTCCTGACGCTGAGATCGAGGCGTGCGATCGGGCGGAGAATAGCTCCTGACACTGAAATCGAGGCGTGCGATCGGGCGGAGAATAGCTCCTGACGCTGAGATCGAGGCGTGCGATCGGGCGGAGAATAGCTCCCGACGCTGAGATCGAGGCGTGCGATCGGGCGGAGAATAGCTCCTGACGCTGAGATCGAGGCATGTGATCGGGCGGAGAATAGCTCCTGACGCTGAGATCGAGGCGTGTGATCGGGCGGAGAATAGCTCCTGACGCTGAAATCGAGGCGTGCGATCGGGCGGAGAATAGCTCCTGACGCTGAGATCGAGGCGTGCGATCGGGCGGAGAATAGCTCCTGACGCTGAGATCGAGGCGTGCGATCGGGCGGAGAATAGCTCCCGACGCTGAGATCGAGGCGTGCGATCGGGCGGAGAATAGCTCCTGATGCTGAGATCGAGGCGTGTGATCGGGGGGAGAATAGCTCCTGATGCTGAGATCGAGGCGTGTGATCGGGCGGAGAATAGCTCCCGACGCTGAGATCGAGGCGTGTGATCGGGCGGAGAATAGCTCCCGATGCTGAGATCGAGGCGTGCGATCGGGCGGAGAATAGCTCCTGACGCTGAGATCGAGGCGTGTGATCGGGCGGAGAATAGCTCCTGATGCTGAGATCGAGGCGTGTGATCGGGCGGAGAATAGCTCCTGATGCTGAGATCGAGGCGTGTGATCGGGCGGAGAATAGCTCCTGACGCTGAGATCGAGGCGTGCGATCGGGGGGAGAATAGCTCCTGATGCTGAGATCGAGGCGTGCGATCGGGCGGAGAATAGCTCCCGACGCTGAGATCGAGGCGTGTGATCGGGCGGAGAATAGCTCCTGTCGCTGAGATCGAGGCGTGTGATCGGGCGGAGAATAGCTCCTGATGCTGAGATCGAGGCGTGTGATCGGGCGGAGAATAGCTCCTGACGCTGAGATCGAGGCGTGCGATCGGGGGGAGAATAGCTCCTGACGCTGAGATCGAGGCGTGTGATCGGGCGGAGAATAGCTCCTGACGCTGTGATCGAGGCGTGTGATTGGGCGGAGAATAGCTCCTGACGCTGAGATCGAGGCGTGCGATCGGGCGGAGAATAGCTCCCGACGCTGAGATCGAGGCGTGCGATCGGGCGGAGAATAGCTCCTGACGCTGAGATCGAGGCGTGTGATGGGGCGGAGAATAGCTCCTGACGCTGAGATCGAGGCGTGTGATCGGGCGGAGAATAGCTCCTGACGCTGAGATCGAGGCGTGTGATCGGGCGGAGAATAGCTCCTGACGCTGAGATCGAGGCGTGTGATCGGGCGGAGAATAGCTCCTGACGCTGAGATCGAGGCGTGTGATCGGGCGGAGAATAGCTCCTGACGCTGAGATCGAGGCGTGTGATCGGGCGGAGAATAGCTCCTGACGCTGTGATCGAGGCGTGTGATCGGGGGGAGAATAGCTCCTGACGCTGAAATCGAGGCGTGCGATCGGGGGGAGAATAGCTCCCGACGCTGAGATCGAGGCGTGTGATCGGGCGGAGAATAGCTCCCGACGCTGAGATCGAGGCGTGTGATCGGGCAGAGAATAGCTCCCGATGCTGAGATCGAGGCGTGCGATCGGGCGGAGAATAGCTCCTGACGCTGAGATCGAGGCGTGTGATCGGGCAGAGAATAGCTCCCGATGCTGAGATCGAGGCGTGTGATCGGGCGGAGAATAGCTCCTGACGCTGAGATCGAGGCGTGTGATCGGGCGGAGAATAGCTCCTGACGCTGAGATCGAGGCGTGTGATCGGGCGGAGAATAGCTCCTGACGCTGAGATCGAGGCGTGTGATCTGGCGGAGAATAGCTCCCAACGCTGAGATCGAGGCGTGTGATCGGGGGGAGAATAGCTCCTGACGCTGAGATCGAGGCGTGCGATCGGGGGGAGAATAGCTCCTGACGCTGAGATCGAGGCGTGCGATCGGGGGGAGAATAGCTCCTGACGCTGAGATCGAGGCGTGCGATCGGGGGGAGAATAGCTCCTGACGCTGAGATCGAGGCGTGCGATCGGGCGGAGAATAGCTCCTGACGCTGAGATCGAGGCGTGTGATCGGGCGGAGAATAGCTCCTGACGCTGAGATCGAGGCGTGTGATCGGGGGGAGAATAGCTCCCGACGCTGAGATCGAGGCGTGTGATCGGGCGGAGAATAGCTCCCGATGCTGAGATCGAGGCGTGTGATCGGGCGGAGAATAGCTCCTGATGCTGAGATCGAGGCGTGTGATCGGGCGGAGAATAGCTCCTGACGCTGAGATCGAGGCGTGCGATCGGGCGGAGAATAGCTCCTGATGCTGAGATCGAGGCGTGTGATCGGGCGGAGAATAGCTCCTGATGCTGAGATCGAGGCGTGTGATCGGGCGGAGAATAGCTCCTGACGCTGAGATCGAGGCGTGCGATCGGGCGGAGAATAGCTCCTGACGCTGAGATCGAGGCGTGTGATCGGGCGGAGAATAGCTCCCGATGCTGAGATCGAGGCGTGCGATCGGGCGGAGAATAGCTCCTGACGCTGAGATCGAGGCGTGTGATCGGGGGGAGAATAGCTCCCGACGCTGAGATCGAGGCGTGTGATCGGGCGGAGAATAGCTCCTGACACTGAAATCGAGGCGTGTGATCGGGCAGAGAATAGCTCCTGACGCTGAGATCGAGGCGTGCGATCGGGCGGAGAATAGCTCCTGACACTGAAATCGAGGCGTGCGATCGGGCGGAGAATAGCTCCTGACGCTGAGATCGAGGCGTGCGATCGGGCGGAGAATAGCTCCCGATGCTGAGATCGAGGCGTGCGATCGGGCGGAGAATAGCTCCCGACGCTGAGATCGAGGCGTGCGATCGGGCGGAGAATAGCTCCTGACGCTGAGATCGAGGCATGTGATCGGGCGGAGAATAGCTCCTGACGCTGAGATCGAGGCGTGTGATCGGGCGGAGAATAGCTCCTGACGCTGAAATCGAGGCGTGCGATCGGGCGGAGAATAGCTCCTGACGCTGAGATCGAGGCGTGCGATCGGGCGGAGAATAGCTCCTGACGCTGAGATCGAGGCGTGCGATCGGGCGGAGAATAGCTCCCGACGCTGAGATCGAGGCGTGCGATCGGGCGGAGAATAGCTCCTGATGCTGAGATCGAGGCGTGTGATCGGGGGGAGAATAGCTCCTGATGCTGAGATCGAGGCGTGTGATCGGGCGGAGAATAGCTCCCGACGCTGAGATCGAGGCGTGTGATCGGGCGGAGAATAGCTCCCGATGCTGAGATCGAGGCGTGCGATCGGGCGGAGAATAGCTCCTGACGCTGAGATCGAGGCGTGTGATCGGGCGGAGAATAGCTCCTGATGCTGAGATCGAGGCGTGTGATCGGGCGGAGAATAGCTCCTGATGCTGAGATCGAGGCGTGTGATCGGGCGGAGAATAGCTCCTGACGCTGAGATCGAGGCGTGCGATCGGGGGGAGAATAGCTCCTGATGCTGAGATCGAGGCGTGCGATCGGGCGGAGAATAGCTCCCGACGCTGAGATCGAGGCGTGTGATCGGGCGGAGAATAGCTCCTGACGCTGAGATCGAGGCGTGTGATCGGGCGGAGAATAGCTCCTGATGCTGAGATCGAGGCGTGTGATCGGGCGGAGAATAGCTCCTGACGCTGAGATCGAGGCGTGCGATCGGGGGGAGAATAGCTCCTGACGCTGAGATCGAGGCGTGTGATCGGGCGGAGAATAGCTCCTGACGCTGTGATCGAGGCGTGTGATTGGGCGGAGAATAGCTCCTGACGCTGAGATCGAGGCGTGCGATCGGGCGGAGAATAGCTCCCGACGCTGAGATCGAGGCGTGCGATCGGGCGGAGAATAGCTCCTGACGCTGAGATCGAGGCGTGTGATGGGGCGGAGAATAGCTCCTGACGCTGAGATCGAGGCGTGTGATCGGGCGGAGAATAGCTCCTGACGCTGAGATCGAGGCGTGTGATCGGGCGGAGAATAGCTCCTGACGCTGAGATCGAGGCGTGTGATCGGGCGGAGAATAGCTCCTGACGCTGAGATCGAGGCGTGTGATCGGGCGGAGAATAGCTCCTGACGCTGAGATCGAGGCGTGTGATCGGGCGGAGAATAGCTCCTGACGCTGTGATCGAGGCGTGTGATCGGGGGGAGAATAGCTCCTGACGCTGAAATCGAGGCGTGCGATCGGGGGGAGAATAGCTCCCGACGCTGAGATCGAGGCGTGTGATCGGGCGGAGAATAGCTCCCGACGCTGAGATCGAGGCGTGTGATCGGGCGGAGAATAGCTCCCGATGCTGAGATCGAGGCGTGCGATCGGGCGGAGAATAGCTCCTGACGCTGAGATCGAGGCGTGTGATCGGGCAGAGAATAGCTCCCGATGCTGAGATCGAGGCGTGTGATCGGGCGGAGAATAGCTCCTGACGCTGAGATCGAGGCGTGTGATCGGGCGGAGAATAGCTCCTGACGCTGAGATCGAGGCGTGTGATCGGGCGGAGAATAGCTCCTGACGCTGAGATCGAGGCGTGCGATCGGGCGGAGAATAGCTCCTGACGCTGAGATCGAGGCGTGTGATCGGGCGGAGAATAGCTCCCGACGCTGAGATCGAGGCGTGTGATCGGGCGGAGAATAGCTCCTGACGCTGAAATCGAGGCGTGTGATCGGGCGGAGAATAGCTCCTGACGCTGAGATCGAGGCGTGTGATCGGGCGGAGAATAGCTCCTGACGCTGAGATCGAGGCGTGCGATCGGGCGGAGAATAGCTCCCGACGCTGAGATCGAGGCGTGTGATCGGGCGGAGAATAGCTCCCGACGCTGAGATCGAGGCGTGTGATCGGGCGGAGAATAGCTCCTGATGCTGAGATCGAGGCGTGTGATCGGGCGGAGAATAGCTCCTGACGCTGAGATCGAGGCGTGCGATCGGGCAGAGAATAGCTCCTGACGCTGAGATCGAGGCGTGTGATCGGGCGGAGAATAGCTCCTGATGCTGAGATCGAGGCGTGTGATCGGGGGGAGAATAGCTCCTGATGCTGAGATCGAGGCGTGTGATCGGGGGGAGAATAGCTCCTGATGCTGAAATCGAGGCGTGCGATCGGGCGGAGAATAGCTCCTGACACTGAAATCGAGGCGTGCGATCGGGCGGAGAATAGATCCTGACGCTGAGATCGAGGCGTGTGATCGGGCGGAGAATAGCTCCTGACGCTGAGATCGAGGCGTGTGATCGGGCGGAGAATAGCTCCTGACGCTGAGATCGAGGCGTGTGATCTGGCGGAGAATTGCTCCTGACGCTGAGATCGAGGCGTGTGATCGGGCGGAGAATAGCTCCTGATGCTGAGATCGAGGCGTGTGATCGGGCGGAGAATAGCTCCTGACGTTGAGATCGAGGCGTGTGATCGGGCGGAGAATAACTCCTGACGCTGAGATCGAGGCGTCTGATCGGGCGGAGAATAGCTCCTGACGCTGAGATCGAGGCGTGTGATCGGGCGGAGAATAGCTCCCAACGCTGAGATCGAGGCGTGTGATCGGGCGGAGAATAGCTCCTGACGCTGAGATCGAGGCGTGTGATCGGGCGGAGAATAGCTCCTGATGCTGAGATCGAGGCGTGCGATCGGGCGGAGAATAGCTCCTGACGCTGAGATCGAGGCGTGTGATCGGGCGGAGAATAGCTCCCAACGCTGAGATCGAGGCGTGTGATCGGGCGGAGAATAGCTCCCGATGCTGAGATCGAGGCGTGTGATCGGGGGGAGAATAGCTCCTGACGTTGAGATCGAGGCGTGTGATCGGGCGGAGAATAGCTCCTGATGCTGAGATCGAGGCGTGTGATTGGGCGGAGAATAGCTCCTGATGCTGAGATCGAGGCGTGCGATCGGGGGGAGAATAGCTCCTGACGCTGAAATCGAGGCGTGTGATCGGGCGGAGAATAGCTCCTGACGCTGAGATCGAGGCGTGCGATCGGGCGGAGAATAGCTCCTGACGCTGAGATCGAGGCGTGCGATCGGGCGGAGAATAGCTCCTGACGCTGAGATCGAGGCGTGTGATCGGGCGGAGAATAGCTCCCGATGCTGAGATCGAGGCGTGTGATCGGGCGGAGAATAGCTCCTGACGCTGAGATCGAGGCGTGCGATCGGGCGGAGAATAGCTCCTGATGCTGAGATCGAGGCGTGCGATCGGGCGGAGAATAGCTCCTGACGCTGAGATCGAGGCGTGTGATCGGGCGGAGAATAGCTCCTGACGCTGAGATCGAGGCGTGCGATCGGGCGGAGAATAGCTCCGGACGCTGAGATCGAGGCGTGTGATCGGGCGGAGAATAGCTCCGGACGCTGAGATCGAGGCGTGTGATCGGGCGGAGAATAGCTCCTGACGCTGATATCGAGGCGTGTGATCGGGCGGAGAATAGCTCCTGACGCTGTGATCGAGGCGTGTGATCGGGGGGAGAATAGCTCCTGATGCTGAAATCGAGGCGTGCGATCGGGGGGAGAATAGCTCCCGACGCTGAGATCGAGGCGTGTGATCGGGCGGAGAATAGCTCCTGACGCTGAGATCGAGGCGTGCGATCGGGGGGAGAATAGCTCCCGACGCTGAGATCGAGGCGTGCGATCGGGCGGAGAATAGCTCCTGACGCTGAGATCGAGGCGTGCGATCGGGCGGAGAATAGCTCCCGACGCTGAGATCGAGGCGTGCGATCGGGCGGAGAATAGCTCCTGACGCTGAGATCGAGGCGTGTGATCGGGCGGAGAATAGCTCCTGACGCTGAGATCGAGGCGTGTGATCGGGCGGAGAATAGCTCCTGACGCTGAGATCGAGGCGTGTGATCGGGCGGAGAATAGCTCCTGACGCTGAGATCGAGGCGTGCGATCGGGCGGAGAATAGCTCCTGACACTGAGATCGAGGCGTGTGATCGGGCGGAGAATAGATCCTGACGCTGAAATCGAGGCGTGTGATCGGGCGGAGAATAGCTCCTGACGCTGAGATCGAGGCGTGTGATCGGGCGGAGAATAGCTCCCGACGCTGAAATCGAGGCGTGTGATCGGGCGGAGAATAGCTCCTGATGCTGAGATCGAGGCGTGTGATCGGGCGGAGAATAGCTCCCGACGCTGAGATCGAGGCGTGCGATCGGGCGGAGAATAGCTCCTGACGCTGAGATCGAGGCGTGTGATCGGGCGGAGAATAGCTCCTGACGCTGAGATCGAGGCGTGCGATCGGGCGGAGAATAGCTCCTGACGCTGAGATCGAGGCGTGCGATCGGGCGGAGAATAGCTCCTGACGCTGAGATCGAGGCATGTGATCGGGCGGAGAATAGCTCCCGACGCTGAGATCGAGGCGTGCGATCGGGCGGAGAATAGCTCCCGACGCTGAGATCGAGGCGTGTGATCGGGCGGAGAATAGCTCCCGATGCTGAGATCGAGGCGTGTGATCGGGCGGAGAATAGCTCCTGACGCTGAGATCGAGGCGTGCGATCGGGCGGAGAATAGCTCCCGACGCTGATATCGAGGCGTGCGATCGGGCGGAGAATAGCTCCTGATGCTGAGATCGAGGCGTGTGATCGGGCGGAGAATAGCTCCTGACGCTGAGATCGAGGCGTGCGATCGGGCGGAGAATAGCTCCGGACGCTGAGATCGAGGCGTGTGATCGGGCGGAGAATAGCTCCCGACGCTGAGATCGAGGCGTGTGATTGGGCGGAGAATAGCTCCCGATGCTGAGATCGAGGCGTGTGATTGGGCGGAGAATAGCTCCTGACGCTGAGATCGAGGCGTGTGATCTGGCGGAGAATAGCTCCTGACGCTGAGATCGAGGCGTGCGATCGGGCGGAGAATAGCTCCTGACGCTGAGATCGAGGCGTGTGATCGGGCGGAGAATAGCTCCTGACGCTGAGATCGAGGCGTGTGATCGGGCGGAGAATAGCTCCTGATGCTGAAATCGAGGCGTGTGATCGGGCGGAGAATAGCTCCTGACGCTGAGATCGAGGCGTGTGATCGGGCGGAGAATAGCTCCTGACGCTGAGATCGAGGCGTGTGATCGGGCGGAGAACAGCTCCTGACGCTGAGATCGAGGCGTGCGATCGGGCGGAGAATAGCTCCTGACGCTGAGATCGAGGCGTGCGATCGGGGGGAGAATAGCTCCTGACGCTGAGATCGAGGCGTGTGATCGGGCGGAGAATAGCTCCTGATGCTGAGATCGAGGCGTGTGATTGGGCGGAGAATAGCTCCTGACGCTGAGATCGAGGCGTGCGATTGGGCGGAGAATAGCTCCTGACGCTGAGATCGAGGCGTGTGATCGGGCGGAGAATAGCTCCTGACGCTGAGATCGAAGCGTGCGATCGGGCGGAGAATAGCTCCTGACGCTGAGATCGAGGCGTGTGATCGGGCGGAGAATAGCTCCTGACGCTGAGATCGAGGCGTGTGATCGGGCGGAGAATAGCTCCCAACGCTGAGATCGAGGCGTGTGATCGGGCGGAGAATAGCTCCTGACGCTGAGATCGAGGCGTGTGATCGGGCGGAGAATAGCTCCCGATGCTGAGATCGAGGCGTGCGATCGGGCGGAGAATAGCTCCTGACGCTGAGATCGAGGCGTGTGATCGGGCGGAGAATAGCTCCTGACGCTGAGATCGAGGCGTGTGATCGGGGGGAGAATAGCTCCTGACGCTGAGATCGAGGCGTGTGATCGGGCGGAGAATAGCTCCTGACGCTGAGATCGAGGCGTGCGATCGGGCGGAGAATAGCTCCTGACGCTGAGATCGAGGCGTGCGATCGGGCGGAGAATAGCTCCTGACGCTGAGATCGAGGCGTGTGATCGGGCGGAGAATAGCTCCTGACGCTGAGATCGAGGCGTGCGATCGGGCGGAGAATAGCTCCTGACGCTGAGATCGAGGCGTGCGATCGGGCGGAGAATAGCTCCTGACGCTGAGATCGAGGCGTGCGATCGGGCGGAGAATAGCTCCTGACGCTGAGATCGAGGCGTGAGATCGGGCGGAGAATAGCTCCTGACGCTGAGATCGAGGCGTGTGATCGGGCGGAGAATAGCTCCTGACGCTGAGATCGAGGCGTGCGATCGGGCGGAGAATAGCTCCCGACGCTGAGATCGAGGCGTGCGATCGGGCGGAGAATAGCTCCCGACGCTGAGATCGAGGCGTGCGATCGGGCGGAGAATAGCTCCTGACGCTGAGATCGAGGCGTGTGATCGGGCGGAGAATAGCTCCTGACGCTGAGATCGAGGCGTGTGATCGGGCGGAGAATAGCTCCTGACGCTGAGATCGAGGCGTGTGATCGGGCGGAGAATAGCTCCTGACGCTGAGATCGAGGCGTGCGATCGGGCGGAGAATAGCTCCGGACGCTGAGATCGAGGCGTGTGATCGGGCGGAGAATAGCTCCCGACGCTGAGATCGAGGCGTGTGATTGGGCGGAGAATAGCTCCCGATGCTGAGATCGAGGCGTGTGATCGGGCGGAGAATAGCTCCTGACGCTGAGATCGAGGCGTGCGATCGGGCGGAGAATAGCTCCTGATGCTGAAATCGAGGCGTGCGATCGGGCGGAGAATAGCTCCCGACGCTGAGATCGAGGCGTGTGATCGGGCGGAGAATAGCTCCTGATGCTGAGATCGAGGCGTGCGATCGGGCGGAGAATAGCTCCTGATGCTGAGATCGAGGCGTGTGATCGGGCGGAGAATATCTCCCGACGCTGAGATCGAGGCGTGTGATCGGGCGGAGAATAGCTCCCGATGCTGAGATCGAGGCGTGTGATCGGGCGGAGAATAGCTCCCGATGCTGAGATCGAGGCGTGCGATCGGGCGGAGAATAGCTCCCGACGCTGAGATCGAGGCGTGTGATCGGGCGGACAATAACTCCTGACGCTGAGATCGAGGCGTGTGATTGGGCGGAGAATAGCTCCCGACGCTGAGATCGAGGCGTGTGATCGGGCGGAGAATAGCTCCCGATGCTGAGATCGAGGCGTGTGATCGGGTGGAGAATAGCTCCTGACGCTGAGATCGAGGCGTGCGATCGGGCGGAGAATAGCTCCCGACGCTGATATCGAGGCGTGTGATCGGGCGGAGAATAGCTCCTGACGCTGAGATCGAGGCGTGCGATCGGGCAGAGAATAGCTCCTGACGCTGAGATCGAGGCGTGCGATCGGGCGGAGAATAGCTCCCGACGCTGATATCGAGGCGTGCGATCGGGCGGAGAATAGCTCCTGACGCTGAGATCGAGGCGTGCGATCGGGCGGAGAATAGCTCCTGATGCTGAGATCGAGGCGTGCGATCGGGCGGAGAATAGCTCCTGACGCTGAGATCGAGGCGTGCGATCGGGCGGAGAATAGCTCCTGACGCTGAAATCGAGGCGTGTGATCGGGCGGAGAATAGCTCCCGACGCTGAGATCGAGGCGTGTGATCGGGCGGAGAATAGCTCCTGATGCTGAGATCGAGGCGTGTGATCGGGCGGAGAATAGCTCCTGACGCTGAGATCGAGGCGTGTGATCGGGCGGAGAATAGCTCCTGACGCTGAGATCGAGGCGTGTGATCGGGCGGAGAATAGCTCCTGACGCTGAGATCGAGGCGTGTGATCGGGCGGAGAATAGCTCCTGACGCTGAGATCGAGGCGTGTGATTGGGCAGAGAATAGCTCCCGACGCTGAGATCGAGGCGTGCGATCGGGCGGAGAATAGCTCCTGACGCTGAGATCGAGGCGTGCGATCGGGCGGAGAATAGCTCCCGACGCTGAGATCGAGGCGTGTGATCGGGCGGAGAATAGCTCCCGATGCTGAGATCGAGGCGTGTGATCGGGCGGAGAATAGCTCCTGACGCTGAGATCGAGGCGTGTGATCGGGCGGAGAATAGCTCCCGACGCTGAGATCGAGGCGTGTGATCGGGCGGAGAATAGCTCCTGACGCTGAGATCGAGGCGTGCGATCGGGCGGAGAATAGCTCCTGACGCTGAGATCGAGGCGTGTGATCGGGCGGAGAATAGCTCCTGACGCTGAGATCGAGGCGTGCGATTGGGCGGAGAATAGCTCCTGACGCTGAGATCGAAGCGTGCGATCGGGCGGAGAATAGCTCCTGACGCTGAGATCGAGGCGTGTGATCGGGCGGAGAATAGCTCCTGACGCTGAGATCGAGGCGTGCGATCGGGCGGAGAATAGCTCCCGATGCTGAGATCGAGGCGTGCGATCGGGGGGAGAATAGCTCCTGACGCTGAGATCGAGGCGTGTGATCGGGCGGAGAATAGCTCCTGACGCTGAGATCGAGGCGTGTGATCGGGCGGAGAATAGCTCCTGATGCTGAGATCGAGGCGTGTGATCGGGCAGAGAATAGCTCCTGATGCTGAGATCGAGGCGTGTGATCGGGCGGAGAATAGCTCCTGACGCTGAGATCGAGGCGTGCGATCGGGCGGAGAATAGCTCCTGATGCTGAGATCGAGGCGTGTGATCGGGCAGAGAATAGCTCCTGATGCTGAGATCGAGGCGTGTGATCGGGCGGAGAATAGCTCCTGACGCTGAGATCGAGGCGTGCGATCGGGCGGAGAATAGCTCCTGACGCTGAGATCGAGGCGTGCGATCGGGCGGAGAATAGCTCCCGACGCTGAGATCGAGGCGTGTGATCGGGCGGAGAATAGCTCCTGACGCTGAGATCGAGGCGTGCGATCGGGCGGAGAATAGCTCCTGACGCTGAGATCGAGGCGTGTGATCGGGCGGAGAATAGCTCCTGACGCTGAGATCGAGGCGTGCGATCGGGCGGAGAATAGCTCCTGACGCTGAGATCGAGGCGTGCGATCGGGCGGAGAATAGCTCCTGACGCTGAGATCGAGGCGTGCGATCGGGGGGAGAATAGCTCCGGACGCTGAGATCGAGGAGTGTGATCGGGCGGAGAATAGCTCCTGACGCTGAGATCGAGGCGTGTGATCGGGCGGAGAATAGCTCCTGATGCTGAGATCGAGGCGTGCGATCGGGCGGAGAATAGCTCCTGACGCTGAAATCGAGGCGTGTGATCGGGCGGAGAATAGCTCCCGACGCTGAGATCGAGGCGTGTGATCGGGCGGAGAATAGCTCCTGATGCTGAGATCGAGGCGTGTGATCGGGCGGAGAATAGCTCCTGACGCTGAGATCGAGGCGTGTGATCGGGCGGAGAATAGCTCCTGACGCTGAGATCGAGGCGTGCGATCGGGCGGAGAATAGCTCCTGATGCTGAGATCGAGGCGTGTGATCGGGCGGAGAATAGCTCCCGATGCTGAGATCGAGGCGTGCGATCGGGCGGAGAATAGCTCCTGACGCTGATATCGAGGCGTGCGATCGGGCGGAGAATAGCTCCTGACGCTGTGATCGAGGCGTGTGATCGGGCGGAGAATAGCTCCTGACGCTGTGATCGAGGCGTGCGATCGGGCGGAGAATAGCTCCTGACGCTGAGATCGAGGCGTGTGATCGGGCGGAGAATAGCTCCCGACGCTGAGATCGAGGCGTGTGATCGGGGGGAGAATAGCTCCTGACGCTGAAATCGAGGAGTGTGATCGGGCGGAGAATAGCTCCTGACGCTGAGATCGAGGAGTGTGATCGGGCGGAGAATAGCTCCTGACGCTGAAATCGAGGCGTGCGATCGGGGGGAGAATAGCTCCTGACGCTGAGATCGAGGCGTGTGATCGGGCGGAGAATAGCTCCCGACGCTGATATCGAGGCGTGTGATCGGGCGGAGAATAGCTCCCAACGCTGAGATCGAGGCGTGTGATCGGGCGGAGAATAGCTCCTGACGCTGAGATCGAGGCGTGTGATCGGGCGGAGAATAGCTCCTGACGCTGAGATCGAGGAGTGTGATCGGGCGGAGAATAGCTCCTGACGCTGAGATCGAGGCGTGTGATCGGGCGGAGAATAGCTCCTGACGCTGAGATCGAGGCGTGTGATCGGGCGGAGAATAGCTCCTGACGCTGAGATCGAGGCGTGTGATCGGGCGGAGAATAGCTCCTGACGCTGAGATCGAGGCGTGTGATCGGGCGGAGATCGCGGCAGGCGACTGTTTGATGCCAAATAGCGATGATCCACGTCCACGAAAACTCCACCATTGCGATGCACGGCACGCGATGCTCCACCTCCGATGGGCCAAGTTCCCGACGGCACGATCCACATGTGCTCTCAACAGTCGTGAACCTGGCGTGGTGGCTGCTGAGAGAGAGAGAGAGGGCGTACAGACAGTGTCCAGCAGCACCATACTTCAGCAAGAGTCGTGCCACCGGCTGGGGGGCTTCTGTCAGGGCTGGGGGGAGTACTGAGGGGTGGCCAGGAGGTGGGCTTTGGGGTTGGGCTGGACGGTTATGCAACACCATTATTGCAGCCGCTGGGCAGCCATACGACTGTGCATGCCGCTGACAGCCTGCTTTAAACCTGGTGCCCTGGGTTGTTTAGGTGACCCCCGCGTGGCACTCCCCCGGATGACCTCTGGCTCTTGCCAAGCCATCAGCTGTATGGGCGCCCCATCACAACCTGTCCCATCTTTGTGTCTGTTGGGGGGTGTACAGTTTCAACGTTGCTGCAGCTTGTCAGCCTTGTGAATGTCCATCACGGACCTGGCAATTCCCGCACCATTTTCTGTGTGTTCTGCTGGTGTTCTACACAGCGCTGGTGCTAGCCCCTCACCGGCAGTGGGATCTCTGCAGGTGTGGTGCTGATTTTTCTGACTTGGAACTGCACAGATCCTCCGTTGGTGTCAGCACTTAGACTCAGGAAAAGAGAATCCAGCCTATTATCTCTATAATAATAATAATCACTTATTGTCACACGTCGGCTTCAAAGATGTTACTGTGAAAAGCCCCTGGTCGCCACATTCCGGTGCCTGTTCGGGGAGGTTGGAACGGGAATGGAACCCACGCTGCTGGTCTAGTTCTGCATTACAAGCCAGTTGTCTTAGCCCACTGTGCTCAGTCCACTAATTATCTACTGCCAGGGAATCCCCAGAAATCATAACAAAAACCCATTAAGTATCTCCTGGTAAATGGAAACAAGGTTGGAAAGAAGGATGAAGGTTAGTGGTGATATATTGGTGATAGTTCACATTACAGTAGAGGAGGTGATGGATGTATTAAATGTATAAAGGTGGATAAATCTCCTGGCCCTGATAAGGTATATCCAAGAACATTGCGGGAGCCCAGGCTGAGCTATTTGCATCATCGATAGCCATGGGTGAAATACCAGAAGACTTGAGGGTTGCAAATGTTGTGCCCTTATTTAAGAAGTGCTGCAAAGAAAAACCTGGGAACTATAGACCGGTAAGCCTCATATCGGTGGTGGGTAAATTACTGGAGAGGATTCTGAGGGATAAGATATACAGGCATTTGGAAAAGCAGTGTGTTTGATTAGTAGTCAGCACGGCATTGTGCATAGAGATCATGCCTTACAAATGTGTTAGAGCTCTTTGATGAAGTGACCAGGAAGGTTGGTGAGGGCAGGGTGATAGACATAGTCTATATGGACTTCAGTAAGGCCTTTGAAAAAGTTCCACATGGCTGGCTGCTCTAGAAGGTTAGATCATATGGAATCCAGGGAGAGCTGACAAATTGAATATACAATTGGCTTGATGGTAGGAAGCAGAGCGTAATGGTGGAAGGATGTTTGTTGAACTGGAGGCCTGTGACTAAAGGTGTGCCTCAGGGGTCAGTGCTGGACCCATTGCTGTTTGTTATCTATATCAACGATTTGGATGAGAAAGTAAAATGAAAAATGAAAATGAAAATCGCTTATTGTCACGAGTAGACTTCAATGAAGTTACTGTGAAAAGCCCCTAGTCGCCACATTCCGGTGCCTACTTGGGGAGGCTGGTACGGGAATTGAACCGTACTGCTGGCCTGCCTTGGTCTGCTTTCAAAGCCGGAGAATTCGGCAGCCGGCGGGGGCAGGATTCATGCCAACCCCGGCGATTCTCCGAGGGGGGGGGGGGGGGGGGGGGGTCGGAGAATCCCGCCCATGGATAGGAAAGATTTAGAGGGATATGGGCCAAATGAAGGCAAATGGGGTTAGCTTAGATGTGCTTTTTTGTTGGTGTTATGGGCCAGGTTTAGAGAACACCAAAGTGTATCATGGAGTTCACCTGACCCACAACTTTTAATAGATTTTGGTTATGGGGAGCACAAGGGCGCATTTTACAGGTGTGATGCAACAGAGCTCTAAAGTATTTTTAAAACAAAACAATGTTTATTCTATGAATCCAGTTAACATTTTATAAACATACAGTAAACATCTTAGCAACTATCAACTCAATAATCCCCCCAAAGAATATAATACTCTCCATGTAACCCTTAATCTTTCCGAGCAACACCCAGAAGACAAATACCCTCTTTGACAAAGGCAGCAGGTTTAAATTCTCTACTGAGAACAGTTATCCCTTCTACATTTGCAAGTGATCTGAAGACATTCTTACATGCAGAGAGAGATCAAAATTTCTCCTTGTTTGGCTAGATGCAGCTCCAACTCTGAAAACGAAACTAAAACACAGACACACACCAGTGTTTTGCTCAATGCGAAAGTAAAAAGCCACAGACCAAAACCCAGCTTCACTCACACTCTGACATCACTGCAGCTATTTGATAAACACCCATTTCTTAAAGTTGCTCTCACATGACAGTTGACATGGACAAGATGTCTATTGCATAACTCCTGTAGAGTGGGCCCTTGTGCTCCCCATAAACAGTTGACATGGACAAGTTTGGCCGAAGGGCCTGCCTGCGGCCGTAGATTCTATGATTCTATGATATTGGGGGGAATGGCGGGTCGGAGCACTCAAAGCTCTGGGGAAGGGTGAGGGGGAAGTGGTCTTGGTTTGTGATGGTACAAACGGCCGCAACATGGGAGGGATGAGGTTCACATTGGGTATAGGGACATCTACCGCTATGCGTTTAGGCGGAGGACAGGATTGTCCACAATGATTGCAATGGGCATGCCAAGGTTACTGGGGCTGGTTGGAGATTAACCGGAGGGAGATCTGCCTGCACATTGTGGAATTCCAGGAGGATTGACGTACTTTCATGGCGACAGGAGTAGACTGGAAATCACATGTTGACGGCTTAATGGAATGACACAATTCAAAAAGAACCTGAGGAGAAAATTGCCAGGGGAATGGTCAGGGGCCAAGTGGGAGGTGCCGACGGCTGGACTCATGCTCATTTGAGGAGCATGCTCAATTTGTTTTACAAATGAGAACATAAGGCTAAGATGAGAAAAGTTAATGAAAACTTAGTTGAAAAGTTAATGAATTGGGAATCCAAAATTGGGTACCTTGATGCAATAACACACTTGAGGCTGGGGTTGGTGTCACTGAGCTTGTTGCAGTCATAGAAATGTGAGATGGGAAGAGGGATGATACCATTCAGATGGTACCGTGGCAGGACTTATGTCATATGCAAGATGGTCCAAGAGGCCCTGCAGATTGCATCGTGGAACAAGCATGGCTTCCAAGGCACAATGCTTCCAAAGATACAAAATGTGCATGTGTATTCGAATCCAAATGCAGCAGCCTGATAGTGTCTTGGGGGAGTCTGAAATCGCATAGCTGTACTCAACCCTCTCCAAACCTATTTGTGATTGTGCTGACAAGTTGCTGGAGGAATAATTAGACACCCATGATCCTTGAGGTAGTGTCCCACATCATCAGAAAAAGATTGTGTATGTTTGTGTCAGGCTTCTCAAAGTTCTCACAACCCTAAGTTCTTGAGTTACTCACAGGTGTCATAACGCTTCGAGGGCCAGTGGTGCTCACGGGGTTTGGCTGCTGATGGTTGATAAGGGATGCCCACAGAGAACGTGGCTGATGACACCCATGCGACATCCTCAAAGTGCCTCAGAGCAGAGATACAACATGATGCATTCTGTGACAATGTCCACCATTCTGCAAATCAGTCACCCAGTCTGCGTTTAGTCTCCCAAATGTAGAGGAGAATGCATTGGTAGCAGCGAATAAAATAAACCAAATTGAAGGAAGTACAAGTGAAACGCTGCTCAGCATGAACGGAGTGTTTGGAGCCTGATCGGTGAGGAGGCAGGAGGTAGAGGGGCAGGTGTTACACCTCCTGTGATTACACAGGAAGGTGCCATGGGAAGGAGATCGGAGTTGGGCGTGATGGAGTGAGCCAGGGTGCCATGGAGGGAGTGGTCCCTGCGGAATGCTGTTGGGGAAGGGGAGGGGAAGATGTGTCATGTGGTAGCATCATGGTGGAGATGGCAGAAATGGCGGAGGACGATGCTTTGAATGTGGAGGCTGGTGGGGTGAAAATTGAGGACAAGGGATGCATATCATGGTTCTGGGAGAAGGGGAAGGGGTGAGGCAGAGGTGCAGGAAATGGGTCAAACCCATTTGAGTCTCCTGTTAACCACAGTTGGGGGTAACCTCGGTTAAGGAAAAAGGCAGACATGTCAGAAGCACCATTTTCAAAGATAGCATAATCAGAACCGATGGATGGAAGCAGAAGAACTGGCAGAATGGGATGGAGTCCTTGCAGGGAATAGGATGTGAGGAGCTGTAGTTGAGGTAGCTGTGGGAGCCGTTGGTTTTGTAATCAATATTGGTGGCCAGTCTATCACCAGAAATGGAGACAGAGAGGTCAAGGAAGGGAAGTTAAGTGTCGGAGGTGGACCATGTGAGGGTGAGAGGGGGGTAGAAATTGGAAGCAAAATCGATTAATTTTTCCAGGTCCAGGCAAGAGCATGATGCTGTGCCGATATAGTCATCGATGTAACGAAAAAAGAGTTGTGGAAGCGGGCCTGAGTAGGACTGGAACAAGGCGTGTTCACATAATCCACAAAAAGACAGGCTGAGAAACAGCTTGCTAAACGGGCCCAACAGCTGACTTTAACTTCTGCCCGCTGAATCGCGGCACAAAACTAACTGTCATACAAGTGTGAGATAGTCGCTAATAAGTACAATACAGAATTCAGGAAAAAAATTTGTTTCAGAGAGTAGTTAGAATTTGGAACTTACTTCCACAAGGTAAGTGTAAAGTCGCCATAGTCCCAGATGATCATAGGCTGCTTTCCCCTTTGAGGTGGTGATTTAACCTGAGGATCACCAGCATCGATGCATTAGAAAGTAACCTAGACAAACACGTGAGAACGAGCAGAATAAAAGGACATGTTAATGAAGAATGATGGGAGAAGGCTAATGTGGAGCATAAACGCTAGTTTGAATGGCCTGCCTGTTTCTCTGCTGTAAATTCCCTGCAATATCGTCAATTATTCCAACTGCATAAATAAATCCTGTTTACATACTTCATTTCTTTTTTTCATATTTTACTATTAAAAGTTCAACAAGCTGTAACAGTATAAATAGCATACAGTGTAACTAAGAAAAGTTTGAAATATTTACATTTATGAACTCAACTGACATGGGCACACTGTCACCATGACTGCATCAGTTGTCAGTAATGCAACTCTGTTTATCCGTCTTGTAAATATAATAAACAATAACATCATCATGTATCAAACAAAGTGACAATAGTTTGGAATGGTCTGAAGAGTTGTTCATAACTAGAGCTTGGATATAACAGTAGTTCTTAAGAATCTGATGCCAAGATTATTTCCAGCCTGATTTCATTTAGCCATCATTCCCAATTGTAAATATAAATAAAGAACAATACAGCACAGGAACAGGCCCTTCGGCCCTCCAAGCCTGCGCCGACCATGGTACCTGCCTAAATTAAAACCGCATGCACTTACGGAGTCCGTATCCTTCCGTTCCCACCCTATTCATATATTTATCGAGATGCCCTTTTAATGCCACTATCGTACCTGCTCCCACCACCTCCCCAGGCAGCGTGTTCCATATATTTACCACCCTCTGTAAAAAAAAATTGTATTTCACATCTTTTCTAAACTTTTCCCCACGCACTTTAAACCTATGCCCCGGGACTTGACTCGTCTTCCCCTTGGAAAGAGCATCTGACTATCCACTCTGTCCATGCCACTCATAATCTCGTCGATTTTTATCAGGTCACCTTTCAACCTGTTCCAGTGAGAACAGACCGAGTTTATCTAATCTCTCCTCATAGCTAATGCCCTCCATACCAGGCAACATCCTAGTAAACCACTTCTGTACCTGCTCCAAAGCCTCTTCTGGTAGTGTGACGACCAGCACTGTACACAATATTCCAAATGAGGCCTAACTAAGATCCTGTACAGCTGCAACATGACTTGCCAATTTTTAGATTCAATGAGTATTTGGTCAAACTTTTTTTACACAAGGGTGAAATTGCCATTGAGACCATTAACTTTGAAAAATAAACTTGAATTCCCAATGGCCAACTCAAGGGAATTGCACAACATGATTTCAGGTTTTAAGAGTTTTACTGTAACCAAAAATAAAATAAAAGCAACATTGACTAAACACCATTTTGTAGGCAACTCATACTCCAAGCTGCAGCAAAATTCTAATGTTAATGCTGTAACACAACTGAAAATCTCCCTCAATATTTATACTTTATTCTGTTCCTTACATTCTGTTATGTTCCTTTGCATTCACGCCACACAAGTGCCAGGCAATGACCATCACCAATAAGAGAGAATCAAACCATCACCCCTTGACATTCAATGGCATTATCATCACCGAATCTCCCACTACCAACATCCTGGGGGTTTCATTGATCAGAACCCAAACTGAAGTAGCCATATAAATACTGTGGCCAGAAGAGCAGGTCAGAGGCTGGGAATCTTGTGACAAATAACTCACCTCCAGATTCCCCAAAGCCTATCCACCACCTACAAGGCAGAACCCAGGAGTGTGATGGAATACTCTCCACTAACGTGGCTGCGTGCAGCTCTAACAACACTCAAAGAGCTTGACACCATTCAGGACAAAGCAGCCCGCTTGATTGGCACCCCTTCCCTCCCTCCACCACCACCAACACACAGTAGCAGCCGTGTGTACCATCTACGAGATGCACTGCAGGAAATCATCAAGGCTCCTTAAGCAGCACCTTCCAAACCCATGACCACTACCATTTAGAAGGATAAGGGCAGCAGATACATGGGAACACCACCACCTGGAAGATCCACTCCAAGTCCAGTCCATAACACGAACCTGCCTCCCATCCATTGACTCTATCTACACCTCCCGCTACCTGGGGAAAGCGGCCAGCATAATCAAAGACCTCCCCCCCCCCCCCCCCCCACCCCCACCTGGCTTACTCACTCTTCCAACTTCTTCCATTGGGCAGGAGATACAAAAGAATATGCACAAACAGATTCAAAACAGCTTCTTCCCTGCTGTTACCAGATTCCTAAATGACCCTCTTACACTCACCTCCATCAAGGACGGTCACCTCAGCACTTTGCTTTACCGCAAGCCCACGGATAACATCACGCTGCTTCATTTCTCGAGCTTCCACCCTAAACACATTAAAGAAGCCATCCCCTATGGACAAGCCCTCCGTATATACAGGATCTGCTCAGATGAGGAGGAGCATAAAGACATCCACAGACGCTGAAAGATACCCTCGTACGAACGGGATATGGTGCTCGACTCATCAATCGACAGTTCCAACGCGCCACAGCAAAAAACCGCACCCACCTCCTCAGAAGACAAACATGGGACACAACCGACAGAGTACCTTTTGTCGTCCAGTACTTCCCCGGAGCGGAGAAACTACGACACCTTCTTCGCAGCCTTCAGCACATCATCGATGAAGATGAACAGCTTGCCAAGTCATCCCCACACCCCCACTACTTGCCTTCAAACAACCACGCAACCTCAAACAAATCATTGTTTGCAGAAAACTACCCAGCCTTCAGAACAGCGACCACGACACCACACAACCCTGCCAGGGCAATTTCTGCAAGATGTGCCAGATCATCGACATGGGTACCACCATTACACGTGAGAGCACCACCCACCAGGTACGCGGTACATACTCGTGCGACTCGGCCAACGTTGTCTACCTCATACACTGCAGGAAAGGATGACCCTAAGCGTGGTACACTGTCGAGACCATGCAGACGCTGCGACAACTGATGAACGGACATCGCGCGACAGTCGCCAGGCAGGAATGTTCCCTTCCAGTCACTCAGCAGTCAAGGGCATTCATCCTCTGATCTCCGGGTAAGCGTTCTTCAAGGCAGCCTTCAGGACACGTGACAATGCAGAATCACCGAGCAGAAACTTATAGCCAAGTTCCGCACACTTGAGCACGGCCTCAACCGGGACCTGGGATTCATGTCGCATTACATTCACCCCCACCATCTGGCCTGGGCTTGCGAAATCCTACCAAATGTCCTGGCTTGAGACAATTCACACCTCTTTAACCTGGGATTACCCCTATCTCTGGATCTGTAAAGATTTAATTACCCGCAAATGTTCGCATTCAAAGCAGTCTTGCATCTTTGACTTTGTCTATATGTTTCTGGAACATACCTCTTCATTCACCTGAGGAAGGAGCAGTGTTCCGAAAGATAGTGATTTGAAACAAACCTGTTGGACTTTAACCTGGTGTTGTAAGACTTCTTACTGTGCTCACCCCAGTCCAACGCCGGCATCTCCACATCATGACCCTCTTATGGACTGACCTGATTAATAGTACACTCCTGTATGCTTCACCCAATGCTGGTGTCTATGGCCGGAATTCTCTGACCCGGCGCCATGCCGGAGAATCCCTGGGAGGGGGGGGGGGGCGCGAGAATCACGCCCCGACGCCGGCTTCCCCATTCTCCAGCGCCGTTGACAGTGGCCCCCCGCCCCGGCGATTCTCCAGGCCCCGATGGGCCGAGTGGCTGACGAGTTTGGCCGAGTCCCGCCGGCGTGGGTTACTCAGGTTCCACATGGCGGGACCTGGAAGGTGAGTCTGTGGGGGGTGTCCTGGAAGGGGGGCCCGGCACCAACGTTGGCCTGGCCCGCGATCGGGACCTACCGATCGGCGGGCGGGCTGGTTCCGTGGGGGTCTACTTTACGCCACGACGGGCCCCTGTAGGGCTCCACCAGATTATCCGGGGACCGGCGCGAAGAAGGGAACCCCACACATGTGCGGAAATATGCCAGCTGTAGCGCATGCGGGGAAATACGACGGCCGTTCTGCGCATGTGCGGAATCAAGCGCGGCCATTCCGCACCGGCCGGAGCTCCAGGGACCACTCCGGCGCCAACCTAGCCTTCTGGGAAGGGGAGCATTCCCATTATCGGGAACCGTTGATGCCAGAGTGGTTGGCGTCACTTTTCACGTGGCGTGAGGACAAAGCCCAATTATTGGAGAATCACGCCCTATGTATTTACATTGTGGACATTGTGTTGCCCGATTATGTATTTTCTTTTATTTTATTTTATTTCTGAAGTACTAAATGATCTGTTTGGGCTGCTCACAGAAAAATACTTTTCATTGTACCTCAGTACACATGACAATAAACAAATCCAATCCAGAAAGTCACTCACCATTTTGACTTGGAAATATATCCTTCACTGTTTCTGGGTCAAAATCCTGTAACCTACATGACATGGACTCAAGCAGTTCAAGAAGGCAGCTCAGCACCACCTTCTCTAGAGCAATTAGGGATGGGCAACAAATGCTGGCCCAACCACAAAGCCCACATCCCGAAAAATTAATTTTAATTTGAAAAGGAACACTTTATTCTCCCAGAACCAGCAGTCCAAAGTGATTCTTAGCTCCCAAGGGTTTGTTTCTTTTCCTTTTTCAGCCAGAATGCACGGCTGCCATTTTAGATCCTAAGGCATGGTACAATCAGATTACTAGGTCGTTAAGTTAATTTGAGACAAAGTGGAAAGGCAGGTTGCTCTGTGCTCATAAAGTGACTAAAGTACTAATGTAACAATTCAAGTAACGTGTATAGATAGTAAAATTAAGGCTTACTAACACTTTGGCTATTATTGACTTGAATAGTTCTCTTGCTTTTATTCCACCTGACAATTATATAGATCCCTTTGTATGTCTTCCTCCCCCACCCGAAAAGGGACAATATCATTTCCTGGGGTCCGATCATTGCTATTATGAAGACTGTTGCAATGAGATAACAGAAGTGACGTCAGGTGCTGGGTCCTCTAATTTCTTTCAATGTTATTGTGAGTAATTTCTTTCAATCTGAACTTCTCTCTGACAGCCCAGCTGGAGTTGGATCATGTCACGTTAGATATAAGCTATACCTTAACTGTTCTATGATTCATTTGTAATGATATCTATATTGACTGGGATTTAAAGAGTTGAAAAATTAATGATAATGCTTCTTACCACTAGAGGGGACCACAGAACAGTCATATATATATATATCATGTGACTTTGTGGATTCTGGGAGTCACGAGTTAGGAGAGAGCTGGAAGAGGATCAGGCATAGACAGAAGTTGTGTACTTGAGAAACTCTGCTAGTTAGAGAAAGCATAGTTTAATAGAGAAACCTTCCACTTTAAGAATGTGAACGAATCTTAGTTAGTAGTGTAATAAATTTATAGTTTTGTTCATTAACAAAGCTTTGTGCTATTTATTCAACACTACATATCCAAGCCATCCAGGTAAGGCAAAATAGAGAACACAACAATTAGTTGGTACTACAAATGTTTTGTGACGCTGCCATGTCTTTATTATAAATAGTTAGGATACTAACATCCTGGGATTCTTGGGAACACAGCAATGTCAGGAGTTAGGGGTGAGGGGCTGGTTTAGCACAGAGCTAAATCGCTGGCTTTGAAAGCAGACCAAGGCAGGCCAGCAGCACAGTTCAATTCCTGTACCAGGCGCCGGAATGTGGCGATGAGGGGCTTTTCACAGTAACTTCATTTGAAGCCTACTTGTGACAATAAGCGATTTTCATTTTCATTTCAAATATTCTCTGGGTTTCATATCAGCAGAACCTTCTTTGTTCCTGATATTTTCGAAGTCGAAATTTCTGGCGTGACTGCGATAACACAAAAGCAAAACTAGTAGCTGCCAAAACAAATGTAGCTGCTAAAAGGCTGCTAGAGTTTGTAAATTGTTTCTAGCACAATCTTCTTGGCAATCAATGTTATATTTTGGTCACAAAAAGCTTTATAAATGTGTTCCAATCAATCCATTCTTAATGGGACAACAAGGACATAAGGTTGTTGTCCAGGGCTCTTTATCTCCCTTTGTTTAGGATTTGACAATACACTAGAGCATGGTACTATATTAGCAATTTATCTTTTGCCTTAGAATGGTGTAAAATTGGCATAAATTCATCATATCTCAACAAAAATTTGTAGTCATATAATGCCTTTGATATGGAAAAATATTGCAAAGTGTTTCACAAATTTATAATCAAAATGATGGTGAGTCAGGCAAGCAGATATTAGAAGGATTGATGAAAACTTGGTGAAAGATATAAGATTGTAAAGGAGGGGAGTGAAGTGGATAGATTGGGGGATTGATAGAGAGCTTTTTAAAGCATGACTGATGAGGCAATGGAAATAGGGAATGCGCAAGAGACCAGTCAGAGGAATGGCGAGTAGGCAGTTCTGGAGACGGTTATAGAGAGGAGAGACAAGGCCATGAAGGAATTTATGCCCAACGATGAGAATCTTGTGAGGCACGTGGGAATAGGCAGCCAATGTTACTCAAAATGGAGGGGAGTAAAAATTTTATTGGACTTGATGCAGGGTGGAATCTGATCTGAAATGGGTGATTAGAGTGTTCACATAGAGAATTGGAGTTAAGACTCAAGTTGGCAATGGCATGTTTGAAGGTTTCAGCAGCACGTGAGGTGAGGTAGAAAAGGAGCTCTCATGTTTACAAACATGTGGGGCGCAATTTACCGGCCTTTTCGCACCCAACATGGTGATGCGATGAGGCCATTGAGGCGCTTGAGAGGCCTCTCACAAGATTCGCAATGCCGGAGGCATCTTGCGAGATTCAGCGGTACCTCAGGAGACGTCATGATCTGGATCTCGTTCTGGCTGGGCGAGATCCAAATATACATATTTAAATGGGTCTAAATATGTCTACGTCAGATGTTCCGGGTGCCTGGGAAATAACGGCCTCCTCAGCAAGGCCTGGACCAAGCACCATTTATTACTAGTCCACATAAATGCGGACCAGGCGTAATGGCCTCTGGAGGGTTTCCCAGGTCATTGGAGACCCTGGGTGGTTGGGCATACCACATGGTGGACCCTTGGCACTCCTACAGGCACATGGGCACCTTGGCAGTGCCAGTCTGGCACCTTCGCACTGCCACCCTGGCATTGCCAAGGTGCCTGACTGGCATAGACAAACAGGCAGGGGCACTGCCACAGGTTGTCCAGGTGCCACGGTGGCACTGCCAAGGGCCTGGGCCTGAGGGGGGCCATGCCCATGAAAGGGGGAATGATGGGGAATATGAAGGATGGGGGTGGGTGAAGGACATGTATGAAGGGGCCTCATAAAGATTGGGGGTTCAGGGTGGGGGTCCTGAAAGGGGGGAGGGTCCGAAAGTGAGGGTGGGGAGACCTGAAATGGGGAACCCTCAGGGACCCCATTTCAGGTTATACTCACTTGGGGAGGTGTGGAGTAGTATCCATGTGTGGGGAGGTGACATTGCCCATGGGTGGGGGCCATGAGGGATCCCAAGCTCACTTATAGTACGGGCCACCCTTTCAAAATGACGGTCCGATCTCTGGAGAGCCGGTCTTGCCGGCGAGTTCAACTCACAGTCTTGAAAATGTTTCTAAGTGTGGGTTTGACTGTGAAGAAACTCCCCAAGGCCCCAAAAAATGACTAAGGGCATGAACTAACAACCTCATCGTGCCCCATTCGGGTACGACCAGGCTGGTAAGTTTGGCAAGAGGCCTCTCACGAGATTTATAAAGCACGTTATGCCATGCATCATGTCGCAATCTGGATTTCACAATGGGTGGGATACAGATTTACATATTTAAGTGTGCTGTTAAACTCATTTAAATATGTTCACACTGAGTTACCCAAGGTGCTGGATCTAACAGACTCACCTCGGAAACCTTGGCAGTGCCAACCTGGTACCATGACAGTGCCCCTGCCAGCACCACCTAGGCAGCTTGACTGTGCCAGGGTTGCCCGTGGTGGCACTGCCAGGGTGCCAGGCTGGAAGTTCCAGGGTGCCCAGTTGGCACCAGCAGTGCCAAGTACCACCCTGGCAAAGGGCATGTACCTGGGGGCCTCTGGTCCCCTGGGAGACCTCCACAAGTGCCATTCTGTCTGGTCCCAATTGTGGAGACCAGCACTGACCGACGCTTGCTGGAGGTCTCTAAATTGAGGGGGATAGATTCTGATGCATCGGGTGCTTTGGGAAACGACAGATTACAGTGAGACCAGCTGCCTCACTCTAATATGCAGATTTGCCAAAAAGTAATTCCGCACAATGGACGGGATTTACATCGGAACGTCTCGCGAGGCATTACGAGCTGGGTAAATCCCGGGAGTGGGGTCTCTCGGCTTCTATTGGTCACGTTGCACCACGATGGGCTGCTTTTCGGTTGCAGTGTGGCTGTTCAATCGCACCCCTAGTGTTTAATTGCAGGAGCCTGTAGCCCATCCCAAGCTGGATGATGGAGGAACAATTGTAGAAATGTAGGAATGGAATGGACCATTAAACTCCTCAAATTTGCAAATTATTTCTGGTGCTTGATTCAGATGTCAATGCTGAGAGTGGATCCTGTTGTGTGTGAAGCTCTTGGTGTGAATTGCAAAGCACTGCGTATTCCTTGCTCTGTGAAGACAGCAAATATCATATTATTCAGAGAACAGAATTCATAGAATCGCTACAATGCAGAGGAGACCATTTGGCCCATCGAATTTACACCGACCATCCGAAAGAGCACCCTACCTAGGCCCACTCCCCTGCCCTATCCCCGTAAACCCACCTAGCCTGCACAACCTTTGGACACTAGGGGGCAATTTAGCTTGTCCAATCCAGCTAACCTGCCCATCTTTCGACTGTGGGAGGAAACCGGAGCACCCTGAGGAAACCCACGCAGTCACGGGGAGAATGTGCAGATGCTATGTAACGATATGTATAATCTAAGGAGAGTAAACTGTTAACAAGATGATGTTCATGTATATCAACACAAGATGGCATCACTGAGTAGTCTTATAAAAAGCTACGTCTCTAGGCATTCTGGGAGAAGCTGTTGGAGAAGTTGATGTAGAGGGTAGTGTGAAGTTGAGTTAGAGTGTAGGTTATATATTAGAGAGATAATTAATTACTGTACCATAGAGTCAGTAGAGTGTGCGAACCACTTTAAGTAGTGTAAAATAAACTAGTTCTGATTGAAACATAAAGGTTTCTGTCCTTTGTCAACACTACGACTTTGGCTATCTTGGAGAACAATACAAGGAACATAACATGCCACACAGACAGTCAACCTCCTACCTACTACCTCAGTAAAGATTCTGTTGTCTCACATGGCATGTTTTCTCAATATTACTAAGGCTCCTTAAAATGCTTGCATGCTCTGTATTCATCCTTCCACCATGGTGGACTCATTGGGTGTGCCTCATGTCACATTGTAATGCTGAAAGCATCTGTTTGCACTATAACCATCATGAATTAATCCATACTGAGGATGGGCCAACGGCCGACACCACCTCACTCAACATGACAATATCAACTTCCAAAACATTGAGCTCATAGAGGAAGCGGGCATGGGTGAATTTGAAATGAAATGAAATGAAAATCGCATATTGTCACTAGTAGGCTTCAAATGAAGTTACTGTGAAAAGCCTCTAGTTGACACATTCCGGCGCCTGTTCGGGGAGGCTGGTATTGAATTTATAGTAACGTGGCAACCCAGCAAATGAAACATTCTCGTTGACTTCTTTTTTGCCCTTCAAATCCACTCTATCTCATGAAGGCACATCTTCATATCAGCAGAATAACACTGTATTGGCCTTGTTACCAAGTGCACAGTCATTTGTTATATGCGAGTGCATGTAGGTGTCAAGTATCAGAGCTGCTTTTCTTCTCCTGCAGTTAGGGATTATCTGCTTAAAGCATTTTATTATCGATGCACAATGTGAACAGATTAATTAATGAAAAAATACTAATTTACTGAAGCTAATTGCAAAAACCTGAACTATCTCAGTATTGCATGATATTGGAGGTTTACTAAAAATCCAAAATATATCCAAAGAACTGACCTGCTACTATATATTGTGCTAAAAATATTTGCTTATTTATACCAGCCACACAATCAAGTGCTCAGTGCTCAGTGCTTAGTAAACTACCACGACGATGAACATCCCTGCAGATATTTTGCTCTGTATAGTACAGAAAGGATACTGCTCCTTTGTGTTCATCAAATGAGAACGAGTAATTGTACTTTAACTAAAAATTGAAATCAGTTAGCATGTCTTTCAAGTGCAAGGCCATCCAATTTTAACATTTATGTGCACTATTTCAAAATTGCTACTCGGTGCCTGAAGTAAATATAGTTTATTCAGGTACCATTCAAGAACACACCTAGGTTATCAATGAGGAAAATCACTTAAAGCATTGATTTCTTAAGAAGTTGATTGTGACAATGGGATGTCAAGCACCAATCAAAGTTATGTCTACTCTGTGGCATGCCAGGTCTTGACCATATCAACAGCGGGCTGTTTACTTTTTGAATCCATGGCTTCTCTCTTGTCAAGTGAGTTATTTATTTGTGGCTTTTTGATCTAATTTTCGCAACACAAATTACATAACATGCTGACAGGTACGTAATTTGCGCATACAGATACGTTAAAATACCTGTGTTATTACAGATAAGCACGATAAGTGATTTAAAATGAATATTGTCCAACCATGATGGATCTCAAAAGTTGGGAGGAGACGCTATTGGAACATGTCAATCAACAGGAGGAATTTTCCCAATTCAGCAATTGAGCCAGTGCCTAGAAAACTGAAACAATAACTTCAAATTTATATGCACCGTTAACATAATAAAACATCCCACAGTACTTCACAGGTGTCATAATATCCACTCATGTATATAATGAGATGCAGACAGGCAGTGATTGCCACACAGGATGACCAATGAACACACAACACAGAACAACCAATCACCAGATAGGACACTACCACTATTAAGCCCATAGGGCATTAAGACTCTCCCTCTCTCAGGACCCAGCTACTGAGACAGTCAGAGTGCACAAGCTAGTGAGCACTATTACCATGCGGTAGCTAGTAAGTCTGGTCAAGCCAGTAAGAGGTCATCAGTTAGATTAGTAGAGTGTCAACCCACAGCTGAACATGTACAGCAGTCCCCTAGTTAAATAAAACAGTGTTGGATCATCTCCTGTGTCAGACGTCTGTTTCTAGATTCACTGCATCCCGTTGCAGTCAACGTCAAACCAACCTGCCTAACACATCAACAGGCACATTGTAAAACAAAATGTAACATTGGGACATATAAGAAGCTATTAAATCAGAGGTCAAAGGACAAAATTTTCCGGTCACTCCAGCAGTGGGAATCTCGACAGGTGTAGGAGCAAAATGTGGCAGGAAGCCAAAACTCAGTTTCCCAATGTCGGGAAGTTAGTTTGGAATCTCGTTCTCACCAACTTTCATGGGGGTTTAAAGGTTCTAAAAGTGGCGTCCTGCAGAGCTATGTCAGGAACCCATTTGCACCTAATGAATACTCATTAAAAGGTCAACACACAGCAATCTTGCTCAACCTCCAAATTAAGTTCCCTGCCGGTGGGGTTCCTTGTGTGTGTGGGGAGCGGGGATAGTGCCAGGGGCACAGCGTTGCCTACTCACCCTGGCGGCCCTGAGGAGATCGTGCAGTTTCTTCCTGCATTGTATGAAAGTCCGGACGACGTTGCCCACAGCGCTGACCGCGTCTACCATTTGTGCCCAGGCATGGTGGCCTTGCTCCCATCATGGGGTAAGGTTCATCCTGCTCTCCTACATGGCGTCCAGGAGGGTGTCCAGCTTAGTGTCCCTGAACCGTGGCGCTGCTCTCCTTCCAGCCATCTTGTTGACAGGGACAGTGTGTGTGGGTGGAAGGACCGTTTAAATGCGGCTGTGGCTGAGGCGTGTGAGCCTCATGTGTGCCAATCACAGACCCAGCAAATCCTGGGTCGTTTTGCATGGAACCATTTGCGTTCCACATGGCGATGGTGCTAGCCCATTTAGAGTTGCTGAATCGGTGCAGCTGTTGCGCTATTTTTCCTGTTGTAAAACACCACTGTTCCCACGCCGGCGTCAAAATCGGAGAAGCCAGCCCATGGAGTTAGGCTACAGAAAATAATCTTTATTGTCACAAGTAGGCTTACATTAACACTGCAATGAAGTTACTGTGAAAAGCCCCGTGTCGCCATATTCCGGCGCCAGTTCGGGTACACGGAGGGTGAATTCAGAATATCCAAATTACCTCAGAGCACGTCTTTCAGGACTTGTGGGAGGAAACCGGAGCACCTAGAAGAAACCCACGCAGATACAGGGAGAACGTGCAGACTCTGCACAGTGACCCAGCCGGGAATCGAACCTGGGACCATGGAGCTGTGAAGCTGCAGTGCTAACCACTGTGTTACTGTGCTGCCCTGACTGATCTCATTGAATGATGGGTCAGGCCCAAGGGACTGAATGGCTTACTCCTGTTCCTATATTCCATACTCTTGGATTTCCCTCATATTTTCATGTCACAAATACTTTCCTGACAACGGATGCGTGCAGCATGCTTGGCAGGAAAAGGTGATTTTGGTTCCATGGTTCCCAAAGCTCGTTCTCCATCTCACCGATATTCCTTGTTTGATTTCTGGGTCTATTGTTAATCAGCTGATAGAGGTTTAATGCTGGGATTAGCCAACAACTCCATTATCATTGTTTCAGGATGATGAAGGTCAAACTAGATGGATCCTGACTTTTTTTCCATCTCGTCTTGACTCTTCTTAACCTGTACCTAAATTCTACTGACCAGAACCATAAAATCTCTTGAAGTCTACCTTTCCATAGAAATATGTTCCAATGGATGCCATTACTTCAGGGATGTATTCTTTTGGGCAAGATCAATTGTGCTGTTTTGTTTCACAACACATTTCTTACTTCCCCTACCCCTGTTGAGTTAACGCTTCTTGAAACTTCCTTCAATCAAAAGAGCTACAAAGAATTACATGTCAGTGCAGAATCTCACAAGTAGCCCAGTGATGTGTTATTTTGGGAATGACTCAGCTAATAATTAAGTGAGGATCGATATTAGCAACGCAACGACCCCAAGACTCACCATTGTATGCAGTACAATATATCGGTCTCTTGGTGTAATGTGTGATAACAAATCAATCCTGCTGGTGGCTTTGCTCCCAACCAACAGAAGTCTGATGATAACACTTAACCTGCAATTGATTAAAGCTGATGTAATCTCATACGTTTCTTTGTGACCAATGAGTCACATTGCCAGAAAGACTTGGGAACGAATAATGTAAAAACCATCTTAAAGGTATGAATTTCCTTATGGTTTTTTTTCACAGCATGCATGAAAACATACAACATACGATAAATACATGAGGATACATAATGAAAATACATAAACATAGACAGCGGGTGAAGTATACGGTATATAGTGCTACAACTGTAGAGAAGATGCATAGAAAGTTCAGTCCACAAATTCAGTTCAGTCTATAAGAGTGCCATTCAGGAGTCTGGTAACCGTGGAGAAGCTGTTGTTGTGTCTATTGGTGAGTGTTCTCCAGCTTTTGGATCTTCTGCCTGATGGAAGATGTTGGAAGGGAGAAGTAAGACTATCTGTCTCACTATAAAATGTAGATTTGCTAAAAAGTGATCCCACCATCAAAAACAACCTAACTATTCGATCCCATTTTCCAGGACTTGGCCCATAGTCCTGTATGCCCTGGGATCGCAAGTACACATCTAAATACTCATTAAATATTCTGAGGGTCTCTGCCTCCAATACCCTTTCGGGCAGCAATTTTTAAATTCCCACCGTCCTGTGTAAAAAGGTTTCCCCTCACATCCCCTCTAAACCTCCTGCCCCTTCCTTAAATCTATGCCCCTTGGTCATTGGCCGCTCCACCTAGGGAAAAAGTTTGTTCCTGTCTACTCTATCAATGCCCCTCATAATTTTATACATCTCAATTATTTCATCCCCTCAGTCTCCTCTGCTCCAAGGAAAACTATCTAAATCTATCCAATTTGTCTTCATAACTAACATTCTACAGCCCAGGCAACATTCTGGTAAATCTCCTCTGCACCTTTTCCAGTGCTATCACATCCCTCCTTTAATGCGGATTCCAGAACTGCACACAATATTCTTGGCGTGGCCTAACCAACGTTTTATACAGTTCCAGAAAAACCTCCCTGCACTTAAATTCTATGCCTTGGCTAATGCAGACCAAGATCCCTCTGATTCTCGGTGCTTCCCAGGGTCCTGCCGTTTATCATGTATTTCCTTGCCTTGTTTGTGCTGCCCGAGTGCATCACCTCACACTTATCCATAAGACCACAAGACCATAAGGCATCGGAACAGAATTAGACTATTCAGCCCATTGAGTCTGCTCTGCCATTCAATCATAGCTGATTTGTTTCTCATCACTATTGTCCCGCCTTCTCCCCATAACCCCTGATCCCCTTGTTAATCAAGAATCTATCTATCTCTGTCTTAAGGACAATCAGTGATTTGGACTCCACAGCCTTCTGCAGAAATGAGTTCCACAATTTCACCACCCTCAGGCTGAAGAAATTCCTCCTCATCTCTGTATTAAAGGATTAACTTTTCAGTCTGAGGCTGTGCTCTTGGGTTCTAGTTTCTCCTACTAGTGGAAATATCCTCTCCACGTTCACTCTATCTAGGCTGCTCAGTCTCCTGTAAGTTTTAATGAGATCTCCCCGTATCCTTCTAAACTCAATTGAAATAGAGACCCAGAATCTTCAACCACTCCTCATATGACAAGTCCTTCATTCCTTGTGAACCTCCTCGGGACCCTCTCCAAAGCCAACACATCTTCCCTTAGATACGGGGCCCAAAACAGCTAACAATATTCCAAATGGGGTCTGACAAGAACCTTATACAGCCTCAACAGTACATCCCTGCTCTTGTAGTCTAACCCTCTCGGCATGAATGCTAACACTGCATTTGCCTTCCGGACTGAATTGCATTTGCCACTGATCAGCCCATATGACCAGCCCGTCTATATCATCCTGGAATCAAAGCCTATCCTCCTCACTATTCGCCACCCCACTAATTTTCATATCAGCCGCAAACTTACTGATCAATCCCCTTACATTCATATCTAAATCATTTATATAAACAATAACTATCAAGTGCCCCAACACTAATTCCTGAGGGGTCCCTCTGGACACAGGCTTCCAATCCGAAAAACACCCTCGACCATCACCCTCTGCTTCCTGCCACTCAGCCAATTTTGGATCCAATTTGCCAAATTTCCTTGGATCGCATGGGCTCCTATCTTCGCTATCAGTCTCCCATGTGGGACCTTATGAAAAGCCTTGCTGAAGTCCAAGTAGACGACGTCAAATGCATTCCCCTCATCTACACACCTGGTCACCTCTTCAAAAAGCTCACGCAAGATAGTCAGACATGACCTCCACTTAACAAAGCATGCTGACTGTTCTTGATTAATCCCTGTCTCTCCAAATGCAGATTAATTCTGACTCTCCAATTGCTTCCAATATTTTCCAACACTGAGGTTAGACTGAGTGGCCTATAGTTTCCTGGTTTATCCCTTCCTCCCTTCATGTTTAGGGGCTGTTTAGCACACTGGGCTAAATCGCTGGCTTTGCAAAGCAGACCAAGCAGGCCAGCAGCACGGTTCGATTCCCGTAACAGCCTTCCCGAACAGGCGCCGGAATGTGGTGACTAGGGGCTTTTCACAGTAACTTAATTTGAAGCCTACTTGTGACAATAAGCGATTTTCATTTCATTTCATTTCATGTCACCTAAAGCCCCATTATTGTGGACTCTTTACAGAGTTCACAGAGCTGGCCACTCACTCCATAGTAGATTGCATGATTTAAACGATGTGCTCAACATGACCTTCACAAGGTGGAGCTGGACACCTCCATTGAGTGCAAACTTGCTGGCAGGCTGCCCAATGCACTAAAAATGTCTTGGTATTATAGAGATTAATCTTTTGGTGTGGACAGAATGTCACAGGAATACAGAACATGAGTAGGTCATTCAACCTCTCGAGCATGTTCTGCCATTCAATGAGATCATAGTTGATCTGCGACCCAACTCCATATACTATCTATTTTTCGTAGCCCATAATATCGACAAAAATCAATCAATTAGATTTAAACTAATAGTTGAGCAGATATTAATTCCCATTTTAGGAAGAGAGTTCCAAATTTCTACCATCCTCTGTGTTTCATAATTTCACTCCAGAAAGGTTTTACATTAGGGGCTGGTTTAGTACAGTGGGCTAAACAGCTGGCTTGTAATGCAGATCAAGGCCAGCAGAGCGGGTTCAATTCCCGTACTGGCCTCCTCGAACAGGCGCCGGAATGTGGCGACTAGGGACTTCTCACACTAGCTTCATTGAAGCCTACTTGCGACAGTAAGTGATGATTATTATTACATTCCATCCCAGTCCTAAACTCCCGAATCAGAAAGAACAGTTTCTCTCTGCCTCCCCTATCTGTTCACCCTCCCATTCAGGTACCATGGGCGCGATTCTCCCAAAACGGGAGAAATCGTAAAGCTGGCGTCAAACCCGGGCGGGTTTGACGCCAGCGCGCCCCTTCCCGACCGGGAACCGATTCTGGTCCCCGGTCGGGGCTAGCAGCCCGACGCCGTAGGCTCCGGCATGACGGGCTTAACGAATATCGTTAAGCCCGCTTGCCGGAGTTAGCGCCGGCTGACGCGTCATATGACGTCAGCCGCGCATGCGTGGATTGGAAGACTCCAACCCGCGCATGCGCGGATGACGTCATCGCGTATTTGCGCGAAACCCGCGCATGCGCGGGCCGGGTTGCCCCTCAGCCGCCCCGCGAATGGATACTGCGGGGCGGCGGAAGGAGAAAGAGTGCCCGGGCATCGGGCCCGCTGCCCGCGATCGGTGCCCACCGATCGCGGGCCCATGGCACCCTTGGCACGGCCGTGGTACTGCCGTGCCAATCGGTGCCATGGTTATGAAAAGCGAGTTTGTGACGCCGTTTTTACGAACGGCCAGACCAGGTGTGTTTGCCGTTCGTAAAAACGGCGTAAAGAGCTGGGACTTCGGCCCATCGAACAGCTGTGAATCGCTGCCGGCCGTAAAAAAACGGCGGCAGCGATTCGTGTCGGGAGTTGGGCGGGGGGGGGGGGGGGGGGGGGGGGGGGGGAGAATAGCGGGAGGGCGGGAAAAATGACGGGAAGGCCCTCCCGCTATTCTCCGACCCGTCATGGGGGTCGGAGAATTTCGCCCCATGCCTGAAGAGGGCATTGGCAACCATAGACTTTTATTGGATTGTGCATCATTATGCTCGGCAAAGTACTGCAGTGATTTGCCATTGCATTCTCCGGTATAGCTGACCAGGAAACTCTCCCAGTTTTAACATCTACCATCAGGCATTTTGGAAGAAATCACAGGCCAAACAGGTGGATTATCAGCCAAGTCATGAATACACCTCCCAAAGATCTGGAATGGGACCTGAACTCAAATAATTTGTTGCAGAGGTAGGAACACTACCACTGCACCACAAGACCCCTCTGTTCCCCTAATATCATCAAAATTACTGCCAAATAAATTCCATAGAGAATATAACCATAGTTTGGGTAATCTCTCCTTGTAATTTAATTTGTGAATTCCAGGGATCATTCTGGCAAATCTACACTGCACTTCCTCCAAGGTCAATTTGTTCTTCCTATGATGTGGCACCCAGAACTGTTCACAGTATTCAAGGCATAATCTAGCCAGGCAGTTCTGCAGAAGAGTATATCAGGCTCCATGTTAGGTGGAATTTTCCGTCTTGCAGACTAGATCTGGTGGTGGGTGAGATAGTCGGCGAGTTTCCCACTGATTAGCGGGGAGATTAGATTCTCACACCTAATCTTCCGCTCGAAAGCTGATTAATAATACATCTCCTCACGGGCTCAAAGCTTCTGATGCCACATTTTAGCAGTGGCCAAACACACATTCACTCTCCTCCAGGAGAAGCAAACCCTCTGTACCTCAATTCAGACATAATGCCCTGGTGACTCTCCTCCAGGCTCTCTGTGAATGACTAGATGTCTTCTTCCCAAAGTATGCAAGCAGGAAGGCGCCCAGCCTTATCTTGCCGGCCTGGGATGTGGTTACCAGGGAGGTCACATGGAAAAAGAAACATGCTGCAGTAGAGGACGAGGATCTCATCCACTCCGCCAGGGTAAGTCTACCTTCTACTCACTCTAAACTCACATTTTCCTGTTCCCACAACAGTCTCTGTGGGTACAGTGCAGCCCTGCCTGTTCCCCACAACAGTCTCTCTCTGGGTACAGTGCAGCCTTGCCTGTTCCCCACAACAGTCTCTCTGGGTACAGTGCAGCCCTGCCTGTTCCCACAACAGTCTCTGTGGGTACAGTGCAGCCCTGCCTGTTCCCCACAACAGTCTCTGTGGGTACAGTGCAGCCCTGCCTGTTCCCACAACAGTCTCTCTGGGTACAGTGCAGCCCTGCCTGTTCCCACAACAGTCTCTGTGGGTACAGTGCAGCCTTGCCTGTTCCCCACAACAGTCTCTGTGGGTACAGTGCAGCCCTGCCTGTTCCCACAACAGTCTCTCTGGGTACAGTGCAGCTCTGCCTGTTCCCACAACAGTCTCTGTGGGTACAGTGCAGCTCTGCCTGTTCCCACAACAGTCTCTGTGGGTACAGTGCAGCTCTGCCTGTTCCCACAACAGTCTCTGTGGGTACAGTGCAGCCCTGCCTGTTCCCACAACAGTCTCTCTCTGGGTACAGTGCAGCCCTGCCTGTTCCCACAACAGTCTCTCTCTGGGTACAGTGCAGCCCTGCCTGTTCCCACAACAGTCTCTCTGGGTACAGTGCAGCCCTGCCTGTTCCCACAACAGTCTCTGTGGGTACAGTGCAGCTCTGCCTGTTCCCACAACAGTCTCTCTGGGTACAGTGCAGCCCTGCCTGTTCCCACAACAGTCTCTGTGGGTACAGTGCAGCTCTGCCTGTTCCCACAACAGTCTCTCTCTGGGTACAGTGCAGCCCTGCCTGTTCCCACAACAGTCTCTGTGGGTACAGTGCAGCCCTGCCTGTTCCCCACAACAGTCTCTGTGGGTACAGTGCAGCCCTGCCTGTTCCCACAACAGTCTCTGTGGGTACAGTGCAGCCCTGCCTGTTCCCACAACAGTCTCTCTGCGTACAGTGCAGCCCTGCCTGTTCCCCACAACAGTCTCTCTGGGTTCAGTGCAGCCCTGCCTGTTCCCACAACAGTCTCTCTGGGTTCAGTGCAGCCCTGCCTGTTCCCCACAACAGTCTCTGTGGGTACAGTGCAGCTCTGCCTGTTCCCACAACAGTCTCTCTCTGGGTACAGTGCAGCCCTGCCTGTTCCCACAACAGTCTCTGTGGGTACAGTGCAGCCCTGCCTGTTCCCCACAACAGTCTCTCTGGGTTCAGTGCAGCCCTGCCTGTTCCCACAACAGTCTCTCTCTGGGTACAGTGCAGCCCTGCCTGTTCCCACAACAGTCTCTCTCTGGGTACAGTGCAGCCCTGCCTGTTCCCACAACAGTCTCTGTGGGTACAGTGCAGCCCTGCCTGTTCCCCACAACAGTCTCTGTGGGTACAGTGCAGCCCTGCCTGTTCCCACAACAGTCTCTCTGGGTACAGTGCAGCCCTGCCTGTTCCCCACAACAGTCTCTGTGGGTACAGTGCAGCCCTGCCTGTTCCCACAACAGTCTCTCTCTGGGTACAGTGCAGCTCTGCCTGTTCCCACAACAGTCTCTCTGGGTTCAGTGCAGCCCTGCCTGTTCCCACAACAGTCTCTCTCTGGGTACAGTGCAGCCCTGCCTGTTCCCACAACAGTCTCTCTGCGCACAGTGCAGCCCTGCCTGTTCCCCACAACAGTCTTTCCGAGTACAGTGCAGCTCTGCCTGTTCCCACAACAGTCTCTGTGGGTACAGTGCAGCCCTGCCTGTTCCCACAACAGTCTTTCCGAGTACAGTGCAGCTCTGCCTGTTCCCCACAGCAGTCTCTGTGGGTACAGTGCAGCTCTGCCTGTTCCCAACAACAGTCTCTCTCTGGGTACAGTGCAGCTCTGCCTGTTCCCCACACCAGTCTCTCTGGGTACAGTGCAGCTCTGGCTGTTCCCAACAACAGTCTCTCTGGCTACAGTGCAGCTCTGCCTGTTCCCCACAACAGTCTCTGTGGGTACAGTGCAGCTCTGCCTGTTCCCCACAACAGTCTCTGTGGGTACAGTGCAGCTCTGCCTGTTCCCCACAACAGTCTCTGTGGGTACAGTGCAGCTCTGCCTGTTCCCCACAACAGTCTCTGTGGGTACAGTGCAGCTCTGCCTGTTCCCCACAACAGTCTCTGTGGGTACAGTGCAGCTCTGCCTGTTCCCCACAACAGTCTCTTGGGTACAGTGCAGCTCTGGCTGTTCCCAACAACAGTCTCTCTGGCTACAGTGCAGCTCTGCCTGTTCCCCACAACAGTCTCTGTGGGTACAGTGCAGCTCTGCCTGTTCCCCACAACAGTCTCTGTGGGTACAGTGCAGCTCTGCCTGTTCCCCACAACAGTCTCTGTGGGTACAGTGCAGCTCTGCCTGTTCCCCACAACAGTCTCTGTGGGTACAGTGCAGCCTTGCCTGTTCCCCACACCAGTCTCTGCCAATCCACCCCACCCAGGTCTCACCTGAGAGGTCAGAGCAGCAGTGAGAGATGACAGAAGCGCAGTAAAAGCAAGGTGACTGCGACATGTCTGCATCTCTAAGCTTATAGAAGCCCGACAGTGATGAAGGAGGCCATTGGGCCCATCGAGTCTGCACCAACCCTCTGAAAGAGAATGTTACCCTATCCTATCCCTGTAACCCCATAACCCCACCTAATCTGCACATTGCTGGACAATTTTAGCATGACCAATCCACCTTACCTGTACTTCTTTGGACTGTAGGAGTAAACCACAGCACCCAGAGGAAACCCACGCAGACAATGGGAGAATATGCAAACTCCACACAAACAGTCACCCGAGGCCAGTATTGAACCCGGGTTTCTGGTGCAGTGAGGCAGTGAACTAAAGGTGGGCAGCTGCATATCACTTATATCCGGTCATAAATCAGGGCAGCATGATAGCGCATGTGGCTAGCACTGTGGCTTCACAGCGCCAGGGTCCCAGGTTCGATTCCCTGCTGGCTCACTGTCTGTGCTGAGTCTGCACGTTCTCCCCGTGTCTGCGTGGGTTTCCTCCGGGTGCTCCGGTTTCTTCCCACAGTCCAAAGACGTGCAGGTTAGGTGGACTGGCCATGCTAAATTGCCATTAGTGTCCAAAAGAAAGGTTAGGAGGGATTATTGGGTTATGGGGAGAGGGTGGAAGTGAGGGCTTAAGTGGGTCGGTGCAGACTCGATGGTCCGAATGGCCTCCTTCTGCACTGTATGTTCTACGTTCTGTGTTCTATGTTGTATGTAGTCTAAATACCCGCTGCCGCGGCACTAGATTAGGAAGGAGAACGTGATTCTGGCAAGTTGTGAGTTTAATGAGTATTCCTGACATGCTAATACATTTAAATAAGGGGCAGGAATCTCCGATCCTGGGGCTAAGCATTGATGCCGTCGTAAATGTGATGGTATGATTAACATAGCTGCCTGCCATTGGTGCAGAACACCGGCTTACCATTGGCCCTGGTCGGTCATGTGCCTCTCGACCGATTGGTTGAGACCAGTCATGTGACGGCTCCCCGATTGGTCGAGAGGCTGAGTTAACCCCGCCTCCAGGGCAAGGTATAAATACCCAGTACGCCCAGCGGTCGTCCATTTACTGTGGTCGACCGCAGGGCTAACATCTAGCTTATTAAAGCCTTACTTTTGTACAGCAACCCGTCTAGCGTTCAATTGATGGTATATCAGTAAACGCTGGAGCGTTTTACGACGGCGTCATCTGGCCCCTAGGATCAGCGGTCCTGTGCCACACAGGGTGGCAGCACGGCACTGGAGCGCTTCATGCAGCTCCATCTGCCGATACGGGTGTCAGCATGGGCAGCACGGGTCTGCAGATGCGTGCCACGGCCGTCGCGAGTCCAGGCATGAGCGTCACGGCCGCAGAGAATTCGTGCAAGCGTCTGGGTTGCCTTCTCCACACCGGCCCTGGGCAACATGGCAGAGCCCTACAGGGGTCCTGCGTGAAGGAACATACACCCCCCCCCCCCCCAGATAAGCCCGCCCGCCGATCAGTAGGCACCGATCGCGGACCAGGCCACCGTGGAGTCGGATCCCCCCTCCTACATACCAGGACGGCCCCCCACAGCATGAACGGCGAGGTCCCGACGAGTAGGACCACACGTGAACTGCGGCGGCAGGTCTCGGCCGGACTTGGCGGGCACTCGGCCGGACTTGGCGGGCACTCGGCCTGTTGAGCGCGGAGAATCGCCGGGGGGCAGTGTTGAGCCGCCACCCACCGGCGCCACGCCGGCGCCATTGGCGCCGATTCTCTGGTTGGTGGACCGGCATAGGAGCGGCGTCGCGTGATTCGGTGCGGGGTCGGAGATTCCCGCCCGAGGTTCCTGACATGAATCAGCACATAAGTTAACCCACCATTGGGCTGTCAGGAAAGTCCCGAGGAGAAAATTCCAACGGATATCCGACCTTAGGTCAAATACCCAATTTTGCATTCCCACCCACCACAATTCTTGCCAATAGCAGGAGTAGAATATTCTGTCGAAACCGAAACTGTGACTGCAGGTCTGAGTCCGAATACATTTCCCTGGGGAAATAATCATTCCTTGGGGTTTTGTTGGGGCAACCACTTAATTGGCATTGAGACGTTCTCTGTCTAGTTACGGATGCCAGCTGAGCTCTTGAAATTGGAGAGAAGCAATAGACAGTTACACTGGTCTAACACTGGCTGCAACTGGATGCAGCTTAGATCAGAAAGATACTCCAGACATTGAAGTTAGTTCAATCAGCTTTATTGAACTAATAGCACAGTTAGCACAGTTCTCTGTGAGTTTGACTCTCTGCTAACTTAAGTGTGGTTACTCTGTCTGACTGAACCAGACTAGCTCCTAGCCACGTGCTGGAGGTGTGAGATTGTAACAACATCCTTGACTGACTCTCTAGATGTTCATCAGTAGAAAGAGGCGGAGTGTGAGTGCCTCGTGTCCTTTATAGTCAGATCCCACCCCTGAGTGTCCTGCCTGCTTATTGGTCATGTCCTGTTCTCTGTTTCCTTTAGCTGCTTGTCTGAATATCATTTGTGTGTGTGTGTGCCTGTATATCATGACATAGGCCTGCAAGGAAGAATGGTGGGTAGCCTGGAGTGCTGGCAGTCCAACCTTGCTGGAGGGTGCCTGACTCCAGACAGTTGAATGGGCCCCTGTCGTGTTAGGAAAATCCCAGCTAGCTTCCTATTCCTAGCATTAGCAAGATTCTTCATTTGCCTCATTGGCTACCTGCCCTGTGGGGATGGATAGCCTGGCTAGGCCTCAAACCAACCTCCTCCAAAATGGAAAGCACTGGAAATAGTGTCAGGAGCCCATCACACTGGCCAGCGATGGTATTTTTGGGCCCTGTCCGACACAGTTCCAGCTTTTCAATTCTCCCCCTCTAGAAATGGATGATAAGGGACATCATGAAGGACTCCACAGAAAAGTAATAATTTCATCGAGCAATTGGCTGAAGATTAAAGTCGTCGATATCTACATTGGAGAATGTGGTTAAGAGGCCATAGAAGAGATGGTGTGGTTTTTGTTTGTGACACGACACGTCTTGTGCACTGTCTGCTGCAATTATTTTTCTTTCACAGTATAAGTTTGTATGGTGTGAAGCTGACTCCTGTTGTGGTTTCAGCAACAGGTAGGGGGAATTTTAACGCTCCCAGAATAGCTAGGGGTTAAATACTTAAAATTAGGAAACACAATCCCAACTTCACTGTGATTTCCCCCATTACTTCTAGTTTAGTGGGGGAAGCCTGTTTGCTGGATCTCAAGAGGATAGTTAGGAGTTATAATATTTAATTAAGCATGTCTTCTCCAGATCTTAGCTTTCATGTGAATTTAAGAACATAGAAAATAGGATCCAGAGTAGACCATGATCCCTCAAACCAACTGCCATTCAATATGGTCATCGCTGATCTTTAATGAAAACACCACTTTCCCGCCCAATCTCCGTGCCCTTGATTGATCAAGAGAGCAAGAATCTGTGGATCCCTGCCTTAAATATATTCAGTGGTGGAACAATCATGTGGGCCAGAGTATTCCAAAGATTCACCGTGGTACAGAGGTTAGCACTGCTGCCTCAGAGTGCAAGAACCTGGGTTCAATTCCAGCCTTGGGTGACTGTGTGGAGTTTGCACTTTCTCCCCATGGGTTTCCTCCCACAGTCCAAAGGTTAGGTGGATTGGCCATGCTAAGTTGCCCCTTAGTGTCCAAAAGGTTAGGTGGGCTACGAGGACAGAGTGGGGGCCTGACTCCAGATAGGGTGCTCTTTCGGAGGGTCGGTGCAGATTCGATGGGCTGAATGGCCTCCTTCTGTATTGTCGGGGTTCTATGAAACCCTTTGAGTGAAGATATTTCTCCTCATCTCAGTCGTGAGTGATCATACCCTTATCCTGAAACTGCTGTGAGCTGGGTTTTCTACATCTCAGGAAACCAGCCAGCTGAAGGGTGCTGTGGCCTGCTTCATCCAGCAGTTATAAACCTTTTCAACACTGCTTGTGGGTTTGGAGGAGGGGGATTGCTACAATCTGACTGGCACCTCACAATTTGGCTGTCACTCCCCCATCCTAATTTCATACCTCATTCTGATGCCAACCTGCAATTTTCCCACCTCGAAGATCTCTCTCCCTTATCAATGATCTTTCCCGTTCTGCTACGATCTCTGCTTCCTTCCCTCCCTGATTTCTCATCTCAAGCCGTGGGGTTCCTGGCAAGTTTTCTTGACAGCTGGCCTTTCAATTGGGCCAGCTACCAGGGGTGAAATGGGAAAGAAAAATCAAATTGGGTCCTGTCATTAAAGTCTTCCTCATTCCCCATATTTCCGGATTCACGACTGCTAAAAGTCACTTCTGTATTCTCGCTGCAAATATCCCGCCTTTATTCTAGAAAGATACACTTCTGAATATTTAGAGAAAACAGAATAGAGAACAATGCATGAAAAATGCATCATCCCCCAAGCAAACAGGAAAATGCCAAAACAGTTGTGTTTTTCAAAATACATTGAGATACCCCACACCTTCCAGCTTTAAATAATTTAACAGTAAATTATTTGAAAACAAAGCACATTTTCAAATGTAAGTTTTGTTAAAAATGTGGCAATTAATTAAGAAGTTATCAAAAGCTGTTCTGCAAAACTGTGGTCACTGGTTTGACAAAGACAGAAGGAAGTTAGTGTCTGTTGAAATTCAGGCAGCATTTTACGAAGTGTCGAATATAATTTGACCACAGTGTAAAGAGAACTTCTTATATGATTATTGGTATATCTTGTGGTATCCTCCCACCCGGCTTACTCACTTTTCCAATTTCTTCTATCGGGCAGGAGATACAGAAGTCTGAGAACACGCATGAACAGACTCAAAAACAGCTTTTTCCCCACTGTCACCAGACTCCTAAATGACCCTCTTATTGACTGACCTCATTAACACTACACCCTGTATGCTTCAACCGTGCCAATGCTTATGTAGTTACATTGTATATCTTGTGTTGCTATCTTCTGACTCACAATAATACATGCACTGCAAAGTGAACAATTTCAGAAAATGATGAAAAGGAGCATTTAGAACAATTTTGCTATGCAAAGACAGTGCATAATATCAAAGTAAACTTTTCAGAATAAGTACTTAGGAATTGTTAGACAAATAAAGAGCAAAGTCCATTATGGATCAGCTTTGATAGTGTTAAGTCCCAAATTAACCCTAACTCCAACCCTAACCTATGTAAGTAGCCTAATGTGTTTTAGCATTGCCTGAAATGCTAAAAATTGGTCTGTATGGATTTTACCGTTGGATCAGTGTCTCTGCACACTAAGCATAAGCAGCTCCACTACTACATTTATATGTTTTCCCCATTTTACACATATGAAATAGGCACTCCACTGCAAATTTCTACTCCCTTTTGTTTTCTGAATTTTTTGTAGGCAGAGAATTTTCAGGGAACTTTCAATGTTTGTTGGTAATACCAATGTTGGTCTTTGGGAGAAAAAATATTTTTGCGGACTGGAAGATTTGAAATCAATGATTGATGTAACTGTTAATGTGAGGGACAGGGATTGGTCAGCGGAAGCTGACATTGCTCGTGTCATCCTCATATCATCAGTCCCCTTCTCCATTCGTGACTCTATGTGGGGGGGGGAATTTACACTCCCATTTCCAGGGGGCAGGATTGGTTGTGGGAGCGGGAAATCCCATGGGAGACGCAAAACACAGTTTACGCTGGTAGGATTTCCTGTTTCGATTGTCCCTCCTCTACCAATGATATAATGTGAATCTCGACGTTCAATGTCGGATCCTCATTTGAATACATTTACATATAATTATCAGGCCTTTGTGCCTGAAAGTCCCATCCCATTTGATTGCCCATTCCCGGCAGTGTGAAGGCACACCGATGTGACTCTCCAGATGTCCCTCACAACGCGCATCTGGTGAGCAAAACCTACCAGTGGTGCGCAGGTGAGCATATCCTCCAGAGGTGTGAGGGTCAAGCCTGGGCAATACCCTGGCACTGCTCCCTAAAACTGCCTGGGCACTGCTTCCTGGAACAGCCTGGGCAGTGCTAGGGGGCAGAGATAGGGGGAAGTGCCCTTACAGTGCTTGAGGGCAGTGACTAGACAGTTCCTGGGGAAGTGCCAGGGGACAGTGCCCATTCAGTATCGGGGGCAGCATCATAAGAGAGTTTCTTGTGGGAGGATGTTACTTTTGGTGGGGGAGGAGTTCCACGGTGAGGGGAGGGGGGTAGGTTCTGTAGTGCGGTGGGTGTTTCATGCTGGGGACTGGGGGAGTTCTTTGGTGTGGGGAGTTACATTGTGTGTGTGTAGGGGGGGAGAGACTTCTGTGAGTGGTGGTTCTATTTTTTTTGTATCTATTAAAGGGTGCCCTGATCTTTTACAGTTTTACAGACTATGTTGCTGGTAGGGCAGGCTCAGTAAGAGCCTACCCTGACAGTGAGACGTAGTGGGACACAACCCTTAACCTCTCTTTGTCTATAACCCCAAAAATGTGGCAGAGAAAGCCGCCCTTGGGGCCGCCCATAGGGCTAGCGGCTTCCACGCCGTTTATCCCACCCGCTGCACCAGTCTGCCTAATAATGAGAAATGTTGCCTCAATGTAGCCCCCATCGTTGTGCAAAATTGTGCAGCATATCAGAATCACATTTGGGACACTCTTTCGTGCCATATTGCAACACTGCATATGATCTGTCCAGGTAGTAGGAATTGTCTGGTCTTCTGATAAGCATTCTTGTGGAATCATGGATCTGATTATGTAACAATTCAGCAGGTGTCCTGAGAGAAGTTTGAAGCCAAGTTTGCAGAAAATAATTCTTCTCCCAAGCAATCTGCCTCTGATATAACATGCGGGGTCAAAGAATGGGTATATGAAAGATTGACACAGTATGATAGTATCATGACAGCAGTCACATACCTGAATGATGCACTGCCGGTCATCACCTTGCAGATGAACATTCATAGAATGGAGACTTTGCGATTCATAAAAGTACCAATCCGGTAGATTTTGGGAAATTCCAGAGTCCTATCCTTCTGTGTTCGGTTGTTGAAGTGGAAAGTGATTAAGTTGTTTGTTGTGCCAAATATGATATTAGTCAGCTAATTAATGCTAATGTGTACTGGGGACTGACAGGTGTCACCAAATCCCTTATTTATCCTAGGATTCTCTGGGAAGCTAGGGAGGAGATTGCTGAGCCTTTGGCTTTGATCTTTAAGTCATCTTTGTCTACAGGAATAGTGCCAGAAGACTGGAAGATAGCAAATGTTGTCCCCTTGTTCAAGAAGGGGAGTAGAGACAACCACGATAACTATAGACCAGTGAGCCTTACTTCTGTTGTGGGCAAAGTCTTGGAAAGGTTTATAAGAGATAGGATGTATAATCATCTGGAAAGGAAAAATTTGATTAGAGATAGTCAACATGGTTTTGTGAAGGGTAGGTCGTGCCTCACAAACCTTATTGAGTTCTTTGAGAAGGTGACCAAACAGGTGGATGAGGGTAAAGCAGTTGATTTGGCGTATATGGATTTCAGTAAAGCGTTTGATAAGGTTCCCCACGGTAGGCTATTGCAGAAAACACGGAGGCATGGGATTCAGGGTGATTTAGCAGTTTGGATCAGAAATTGGCGAGCTGGAAGAAGCACAAAGGGTGGTGGTTGATGGGAAATGTTCAGACTGGTGTCCAGTTACTAGTGGTGTACCACAAGGATCTGTTTTGGGGCCACTGCTTTTTGTCATTTTTATAAATGACCTCGAGGAGGGCGTAGAAGGATGGGTGAGTAAATTTGCAGATGACACTAAAGTCGGTGGAGTTGTGGACAGTGCAGAAGGATGTTACAAGTTACAGAGGGACATAGATAAGCTGCAGAGCTGGGCTGACAGGTGGCAAATGGAGTTTAATGCAGAAAGGTGTGAGGTGATTCATTTCGGAAGGAATAACAGGAAGACAGAGTATTGGGCTAATGGTAAGATTCTTGGTAGTGTGGATGAGCAGAGAGATCTCGGTGTCCATGTACATAGATCCCTGAAAGTTGCCACCCAGGTTGAGAGGGTTGTTAAGAAGACGTACGGTGTGTTAGCTTTTATTGGTAGAGGAATTGAGTTTCAGAGCCATGAGGTCACTTTGCAGTTGCACATAACTCTGGTGCGGCCGCATTTGGAGTATTGCGTGCAGTTCTGGTCGCCGCATTATAGGAAGGATGTGGAAGGATTGGAAAGGGTGCAGAGGAGATTAACCAGAATGTTGCCTGGTATGGAGGGAAGATCTTATGGGGAAAGGCTGAGGGACTTGAGGCTGTTTTCGTTAGAGAGTAGAAGGTTAAGAGGTGACTTAATTGAGGCATACAAGATGATCGGTGGATTAGATAGGGTGGACAGTGAGAGCCTTTTTCCTCGGATGGTGATGTCTAGCATGAGGGGACATAGCTTTAAATTGAGGGAAGATAGATATAGGACAGATGTCAGAGATGGGTTCTTTACTCAGAGTAGTAAGGGCGTGGAATGCCCTGCCTGCAACAGTAGTGGACTCGCCAACACTAAACGCATTCAAATGGTCATTGGATAGACATATGGACGATAAGGGAATCGCGTAGATGGGCTTTAGAGGGGTTTCACAGGTCGGTGCAACATCGAGGGCCAAAGGGCCTGTTCTGCGCTGTAATGTTCTATGTTCTATGTTCTATGTTCAGCCTGGAGCCAGAGACGAAGAGCACTGTAGCAGGTGATGCTTTGCTTTGCTGCAACAATTGACTGCAGATTTTAATAAAGATAATAACACAACTCTGTGACAGACTCCCTGGAGAAGCAAAGTACTTCATGTATTGTTCATCTGAGGCATGCAAGGCCTGCTGGGTCACTGTCTATGTGGAGTCTGCATGTTCTCCTCGTGTCTGCGTGGGTTTCCTCCGGGTGCTCCACAGTCGAAAGACGTGCAAGTAAGGTGGATTGGCCATGATAAATTGCCCTTAGTGACCATAAAAAAGGTTAGGAGGGGTTGTTGGATTACGGGGATAGGGTGGAAGAGGGGGCTTAAGTGGGTCGGTGCTGACTCGATGGGCCGAGTGGCCTCCTTCTGCACTGTATATGCTATGTTCTATGTTCTATCAGCTCTGGAGGAAAAAGACTCCAGCAAACTCTCCTCTTCATCCTGCGAGCTCTTCCTGCAACAGCAGTTCTGTATGCCACTGTGTGTTGATCTTGTTCCTCTTACTCTAACCACAATGTAAACTCCAAGCAGACCCCATGATTACAAAACTGCTTTGCCAGAAACACATTAACTATTTACAACATTGCAGGGATACTGCCAGCAGTTGTAGATGGTCCCCAGAATTTACATTTTTGACCTCTGTCCACTGGCAGCTGAATTCTGGGCAATATATGTGATTGGGGAAAATGTGGAGAGTTTAATATCAATCAGACTGAAGCTGGGATTTTCCACTCTCGTCCGTGGTAGGCGTCATGGCGAGCGGGAGCAGAAAGTATTGTGAGCACAAGAAAAACGGTTTAATGACCTCTTAAAACCAGTTTGCGATCGTGCTGTCAAGCCTGAAATTGCAGGCCACACTTCCTGCCATGCAACGTTGGCAAGGTATTTAGCATTTTTTAAATGTGTGAATACTCCTTAATAGTGGTGCTTGCCAGATTCATCGCCCCATGCTAGATCAGTAGGGCATGTTGGCGTGCAATTTGGCCATGTCTTTCGCAACAGTTATATAAGTGACGTGTTCCTAGCGACACGGACTTTCCTTGGGACTTTGAGGTTTATTCACCCAACTTGTATTGTGCAGCACTTGTGGCGCATCAGATTCAGTGCCAATCCTCACTGCCAGCACCATTGGGCAAGGCTCTACCTAATACACCAGCAGTAAGACGGGGTTGCTTCAAGTCTGCTTCAGGGCGAGGCCTCCATTCGAGACTGGGATAAGTGGCCAGAGGCATGTGAAGGGGCTATAAGGTGAGGGCTGCATTGGGGGGAGGAGTGGGGTAGGTAGGACTCACAGACCTGACTGGGGTGGAAGGGGTGGAAGCATCATCTGTGCCTGACTAGGAGGAGAGCCTCTAAACAAATTACATGTGCGATTTGGGACCAGAATGTGAGGCTGATGAACTGAAGAGATGCTTCATTTTACATTGCTTAGCTTGCCAACACTCTCCTTGTCCCAGTCGATAAAGGAGGAGGGCATGGCAGTCCAGTCTCAGTCATACTTAGAATGTTGTTTGCAGCACGTGGACATAACATCACATGCACTGGTCCAGGGGGGTTTCAATCATGATTTTGGGCCACAGGTGATAAACTCAGTCCAGAGAGGCATCTGCGGCCCATAGATGGAGGCAAAGGTAGTATGGGCAGGGTGGAATGGTGTGTGAGGGTTTATAAATCTCACTGTGCCAGAGACCGCAAGATGGGGAGGAACAAAGTCCACCAGGATCGCAATGGAATCAGGGATTGGAGTGGGAGGTTTGAGAGGTCATAGAGTGAGGGAAATCTCAACATTCAGGGCATAGGGAGGGATTTCCGCACTCACACAGGGAGGGGTCAAACAGATCCAACACTGAGACATTGGCACCTCCATCTTACAACATGAAACAATGGCACAGAAAAAATGATAAGCACAAACTCAATTGTGCTTTGAAGGCCTTTTGGATGATTGATGCATTGCACAGGAAGTGGGCCACCCGGCAGGACTGAGTATTGCTAAATGAGGGGAGATACAGCTGCAACAGGTTATGAGCCCTTCATTCATAATGCAGGGAATCAGGAAGGTGGAGAACATCAAAGGAGTAGAATTAGAAGGGGGGGATGCCATGCTTTACATTATCAGCTTTACCACTTAGTCATTGGCATCACAAAGCAAGATTGAAAGAATGAAAGGAGAATTGTTGGCACAGTCTGACCTACAGAACCTACAGAGTTTACTTTCCATGAAAATTGTTTCTGCTGTGCTGTGTGAACCTCTCTAATAGATTTTGCTCCTTGCATTCCAACAAGTTATTTGGCGTAGAAGTGGTAAAGATAAAAATCCTTTCCAATTTTAACTTGATGTTCAACTGCGTTGTGCCAGTTGGGAAAGCCAAAGCTGATATTTGCCTCAAACAGCATGAAATTTATCCAGACCAAAAGGTTGATTATGAATGCTAAGGAAGGCAGAATAAAATGGTAACCTCTCACTGGATTGAGTCCCGAAAAGATATCTGATGAAGCAGGAGTAGACAGAAAAGGAACTGTGGGTTTGGTAAAATAGTTAACTTCATAGATTCATCTGGGTTTTGTGTGACCACAAAAGAGAAGTGAAATCTTTATGATGAATAATGGATCCATTGTTTGGAAATGCAGCAGAAATGAAATTGTAAAATTATGGCTTTGCTGCGTCACTTAGTATTGACCCATGTTAGACTGTTCAGCTGTGAAATTCCAGACTGTTTATTTTAGCAACAGTTACGCGCTCATTGCTTAAAGCCCCTTCGACTGCCTCACTACAATTAGACAAAATTATCAGTAACGCCAGGGTGCCGAGAATATAGCAGTGACACAAATATAAAGCTGTTTCTGTGAATTGGTGAATAAACTCCCTACACGGATCAGGAAATCCCTGAGTTTGAGTCATTCAGTGCTAGCTGATTGTAGCTGAGGGATCAGTGAAGACCCAGGAGGCAACAGATATTACATTACTCCATTCAGGAGTAATGACATGGAAAATATGTGCTTCCACCAATGCAATACGTAAATTCATGGCAACATTCATATTTTTGTTTTCTCTATGTGCAGCATTCTGGTCGGGCTGCAGTTGTTGTCCATTTTAAGTTGCCCTGGAAGATGGTTGGACTTCTCATTCAGTTGCTGCAGCTCCTGTGGTGATGGTACTTCCACAATGATGTTAGATAGATCATTCCAGGATATTGATCCAGTGGCAATGATGTTTTGGTGATATATGTCCAATTGAGTATGGTATGTCCCTTGACGGAGAATTTAAAAGTCATGGGGCGGGATTCTCCAATTATAGGGCTATGTCCGCATGCCCGCTACAAAATGCATGCGAATCACTCCGGATTTTTTTCGAAAAAGTCCGGAGTAATTCTCCATTTTTAAGGGGGCTTGCAGGGCCCCGAAGTGCTCCACGGAGCTCGGGCTGATGATATGGGGCCCTGCACGTCTGTCCAGGGTTCCGCGCATGCGCGCAGCGGCTGCCTGTGGTGCCGGTCCCGCATGACATGGCGGACCCATACAGCGGGCTGGCATGGAGCCCCCCCCGGTGATGGATCCCCCTGCCCCACACCAGGACGGCCACCGCAGCCGCGACTTCGAGCTTCCGCCGGGTGGAACCATACGTGAACCACGCCGGTGAGAACTCAGCCAGTCGTCCGCTGAGAATCGCCGCAAGGGCCTCTTTCAACGGGTCCCGACAAATCCCGGTCACCGGAGAATCACGGGAAGACGTCGCGGGTCTGACGCCCCATTCTCCGCCCCCATGCCGGGCGTGATTGCGGCGCGGAGGCTCGGAGAATCCTGACCACGGTGTTCCCAAAATATAATTGCTTTTTCCCATCTAATTAGTTGAGATCAAGAGGTAAGAATGTTGTTAATATTCTCCAGTCAGTCTGGACAATGGTTGAGACAAGAAAGTGGGAGCAGCCAAGAAGGGCACCAAGAAAGTCAACAGAGTGTCACCAAGAACAGCAAGAAGAAGAAACGAGTCAGGAAGGAGAGTTACTCCATCTACATCTACAAAATGATGAAGCAGGTTCACCCTGACACCGGCATCCCCTCCAAGACCATGAGTATCATGAACTTCTTTGTCAACGACATCTTTAAACGCATCGTGGGCGAGGCTTCCCACCTGACCCATTACAACAAGCGGCACATCCGGGGAGATCCAGACCGCCCTGTGCCTGCTGCTGCCTGGGAAACTGGCCAAACACACCGTGATGGGGGGGTACAAAGACGGTGACTAAGTACATAAGCTCCAAGTAAAACTGTACACTTCTGAAAAACTAATAATCTCCAGTCTTAAACATGATGGAACTAATTAATGTTGCTGCAGTGCAATTAGAGGAAAATTTCACGCAAAATTCCATGGTCCACGGTGTTATAATAGGATAGCAGCCACTATGGTTCTCCATCACTGATGAGTCTATTACTTGCAAGCTTTGCAAAAGGATACCTACTTTGGATGGGACCTATTGCTGATTGCCACAACATGCACATCTCCAGCGTTAGCTGTAAAATCTAGGATCTGTCTGCCATTGAGAGTGTTGCCAGAACACCTCCAGACTCAACTGAATAGCTCCATAGGCCCCTGTACACTGGAGCTAATCCTGATTTTATTTATCCTCCACTCCATCCCCTGCCTCCTTTTGAGGAGGGCAAATCAAATCCCTGGATAACACTCCTAAACAGAAGCCCGTTTTCACCCAACTGGAGGCTGGGACACCTTGGCTACCATTTTATCAACCATTTCCCATTTCACCACATGAGGGCCTGAGAGACAGGAGGGTTGGTAAAATGGCAGTGGAAGGCATCAGGAAGGAAGCCTGACCTCTTCCTGCCTCTATATCCAGAGGCTGGAGATGGAGTGATTCATGTACACAGACAGTCAGGTCCATCTGTATCCCAGAATTCTCCATTTAAGTAATATTCTTATTTTCTATTCTTCCTGCCAAAGTGGACAACCTGACATTTTCTCACATTATACTCCATCTGCCAAACGTTTTTGCCCACTCACTTCACCTATCTATGCCCCTTTGCAAACTCTTTGTATTCTCCTCACAGCTTGCTTTCCCTCCTACCTTTGTATTGCCAACAAATTTGGCTATAATACATTCCCTTTGTCCAAATCATTGATCTCAATTGTAAATAGATGTGGACCCAACCCTAAACCACTAAGTATAGTTTGCCATCCTGAAAATGACCAATATATCCTGACTCTCTGTTTCCTGTTAGACATCCCTCTGTCCAAGCTAACATATCACCCTCAACACCATAAGCTCTTATCTTGTGCAGTAACGTTTCATGTGGCAACTTGCAAACATTCTTTATGGTCTGTTTGGAGCCAAATTAATTTGGAAAACAACAGGAAATATTGCTCACTTTTGAAAACAAAGATGTGGAAAATCTACAACTGTAGACGTTACCTGCTCAGCTTTGTTAATGGTACCATAAAGCAAGCTGGTACCAGAAATTGATTTGAATCTAGTACATTGGCAAGCAATGCGATACAATTCAAACAGAAAGGCTTTGTCTCCTCTCTTAGAGTAAATGATCCCAGGACTGCCCTTCACCAGCCTGATAGTAGTTTATCTAAATACTGTGTGCAGTGTACTCACTATTTCGATTAAGGTGCCTGACAAACAATGCTGAGTTATGATCATTTTTCCCATAGTCATCTCTGGAACAGTTCACCAGCAATAACAAGTGTCTTCTTCCAGGCAAATAGCATGCCATTTTATGAAAGAAATGTTGCTGTGCTGATCAGGCAAAAAAGTGTTCGGTGTCTCCTGTCAGTAATATATGGAAACACCCAAGATTTAGAACAAAATGATGGCCCGCATTTGCTGTCAGGGAGAACGGTGATGTGGGTGAAAATTCTGGAGAGAATTGGGAAATGGGATTCAGTCAAGTGGATCCTTCCAGAGGCTCAGAGGTAAATATAGCCTTGGGTGGGGGGGTGGGGGGGGGGGGGGGATATGCCCCAGCACTGCCCCCTGACACAGAGTGGTTGGCGCCACTCCGCTACGCCGGGACACCCCGCCCCGCCGGGTAGGGGAGAATTTCGCGCCAGATTCGGATATACCAGGGCATTGGGGCAGACCAAGCCAAGCGCCGGGTGGAGTTTAGCAGAACAAAGCCGGCCATGTTCAAAAGGGCTGGTTTAGCTCAGTGGGCTAGACAGCTAGTTTGTGATACAGAACAAGACCAGCAGCGCAGGTTCAATTCCCGTCCCAGCTTACCCGAACTTGCGCCGGAATATGGCGACTAGGGGCTTTTCACAGTAACTTCATACTTGTGACAATAAAAGGTTATTATTATTATTATTGTTGTTAAGTGGTGTGAAGTTTAGGTGCTGCACCCAGCCAAATTATGGGTCACTTTTCAGTACAGGGAGCATAACATTACGGCCCCTACCCCCAATGCTCGCACAAGCCTCAATCTCCCTGATACCCAAGAAAGACCCTACAGACCCATCTCGCTGCTCAATGTAGACACAATGTAGACAAATTCATCCAAAAGAACGTGCTGGCAATGGCGAAACGGTCACCCGGAGAGACTGAAATGCTAAAAGACAATTTGCACAGAACTGTACCGTCTTACTCTAAACCTGAGAGCTAAATATCTGAAAGGGAGAGGCGAGGCCAACAGAGCGCAGGAGAGGCTGAGGAGAAGGAAGAGGGGGAAGAAAAGTAGCGAGTAGCCGAGCCGGAAAAGATCAACAAAGCATTCGAGGCCTTCTACCAGGGACTGTATACCTCCAAGCCCCCCGGAGGGGATTCGAGGATAAAGCAGTTCCTCAACGGACTGGACATGCCAGTCAAGGGGAAAATCGGAAACGGGGGCTGGAACTAGGAGAAATCATGGAGAGCATTAACTCCATGCAGGCTGGGAAGGCGCTGGAATCAGGTGGATTCCCGGTGAACATCTACAAAAAATTCACAACAGCACTGGCCCCGCACCTGCAAGAGATGTTCACAAATACGCTAGCAAGGGGCACCCTACCCCCAATGCTAGCACAAGCCTCAATCTCCCTGATACCCAAGAAAGACCCTACAGACCCATCTCGCTGCTCAATGTAGACACAAAAATACTGGCCAAGATCTTGGCTAGTCGACTGGAGAACTGTGTCCCAGAGGTGGCTGCAGAGGACCAGAAGGGCTTTGTTAAAGGTGGGCAGCTAACATCAAACATCAGACGCCTGCTGAACGTGATAATGACCCCACCCGGGGAGAGATGAGGTGATCGTCTCCCTCAACGCAGAAAAGACCTTCGACAGAATCGAATGGAAGTACTTCACAGTGATACTGCAGTGGTTTGGGCTTGGAGCCGGGTTCACCATTTTGGTGAGACATCTGTACACCGCTCCCACAGAGAGTGCATGGTCTAACACCACCAGTTCTAAATACCTCCAGCTTCACAGGGGCACAAGGCAGTTTTGCCCGCTTTCCCGCTTCTATTCGCCCTAGCAATCGAGCCACTGGCAATCTCCCTCAGAATTGTGAAAAATTGGAAGGGGATCCAGAGAAGGGACAGAGAGCACAGGGCATCGCGCTAAGCAGATGACCTACTCCTCTACCAAGAGCAGCATTGAGGGGATCATGATGCTCCTGAAAGTGTTTGGAGCCTTCTCGGGCTACACACTCAACTTGAGTAAATGCAAAATCTTCCTGGTGAACCTGCAAAGGGGAGGGGCAGAGCTGGAGGGACTGCCTTTCAAACAAGCCCTAAACAAATTCCGCTACCTGGGATACAAATTGCCCATGACTAGACATGGATCCACAAAATGGAACCTTACAACTCTAGTGGAGGAAGTAAAGAAGGACCTGCAGAGGTGGGACACACTCCCACTCTCCCTGGCAGGAAGGGTTCAGATGATCAAGATGAACTGACTGCCCAGGTTCTTCTTCCTGGCCCTCCCAAACCTGCAGTACTATCACTGGGTGGCCATAGCAGAAAGAGTGAGGGCATGGGTACGGGAGCAGGTAGCAGAATATGTAAGGATGGAAAAAAGCTCCTGCATAGGGACATCCCTCCGAGCCCTTGCCACAACAGCGCTCCCATCCCCAAGCACTAAACAAGCCCAGTGGTAATAGCCACGCTCCGGACATGGAACCAGCGAAGGCAGCACTTCAGCCTGACTGAAATGTCCATCATGGCCCCACTTGCAACAATCACAGGTTCGCATCAGCCACAATGGGCGCCACCTTTAACAGATGGAGACAGGATGGGGTAACAGGGACAGTTTTATATGGATGACAGACTAATGATGCTGGATGATGGACTAGTGATGCTGGAAGAACTGAAGGAGAGGATTCAACTGCCCAAAGGGAACGAACAATGACACATACAGATTAGAAACTTCCTCCATAAGGAAACGATGATCTACCCACAGACACCGGGACACTCATTGGTAGAGGAGCTGTTGGACATGGGCAATTTAGCCCCAACTTAGTGGGGGAACTGCGGGGACATGCTTGTGCGACTGTTAGAGGAAGCATGCCCACCTCTGGACAAGACAAGGGAAGAATGGGAGGAAGAACTATGGGTACGAATAGGTGGGGATTCTGGAGCGAAGCACTGCACATGGACAACTCCATCTCCACTATGCGGCTGAAAATGGTGCACAGAGCTCATCCAACAAGAACTCAAAAAAGCAGGTTCTTCCGGGAGGTGAAGGACAAATGTGAATGGTGCCAGGGAGGCCCGGCTAACAATACCCACATGTTCCAGACGTGCCCCAGACTTGTTGGGTTCTGGACAGCCTACTTTGCAAAAATGTCCAAGGTTGTAGAGGTGAGGGTGGAGCCATACCCAAAAGTGACAGCCTTTGGGGTATCAGGCCTTTACGGGGTGAGGGCCCAATACCCTTTGCCTCCCTAATTGCCTGCCGAAGAATCCTGCTTGGTTGGCAATCAGTAGCACAACCCAAGGCTGCAGACTGACTGGCCAATCTGTCGGAATTTCGCCAACTGGAGAAAATCAAATTTGCCATCCACAAGTCGTAGAAGCCATTCAACAACTTGTTCCAGTACCTGTTTTTAGCCGAGTGTGGGGGGAGGGGGGGGGGGGGGGGGGGGGCGGGGGACAGTCTAACAGATAATGCAGTAGTACAAATTCAGATGCTTTACAGACATTCTCAAAGCACGGCGATGAGTCCACAAAAGATCAGCCATGATCTAATTGAATGGCGGAGCAGGCTCGAGGGGCCAGATGGCCTACTCCTGCTCCTAGTTCTTATGTTCTTATGTTCTTATGAGGTCAAACATAAGAGGTCCTGGCTTGTGAGTGACCAAAATAAAGAAGATTTATTTCAGAAGGCATTAGTCACACCAAGAGACTTTGACAGGAACAAGCAAGGGCAAAGACAAGGCATTGGAGAGAGCACACACGTCTCCAAACAACTCTCCTATCAACCCTCCAAGCACCACTTGCCTCACACGCGACAGTGTCTGAAGACCAACCACCTCAAAACCCATCACAATGTAGTGGAAAAAAGTCATCTTCAATCCCTAGTGACTACCAAAGAAGAAGTTGATAAATTCAGAGTTCAGAAGTATGAGAAATATGTTGTGCTATTGTATAAAAACATACAAGTATGAGTAAAAAGATACAAAATGAACCCAAAAGAATTTAGAACATCCTATAAAGAAGCAGAAATATATTTAGCCAGTATCCTGTAGTGATAGCAGGCTGTTATATTATCACCTTAATAAACAAGTTATGTACCTTTATTTTGTCATACAATTAACAATTGCTTTTTGTTATATTACCAAATAATCTTCAGAAAGATGCTTTTACCAAGTGGACACAGTAATCAGGGGCTGAATAATATTGTTCCATTGTGATATATTGAGTCAATTAAGCCACATTGTGATATGATCAGTTCTGGGGCTGGATTCTCTGGTCCCCCAGCTGCGTGTTTCTCAGCGGCCTGCCGTTCGCTGGCGGTGGGATTCTCTAATCCCACTGCTCGTCAATGGGATTTCCCCATGCCACTGGGAAACCTGCTGGTGGGGATGTTCTGTCGGTGGGAACAGAGAATCCTAAAGGCCGGAGAATTCCAGGCCTAAAATGATTGAATGACACAGTACAGAGGAAGGCCAGTCAGTACGTTGTATTTATGCCAGCTCTTTGGAAGAATTATCCAAACCATCCCACTCTCCGTTCCTTACCCCACATTGCTCCAAATAAGTATTTATCCCCAATCCCTTTTGAAAGTTAATTTGCATTACCTATACAGGCATTGACTTCCAAACTATAGCAATTCACTGCATAATAGTAGCTCTGCTCATCTTCCTACTGGTTCTTTTGCAATTAACTTATATCTGTGTTTTTTAGTTACCGACCCTTCTGCCACTGGGAATCAATTCTCCTTATTTATAATATCAAAACCCTTCATGATCTTTGAACGCTGCTATCAAATCTCCCCTCAACAACTCTGGTTATAAGAACAACCTCATCTGATGAATTGTAAGTTAAACCCAACTAATGCTGAACTGCTGAAATTCTGAAATCAAGTTACTGAAATATTTCTGATGATTCAGGCAAATAATTTGTTACAGTGCATAACTTGTTATTCTGCTGATCTATTCAGAAACCTACATTTTTATCTCTGGAGCACTTTGTACAGAAGTGCTTTATCCAGATAAGAAATAGCAGTGCAACAATGTAAGAGAGAGAATTGGCAAAATGTATCATGCATTAAAATCACTTAAGTAACAAAATGCATTGTTAATAAACGCATCCCACTGCACCTGATCAGTTGTAATTTCCCTGAGGGATGCCAAGAGTTAAATAATACTTCAACCAATATTGTTCTGCATTCCTGCTGCTTTAGTCAACTGTGATTAGATTTTTTTTTAATTGGTTCCTGTTCGCAAGATTCAAGAACCAGACAAAGTACTGTTATATATTTGTTGTTTCCGCAAAGAGAAAAAGAAGTAGAGGTCTTGAAGAGCGTAAAAACACAGTGCAGGGTTTATTAAGAGATGTTGCTTCCACAGGGTAAGATGGTAAACTCCCCAAAAACCCGTGAAATGTTCCGCTGACATCACTTTGCATCACATGACATTTCACCAGCAATGGTGTTACTTTAATACATAACACTCCTCCCCCTTTGCACCTTTAGAACAAAGAACAAAGAAAATTACAGCACAGGAACAGGCCCTTCGGCCCTCACAGCCTGCACCGAACCAGACCCTTAATCTAAACCTGTCGCCTATTTTCCAAGGATATACTTCCTTCTGTTCTCCACCCATTCATATAGCTGTTGAGATGCATCTTATGATGCTATCGTGCCCGCCTCTACCACCTCCCCTGGCAAAGCTTTCCAGGCACCCTCCACCCTCTGCGTAAAAAACTTTCCATGCACATCTCCCTTAAACTTTCCCCCTCTCACCTTGAAATCGTGACTCCTTGTAATTGACACCCCCACTCTTGGAAAAAGCTTGTTGCTATCCACCCTGTCTATACCTCTCATAATTTTGTAGACCTCAATCAGGTCCCCCCTCAACCTCCGTCTTTCCAACGAAAACAATCCTAATCTACTCAACCTTTCTTCATAGCTAGCACCCTCCGTACCTGGCAACATCCTGGTGAACCTCCTTTGCACCCTCTATAAAGCAACTACATCCTTCTGGTAAAGTGGCGACCAGAATTGCACGCAGTATCCAAATGTGGCCTAACCAAAGTCCTTTACAACTGTAACATGACTTGCCGACTCTTGTACTCAATACCCCGTCCGATGAAGGCAAGCATGCTGTATGCCTTCTTGACCACTCTATCGACGTGCGTTGCCACCTTCAGGGTACAATGGACCTGAACTCCCATATCTGTGTACATCACTTTTCCCCAGGACTCTTCCATTGACCGTATAGTCCGCTCTTGAATTAGATTTTCCAAAATGCATCACCTTGCATTTGCCTGGATTGAACTCCATCTGCCATTTCTCTGCCGAACTCTCCAATTTATCTATATTTTGCTGTATTCTCTGACAGTCCTTCTCGTTATCTGCAACTCCACCAATCTTAGTATCATCTGCAAACTTGCTGATCAGGCCACCTATACCTTCGTCCAGATCATTTATGTATATCACAAACAACAGTGGTCCGAGCACGGATCCCTGTGGAACACCACTAGTCACCTTTCTCCATTTTGAGACACTCCCTTCCACCACTACTCTCTGTCTCCTGTTGCCCAGCCAGTTCTTTATCCATCTAGCTAGTACACCCTGAGCCCCATACGACTTCACTTTTTCCATCAACCTGCCATGGGAAACTTTATCAAACGCCTTACTGAAGTCCATGTATATGAAATCTACAGCCCTTCCCTCATCAATTAACTTTGTCACTTCCTCAAAGAATTCTATTAGGTTTGTAAGACATGACCTTCCCTGCACAAAACCATGCTGCCTATCACTGATAAGTCTATTTTCTTCCAAATGTGAATAAATCCTATCCCTCAGTATCTTCTCCAACAGTTTGCCTACCACTGACGTCAAGCTCACATGTCTATAATTCCCTGGATTATCCCTGCTACCCTTCTTAAACAAAGGGACAACATTCGCAATTCTCCAGTCCTCCAGGGCCTCACCCGTGCTCAAGAACGCTGCAAAGATATCTGTTAAGGCATCAGCTATTTCGTCCCTCGCTTCCCTCAGTAACCTGGGATAGATCCCATCCAGACCTGGGGACTTGTCCACCTTAATGTCTTTTAGAATACCCAAAACTTCCCCCTTCCTTATGCCGACTTGACCTAGAGTATTTAAACATCCATCCCTAGCCTCAACATCCGTCATGCCCCTCTCCTTGCTGAATACCGATGCAAAGTACTCATTAAGAATCTCACCCATTTCCTCTGACTCCATGCATAAATTCCCTCTTTTGTCTTTGAGTGGGCCAATCCTTTCTCTAGTTACCCTCTTGCTCCTTATATACGAATAAAAGGCTTTGGGATTTTCCTTAACCCTGTTAGCCAAAAATATTTCATGACCCCTTTTAGCCCTCTTTATTGCGCGTTTGAGATTTGTCCTACTTTCCCAATATTCCTCCGAAGCTTCATCAGTTTTGAGTTGCCTCGATCCTATGTATTTTTTTTTTTTTATAAATTTAGATTACCCAATTATTTTTTCCAATTAAGGAGCAATTTAGCATGGCCAATCCACCTACTCTGCACATTTTTGGGTTGTGGGGGCGAAACCCACGCAGACACGGGGAGAATGTGCAAACTCCACACAGACAGTGACCCAGAGCCGGGATCGAACCTGGGACCTCAGCGCCGTGAGGCGGTTGTGCTAACCACTTGGCCACCGTGCTGCCCTCCTCGATCCTATGTATGCTTCCTTTTTTATCTTAGCTAGTCTCAGAATTCCACCCGTCATCCATGGTTCCGTAATTTTGCCATTTCTATCCCTCATTTTCACAGGGACATGTCTGTCCTGCACTCTAGTCAACCTTTCCTTAAACGACTCCCACATTTCAAATGTGGATTTACCCTTAAACAGATGCTCCCAATCCACATTCCCTAGCTCCTGCCGAATTTCGTTATACTTGGCCTTTCCCCAATTTAGCACTCTTCCTTTAGGACCACTCTCGTCTTTGTTCATGAGTATTTTAAAACTTACGGAATTGTGATCGCTATTCCCAAAGTAATCACCAACTGAAACTTCAACCACCTGGCCGGGATCATTCCCCAATACCAGGTCCAGTATGGACCCTTCCCGAGTTGGACTATTTACATACTGCTCTAAAAAACTCTCCTGGATGCTGTTTACAAATTCTGCTCCATCTACGCCTCCAACGCTACATGAGTCCCATGCAATGTTGGGGAAGTTAAAATCTCCCATCATGACCACCCTATTGCTCCTACATTTTTCTATAATCTGTTTGCATATTTGTACCTCTACTTCACGCTCGCTTTTGGGAGGCCTGTAGTAAAGTCCCAACAATGTTACTGCACTCTTCCTATTTCTTAGCTCTACCCATATTGCCTCAGTGCTCCAATCCTCCATCGTGCGCTCCTTAATCACAGCTGTGATATCATCTCTGACCAGTAATGCAACTCCTCCAAGCCCTAAATTCATCTGCCTTACCTGCTACACTTCT